>NW_017728951.1:14029134-14035827 GCF_001723895.1 Crocodylus porosus | reverse complement strand
ATCTATGAATCTATGAATCAGCTCCACAGTAATTATATGGTGATTAGAGACCCACTGGAAAGCATGAGGGTGATGTTTGTGGAACTTAGTCTGGACTTGCAGACCCTTCCTATCTCTCGGCCGTCTCCCAAGTATGGCATCGCAAGCTCAGTGCCTGTGCTTTTCTTAGCTCCTCCACAGTACATGTGATCTAATGAGAGTCAACGACAAATAAGGAAGTTTCTGGCCTTCTACCCATATTCCACTGTCAGTCTAATTAGTACAAAGGTGATAATGGTGGTAGTTATATAATGGAAAGAGCATGCGTCATGCTACAGACCCATACACTAATGACATAAAAGTTAATGACCCCATTTTTGTAAGCCAGGGCCAACATGCACCATGGGCATCTCAAAACTATGAAGTATTAGCTGAGTGTGAAATCAGATAAGAGAGATGCCATGTATAGCATTTCAATGAGACAAGGATTTCCTTGGGTTATATCTTTGCCTCATATAATTCCTGAACCGTCACAGCTACATCATTACCTCAATCTAGAATTACAACAGAATTACATTTGGAGCCTATATTTCTAGCCCCTATTAGAAAGAGTGAAAAGTTTTTAGATTGAAGAAGTGAAAAGTCAGGAAATATTAATAATTGTTAAGTTTCCCATGCAACCTTATACCTTTTATGCACACGGATGGCCAAGGTAATAAAGACGCCAGACTCTAGCCCTTAAGTAATAGCAATACTGCAAGGAGGGAATGAGCTGAATATTGCTGCTGACTAAAAGAAAATTCACTTTTTTCAAAGGTCTTTATGGCAAAGTATTTATCAGTTGTTGAGTCATTGACTCTGTCTAATGCTCATAAAATCTGCATCAAAATTATCGAACTATATTCAGAGTGGAAAAAGTGGTGCTGTGTGGCCCCAAATCACACCATAAATAAAGGGTTTATTTGTGTCCTTGATTCCGTGGCCTCCTCATGAGGGACACTTTTTATTACAAAAGGTTAACCAAATCATGAATTCCTCTGTCTTTTTAATTCCACAGCTTTTACTGACACCCCGTGGACAAAGATGGCTCATTTATTTAAATTCTCTCTCAGAATGGAGGTAACAAATAGACACAGTCCAGAAATGCAAACCGTCAAATTCTTTTTTCCTTTAGAAAGGATGCATCATTTCAGGCATGTACATGTAAAAATAGTCAGAACAGAAGGTGCCATTTGGGTAGTAAACACTTGTGAGCTGATAAATGGCTAGTTATTCAAAAGAAAGAACATGCAGGTAAAGCCATGTTTGCTACTATTGTGGAAGTAACGTGTTTATAGTCATAGTACAAATCCGCATACGGTGTTCGATCCTTAATGGAAAAGTAGCTGCCTATTTTGCAACCTGGGTAAAGATGACTGCAAGAGTTGGCTGTTTTTTTCTGTGCCGGTAAGCGTGCTGCAGAAAGCTTCCACCTGTGCTTTGTCAGGAGGAAGAGCCTGAATGACAAAACTCCACTATCAGCTACAAACTTCATTAAACCATCAATGCAAATCTGTGGTTCTGGTGGTACAGGATTATTGCCCTTTGTTTGCTTGCTGCATTGACTACAGCATGATGGACTCCATGACCAGTGACTACACTGCATGTCCTTTTTCATCTTTTTCATTCCATTGCTACTTCTTCTCTTCATTATTCCCAGGAGCTCTACTGTGCTTTTTCCTAGATGATTCATCTCTAAGAATATCTCCATAGCTCATCCACCCAGAAACACTGATCAAATCACCTTCCATAGTTTGCACATATCCAGGTTTAAGCATGAAATCTATTGCTGTTCTTGAGTTTTTCTGCATAAAGGTCTTAACTACATATCCCAATCTAAATCAGAACACCATTGTGCTAGGCACTGGAAAGACATTTACCAAGATGTGGGCCTCAAGTTCAGTGCATTTAAGATCAAGATTAAGGTGAGATGTAACAAATAGGGGGAAGAGGACAAGCGTAGGTGCAATGATCTTACTCAGTTCTCTGGGCCAGAGACATGCAACTCCTGAAGCCATATTGGACTGTAAGTCCAATTCCATTGATGGCAAAGTCACAACAGAGATGAAGTTGGAACATGATTTTTTAGTGGGCTTTAATTTGTCCCATTGCTTCACGGCAAGGCTTTATACTCTTATGCCAGTCAAATAAATTGTATCCTATGCAAGAATACCTGCAGCTTTAAAACTTCTTTCTGGTTTTGGTAGAACAGATGATATCTATATATGCATGGGATGATATTGAGGAAGAGGTTCTGGCTGCTGCTGTCTAAGTGCCTTCTGGATACAAGCAAGAAGGCAGGATACTTCCCTAGTGCTGTGGAAATGGATTTGTGTCTAGCATCTCTGATGGCCAACATATAATCAGCAAATACTGTCAGAGGTTACACATTGCTCCATTTTAAAGACACAGACTTGTCAATCTGGTGGTCCTGTGCACCCTGAACAAAGCAGAGAATCACAGGGCTGGATGGGACCTCAAGGGTCATCTAGTAGCCAACTACTAGCAGCATGCATGCCACAGATGGTGACATGTGGCAGACTGAGGAGGGGATAGGCACAAAGCAGAAAGCAGAGCAGCAGATTGCACAGGGAGCGCAGGGCAGAGTGAGGAAAGCCAACTGGCAGATTAGGTAGGGGAAGAGGATCACGGTGTTACTCAAAAGAAGGTGCAGAGCTCATTTGTGGTACACCTGCACAGATACAGGACTCACTGTTCCTAAACCATCCCAGTCAAAAGCCTATTTCCAGCCTCTTCTTGGAAATGTCCATTCAAGAAGATCCCGGGCAGCTTGCTCCACTCTCCCACTGCTCTGCCAGGAAGAGTTTTCCTGGACTGTAATGTAAATCTTCATCACTGTCATTTAAAAGCATTGCTTCATGTGCTGCTGTCTGTAGAGAAAATAAGTTTCCTTCTTAGGTAGCCAGATGTCTGTAGAGTCCCCTGCTCCCCACAGCAGAACTAGCTGGTCCAAAATACAGCACAACATGTGCAAACACATATCACAGGCCATAGTATTTGGCATCTGCTAAAATACAGACAGGCCCAAAGCTATGAACACTGACAACCGTGCCAGGTTTTCAGCATCGTATTTTATGTGCTGCTAACAATAGGCTTCTAACCTCCTTAGATACGAAAATGTAGGATTGATGTCAGGTGCTCATGAATCCCATCCTCTTTTTTTCAACTTACAAGTAAACACCATGATTTTTTACACTTGAATATAAATATGCTATATACACTGCTGGCATCCCGTGTCAGTCTGCAAGTACAAATTCCTTCCCAGCTAACTAACTGTGTATCCCAAGGTCTGAATTTTCAATTAAATCTAGAACTATTGTCTTAACATTTTATACCTACACGTTATATCTCCCCAAAGTTATTTAATCAAGAAGATTAAAGGAAAGCAGATCTGTTCCACATATAAAAAAATTAAACATTACATTTTGAAATCTAAACCCCATCTCATATTAAGTGTGGTGTTTATTGCTCGGTGCAATTAAGTTTAATTTAATTCCCTTGTTTCCATTCTGTTCATTTCATTTAAAACTTCCACTTGGCAATTGAGTCATAGGAGAAATACCACTCAGGGCCACGAGGTGGCATTCAAAGTACATCCAGTGCTGAAGTAGAGCAATATTATGTATTTTGATTAAATTAAGGCTATTTTCAATTATAAGAAAATCATATATATTTATTTAGTTTAGGGTTTCTTAAAGGTTAATTGTTCCCATATATGGAACATCATCAATTATAAGAAACCTGGAGAGAAAGAGCCAACATATTTTGACCATGATGTTTAATAAATTGCAAGGTAGTTTTTGTTTCAAACTGTACCTCTCCACATAGACAGGAGCTTGCCTTTTTAGATGCGTTTTTGCAAGGCATTATATCAGCTGGATTCTGATATATGTCAAATGGTTATTTTCAAGTGATCAGCACTTTTGAAAAATCAGGTCATCTATTCAGGTGCTTAACTAAGTTTTAGGCACATAACTGTAGGCAGATGTCTTTTAAAATTGCAGGCAATTGACCAAAATAGGTTAAGTATTGTATCAAAATTTCCCACTGCCTATCCCCTGGATCCTCAGATGTACTCTAGTTTCTCTTAGGTATGCACAGGGAAAAAATGATCTTATTTAAAATCCGAGGGATGTCTGCTAGGGACATGAAATAGATTGTTCACTTATTGGTTAATAAATTATTTTAAACTATGTCATCCTAATTTTAAAGTCCCAGTCCTGTAAATAGTTTCATGTTAACAGTCCCATGATGAGTCTTCCAAAACCCTATAGATACCACCCTGCATACACGTGGAACTAGGTCAGTTCTGTGTCTAGACCTCAATCAGAGGTGTTGCACTATATTTCTAGTTTCTCCACGGGGTTTTAAGTACGTTAGAGCCCTGTTTGGTTTCACAGCCTTCCAAGCAATGTGGAAAGATAGCTGGCTATTGCTGTAAACCTGCTGGAGTCCTTCACATCCTTTGAGCTGGGCATCTCCCTAAAGCTCTCAGTTTGCTCGCTATCCTTCAGGAGTCAATAGGTGTTGCCTCCTTGCCTTGCTGCCTAGCAGTAGCTGGTTCTCCTCCACGTCAACTGCTGTAAATTCCAAGCAATAATATCATGTGCTCCATTAATACTATGTTTTATGGATAGCCAATAGCAGTTCATCACGTCAGAACAGGTTTATTGTACACCACAGGCACTTTGGTTATAGTTCTCCAATTTTACATTGCTCCTTATCTGTGTTGCGGGCATAACATTGCAGCAGCTCCATAAACCAGGTGGAATCTAAACTGGCTGTTGATCCAATAGCAGCCTTGCAAATACAGCATTTCACAGGCTGCCGGGCTTTTCCATAATGCTTTTATAGTGAGATTCTATGATATTATACTGAAGGCATCTTTTTACATACTCTCACTCCCTAGATGTGATGCACTACATTTCCTTTCTTTAAAAATAGTGTCTTAGCAAAGAAATCTGTCAGTCTGACATAGTCTCCCTTGGTTAAATCTATGTTGCATTTATTCCACTTTCTGTTATCAATATCTGCCATGTCTTTATCTTTTCCCACAAAAACCATTCCAAAGTCTTGCATTATATATTCAAGTGAGACTTACAGCTCTAGGCTTGCCATTAATACCCCTTTCTTTCTCACTTGATAGTATATTTGTATCCTCCACATGCATGGCACAACCTTTGACTTGGTAGATTTGTTAAAACTATTTGCTGTGAGGCTGGGATTTCCTTGGATCAGTTCTTTCAGAACCCTCGGATAAAGATTATCTAGGCTCCTCGACATCAGTCCCTTAAGCTCTTGGAGTTGTGTTTTCAGCTTGGTTCTGGTATTTCAATTCCAATACTTTTCTTCCATGAGTCAACCTTGCTTTTGCCTTCATGGTCATCACTATTGAAAGCTGAGGCAAATAACTTACTTTGGGGGTATACCTGTATCTTTACCCTCTGTTCCCATCCTCACTGCATGGTGCCCTCAGTCCTCTTTACCTCTTCTCCTTTTGATCATTCATCTGTCAAGGCTTTTAACTCTTTGTTCTGATGGCCTTTGCAAGATTGAGGTTGACTTTTGACAATTCTCACTTCATCCTTATACTTCTTTAAATTCAAAAACCCAGCTTTATTTGCTGTTCAGTCCTATCTTCCATCTTCCTGCTTCTTTATTATACCCTTTTTGCAACAGATGAAATAGATTCAGAGCTCCTTCCTGCAAAGTTTCCCCCAGCTTGTTCAAGGAACGGACTCCTAATAGTTATAGCATGTCTGACCTGAAGAAACCTCAGACTTCCTCACCATTCCAGTCCCTCAGAAGTCTTGCACAATCACTTCCCTTCATTTATCAAAGTTTGTCCTTTTGAAATTGATAGGTGTAGTTACCAAACTACTTTTTTCAAGCGTATAGGTTGGCAATGTGATGGTGGGGGGACAGGCATGGGGAGCATTTGTCCCCCGCCCATAATGTCTGTGCCAACAGCAGGGTGCAGGGCCAGAGCCAGGGCCCAGCAGCAGTGGGGGTGACAGTGACAGCATGATCTGTGCACTAACAGCAGGGTGTGGGGCTGCAGCCCGGCCAGACCCAAAGTCTGGTAGTATTGGGGGTGGGATGGTGGTGCAGAGTTGTGCTCCATCTCCCACTGTGGGGGCGGCATGGAGCTGTGCTCCCCACTGTCAGCACTTACACGTTGCCAATGTTTTTACATTTAATTCAAACAGAATCAAGTTGAGTGATCACTCAAGACACGGTTGCTATCTACAACCGATCCTTCTTATTACTAGCTAAACCCAATTCTAAAATAGCATCACCTCTTATTGTCTCATATAGTATTTGATAAGTAAATGCATTATCTATTACAGCCAATAATATCTGGGCTTTAATATCACTAGTAGCATGTGTCTTCTAATCTATACCTCAGGAATTAAAGCATCCCTAAATGACTCAGTTTCTCAATAGTAGTGTTGTAGTATTGTTGAAGCTGCGGCTGTCCAAAGTTAGGTGAAAAGCAGGATTTGTTTGGTAATAGCCTTTACTAGTCCAACTGTAAACTTGGGAGCAAAATTAGACATTTTTTAGACACAAAGGGCATGTCGCCAGGACTGCACATGTGCACTTTGTGGTGCCTCAAAGCTGTTTGAGATGCCACAAACTACATGCAGCACA
>NW_017728951.1:14015016-14028769 GCF_001723895.1 Crocodylus porosus | reverse complement strand
AGCAGCAAGGGAAATTTAGGTTAGATGCTAGGAAACATTTTCTTGTGAGGAGGGTAGTAAAGCACTGGAACAGATTACCCAGAGAGATGGTTGAATCTCCCTCCTCTGAAGTTTTTAAGATATGGCTACACAAAGCCTTGGCTGGGACAATTGGTAGAGAATGGTCCTATGTGGAGCACAGGGTTGGACTAGGTGACCTCCAGAGGTCTCTTGCAACCCTAATTTTCTATGATTCCATAAGATACCTGCTGTCTCAGATAGTTCATCTCCACCCTGCTTCTTAGGATCTTTTATCTCAAGTCTCAGGACCTGTTCTGCACTAGTAGTTCTTATTGTATTGCCCGTTTGCTTGCATAGTTCTGCTGCCCTTGCTATCTGAAGGTGCTTTTTAGGGTAAGAGCGACTTCCTTCAATCTCGCCTTTAAACTGGAACCTGTATTTAATGAGTGAATCTACAAAGTCTCCTTATTTATATGTGGATGCTAAAGTTCTCCGTTCTGTAATATAAATCCATTGCTTCTTCCATTTCTTGTTTCAGTTTATATACATTTCTCTTTATTATTGGGGCAGGGGTTGGAGTCATAGTACTCTGAGGCTCTTATCAGCCATTTCATTCTTTTTAACATTATGCCTCTCAATGCTTCTCATCCTTTTCCCACCACAAAAATGTAATAAAAAAAATTACGTTTATTTTTCCTTCTAATCCCTGTGATCAGTACTTTATGCTTCCAAAACTTCCAAGTGGTTGGATTCGGACTAGAAATCCAGTTCTTTCAGTGTTCAGACTTGATTTGCTGCCCACTGGTTCTCTTTCTGTTTCTAACAGCTATTTTATTTGCTTTTAAAATCACAGTATCCTCCTTGCCATGGGTTTAACTGGAATAACCACTGCCACTGTATTTCATGTTTATTGGATTGGGAAATAACACGGAACAACACTATGCAGGCAGTCCTCGACTTACAACATTTCGAGTTATGACATTTCACACTTGCAACATTTATAAATAGACACCCTGTTTCAACTTTATGACATCAGTTTCGACTTTACAACGCTTGATCTGATGCCACACCAGGGCGGCCAACAAGTTCGCTGCATCACCCATCCCCCTGGAGAACATCTGTCCAAATTTCCTTGGACACTTTCTTTAAGAGAGCAGACAAGACTCCAGAAAAACCTGCAGCCAAGACTCCTGAGAAGTCTCCAGCCAGGAGCCCTTCAAAAAGTCCAACCAAGAGCCATTCAAAAAGTCCAACAAAGTCACCTCAAATAAGTCCTTCCAAATCAATATGATTGCTACCTACAATATAAATCCATTAATGGAGCTAGATTACTCATCTATAATTGATTGAGTACAAAATTCTGGGGTATTTTTGGTGAAAATAGGGTATCGGGTCTTGGTTCAGGAACCAATCCCCCATTTATGACATTGCTTCTTATGAGAATATTGGTTCCGAGTTACAACGTTTCGACATAAGATGCAGTTTTCAGCAACCAACTGTCGTAAGTCTGAGGACTGCCTGCACTGTAAAACTATCCTGGCTCTTAGTAAGAAATGATTTATAGAAATGCTAAAACTGTTCCCAGCGTTTTAGCCATGGACACACAGCATAACTTCCCAGTGCCTCCTTCAACCTCCTTCCTCTCACAGCGTGTGCTCCTTTCTCCAAGTTTCATTCAGATTGATTTGCCTATGGCTAGGGCAGTTGGCTTCTCTGTGTCTCTTAAGATTTTGGCTTCCTCACTGGAGTATGAAAATAGAGTAGACTGAATACTGGAAAACCGTTGCATGCAAATATTTGAATTCCAAATGGCTTTCACTTCTTCCATGCTCTTCCCACGTATAATCTGATCATTCCATGAGCTGGTTTTTGTTTGAGAAATGCAGTTCCATATCTGCATAGTGCATTTGCATCCAAGCAACAGTGCTCATAAAAAACAAGTATATTGGTTATTCAGTATTTGTTCTTTGTTGTTTTATTATTTTAGAATATTATAGTTGTCCAGGTAGGCAAAATACACCATGCGATTTAGATGACCATTTACAGACTGGAAATGAGGAACAGAGGGGAAAAAAAAAAAAATCACAAGTACTAGGCTGAAATGTGTTTACACAAACTATTTTGTGACTATATATGAATAACAGATACATTAACATAAACCACAATGGGCAATTGATTCATTAATGAAGGGAAGAAATCAGTTATTTGAATAATTTATTATCCTTGAATCATTCACAAGCCCTAATTGTAGGGATTAATGCTTTAAACACATGTGAAGCTGTGAATCATTCTTTGTTTACAGTGATATGTAAATAAAAACTACTAGGTAACTGTGTGTAACCTTGCTAAAAAGTTCAAGACAATAGTCCGCAGAATACAGATAGTCTAGGTATCAACAGGCAATCTTTTAAAACAGCACTATATTCTGTCTTCTGAACAAAAGCAAAGGTGTATACTTACAATCAACTGATGAAGTATATTCATCCAGGCACAAAGCTAAACTTACTGTGACCCAATCAGTGCACACTGTATTTTACAATACCATGTACTTTAACAAAGCAATTAAGCAAAATTGCTGTGTTCTGGGAGAACAAACCTTGCTAGAAGGGTTTGTAATGGAGAACCCACTCCTACCTATGGACACTGCCTCATTTCCCAAAAGTTGAAATTGCTAAGAGACCTTCTGTGATTAAAAGGGCAAATTGAAAGCAACTAGTTCCTCCAGCTAGCAAACCGTCAAGCCCTTCATCTGAACCTCACATGAAGGTAGTGCAATATCAACTGACTTGGTGCTTTTGTAATCCTTTCAGCACAGACTCAAGAAAAATCAGAACACCCTGTGGTATGGTGGGAAACAGCTCCCATTAACCAGTATTATCCATGTGTTAATAGGATAATATGGAGTTGTAGGTATAACTTTGCTTCCTCTTATTTCAGCATGCTTTTATTTGCCGCAGAAGTATTTATTTTAATACTAAGTATTTTATTACATGTCCACAGCCCTGCATTTTGGCTTCCATTCTAGCCAGGAGAGCACACAGTTCTCTAGCAGACTCTCCCTATGCCTGAAGAAGGGTGTTTGTGCCCAAAAGCTTGCAAAGAACATTTTTTCCAACTATTTAGTTGGTCTAATAAAAGATATCACATCTACCCAAAGAACCTTGTCTGCCTATATCCTTAGATCAACATGGCTACAACCAACAACTCTAAAGCAATAGCTCTAAGCATACACTGCACCACACAGCCCCCCAAACAGACAGTTCTTCTAATAAAGATCTGAGTTCTTGCAGTCCAAGTGCAGTCCCTTTATTACTGCACCAAACTCTGTGCATGAAACAAGGGCCACTCTTGCCCCAGCCCATATCAGTGTGCTAAATTGTTTGAGCTCCTGGAGTGCTTTATAATGACAGGTTGTCCAATTCTGCCACAAGAAGCTACTAATGGGTCATAGAAATGTACCTTTCTCTACCATCTACTGGTGCATTTTTGGATTTAAAAAAAAAAAAAAATCTAATCCTCTTTCCATGTTTATTGCTTCACAGGCCTCTTCCATCTGACCTTTATGCTCAAAAATGTGTTTAGATCCCAATTCAAATGTGTAAAGTGTAGTTTAAATTCAGTGGTAAGCTGAGAAAGAAAAACAGCCTCCAGTGTCCCATGTTATTCTGCTTGCCCTAAACATGATACCATTTCCTTTCCAAGGGATCATTAAGTATTACTGATTTCCACATTATTCAGGTAGTACATAGGCATGGGAACACAGCTGTATACAACACCTAGGACAGGGATTCCCAAACTGTGGTATGCATACCCCTGAGGGTACATGATACAACTCGGGGGGTGGGGGGAGGCATGTGGAAGAAATGATGTAATGGTGGATTTAATTTTCATTATAATAATAATGATGATCGGTATTTAAGGGTTTAAAATATAAAATGTATGCTGCTAGGGGTATCTAGGCAGCTGGTAAATCTGGAAGGGGGTATGCAATAAGAAAAAGCTTAGGAACCTCTAATCTAGGACATGCCTTCTTGCTGCAAGTCATATCTGCATGAAAAGCAAATAAAAGGTCTAAAGTAAATACTGGAAATATTGTTTAATTTCAGGTGACCTGCATTGGATTCTGAAGGGTCAACAAGGAAGCAAAGAAAAGAGTCTGCTTTTAAATCAGAAAAATAGGAAAGAGAGGCTAATACAGGCAACCAAAAATAACCAAGACCAGATTTAAAGCTCTGGAATCCATGGGAAGAGCAGGCATTGCTTCCAGATCTGGTCCACACCAGGCGTCTACCATAACTTGGTAGGTGTGTCCTTCTGTGAAGGCCTGATATGATTTCAACCTAAGCCTCAGAGATCAAAATTAAAACAAGAGTTTTGTGGGGAACCCAATCAAATGACTTTGTCTCTTATGCTGTCGTGCTGCTTTGGCACACTGCAAACACGGGGTGTTGCGTGAGCCTTAAAAAGGTTAACAAAAAACTCGGTTGCTGGGTTTGTGTTTATACTGGGATTTTGTACACTGATTATTTAAGAGTTAATCCAGGAAGATTGATCTAGATTATAAAACACCATGGTAAAAATGCCTGCACTTAAGTCTAAAATATTTCATTCCATTTTCTTAATGCCAGTTTCATACGGTCTTGGAGGCACATAGCCACTGAGGCTTAGTGTAGATTCAGCATTTGTAACCGTAAAGGCCCCTCTGATAAGTTGCCTTTGAGCCCCTAAAGACAGCTCTAATAAGCAAATATTTTAGAAGATGGTTTTATTGATTCTGTTAAAAAAAGCAACTGGTAAACTAAAAGCCACAGGGGTTTTTTGTGGTGACTTATCTAGACTATCATTTTGTTAGCGACAAGAACCAAAGGCAGAACAGACTATCTTAAGGAATGAAAGCTATATGATATGTCCTCTATACTCCCATCATTGAAGCATACAGGGAACTCCTCAGTCTCAGG
Source organism: Crocodylus porosus (assembly GCF_001723895.1). Lineage (NCBI taxonomy): Eukaryota > Metazoa > Chordata > Crocodylia > Crocodylidae > Crocodylus > Crocodylus porosus. Next base: position 14,023,811 of record NW_017728951.1, on the reverse strand, counting down.
CAAAAATGACCCAGAACAAGCCTCTGCCCTTTTGCCTATCTATAGGCATCAAGGGCCTCATCTTGATGTTCAGTTTGGGTATGTGACTGCCTAGGACGAGCTAGAACTGTGATATCCTTACATAAACAGGCATTTAACTGTTCCAAATGGGTCAGGACATTCAAACTAAAAGCATAATTAACCAAGGTTTCTGAAGTTGCATGAAAATACAGCATTATGTAGCGCACGGCCTGTTCAACATCCCACTATTCCAATTAAACTTGCTGACCTAGTACTAAATGTATTCTTAATGGCTTTCATCCTTAGAAACATATTAGTTTTCCTTATTTAAAGAGTCTATTTTCTACCTGCTCTGTTTGCATTACCTTGTTAAGCACTGATAGTCAAGAAGCTGCTCTACCTGTGAATTAACTATACCTTGACTTGTTTATTCACATTTCAATGACCTTTGGTCTTAATAGTACGCTGTTAAATAAGTCGCACTCATATCTTTCAGGTTTGAGCCCTAGCTGCTTGAACTCATTCCTGCTTCCTAGCAACTTAAAAAAATACATTACAGTGATTGTATGCTAAACTAAAACCTCTCCTGTAAGCACTGCTACACCAGAGCTCTACTGCAATCATCTACCACCCTCTTTAAAGACTCTGGTTGATTGGCTTAAGTGGGTCACATGACCATTCAGAGTCAGCACTTCCTATAAGTAGATGCCCTCTGGGTTAGGAGGAAAATGTTGGGCTGTTTGTAGAAGGCTGAGCAGAAGAGTATATTCCTTAATGGGAAGCAGTTTTGCCAGAGATTGGCTAGTAGGACTTGGACAGCCAGAAAGGTACTATGTATAATAGCAATGAAAAAAATTGCAGTATGTGGAGATTGGAGAGTTTTTTCTTAATGAAGACTTTTCTGTCTCTTACTATAAAATCAACTGCAATTCTATGTTTGTAGGTCTCACAACTTGTTATGTTGATTAGTGAATTGGGTTCCCAATTGATGGTCACTTTGACTTCTAGGCTCTTGCTTTAAGCCTTTTCTTCTCTACTATTAACATAGTATATATTCTGATTTTAAAAAAAGCCTTCTTTTTCTTCCTGCTTTCCCCCCCCACATAACAGCATTTCAGAATATCTATTCTCTATAGCTTGTCAGTATGCTACAACCTGGGCAAGTGTAGATAATGATATCATATTTTTCCTACTCGTTAGGAATGATAAAAAATGTGTATTCCTCATGCCAGGAAGTGTTTTAGATGTTATGCAGGCAGATATTGTGCAGAGCTCAGGTGTGACTTCAGGCTTTGGAAGTCTAGTTAACACTTGTAAAGCACCAAGAAAAAGCTTCTAAACTTTTAACCACTCTTCTTCCCAGAGCTGTCTATAACTACCACTCTGAATGAACATGGGTGGCTCTATGATATGGGTGCTTCCTGATCTAAAACTGCTCCTCTGCAGCAGCTTTTCCCCCTCTTGAGGTAGGTAAGCTACCTGGCAGGTATTGTGCCTCCAGGGGCAGATTAAAAATAAATAAATAAAATAAAAATCTGGCCTTTAGGAATGATAAGTTGGCTACAAGCCGCTAAAGGTGTAGACAGAAGTGACAATCTTTGCCCAATCTGGCCTCTGAAAATGTTCTACAGTCATTCATTTCTGTTTGCTCATGGCTACAGAGCACTTCAAAAGAGCCTGATCCTGCAAAAATCTGACTTCCCATTGCATAAAGGGTCAGGTGAAGACTCTTCAAAACCATGTCTTCTGTAATTTGTCTATTCTGCCAGCCTCTGAGCTGTTTTCAGAATGGGAGAGGAGAAAGGGAGTAGGAGGAGGCCAGTCTGAGAGATTCTTCAGCCCCTGCAGTGGGAAGGGGGGCTCCAATTTGCACATCCCACCCTATAGCGCCAGCTGTGGAAAACCTAAAATGAGCTCCTTCTGCTCCCTTTCCTCCCTCACCTTCTGAAAACAGGGACAGGCTGGGAAGGAGGAAAGGTCATTGCTACAATAAACCAGCTTCAGGCTTACTAGATTCCTCTCCCTCCTAAGACCAACAGTGAACTTCTGTTTGGTCTGAGGGATCCCTGTAACTTGTAACTCAGAACACTTTTCAGGAAGCGCTCCAACAGGGAGCTGCACTTCTGTCTGCCATGAGAGAGCATCTCTGCTGGTGCGTTTCCATTTGTTCTTACACAGCAGAACTCAAAACTTGGCAACAAGATAAGGGAAGTTGGAAATGGGGAATGGCTAGATGCCTTTCAGGTTGTCTTGTTGTATACAGTCCCCCTACCCCCCACCCATGGGTATAGGGTCATAACAGGCTATATGCAAAAACCCCCTAGTATAGCTGGAGAATTGAAGGATTCCAGCCCGTGAGTTTGTGATGTAACCTGCTGATTGTCTGAAAGCTGCTCAGAATGGTGGTCTGCCTGGGACTTACAATTTTACCAAAGAGGTATAACCTGTCCCTGACACTTAGTTTCTCTCTCTCCTGTGCTGAAACTTGTCTTAATGTTTAAAATGCCTTAAAAGACTCTTCTCTGCTGTAGCTGTGTATAGCACCAATCGTAATAGCAAAATGTCTTGTGGGTTATGTAGGCAGCATACATTCCTACTGGCTTTTGAAAAACAAACACGATTCGTATCCCCCTAGAACATTACCTGGAGAAACTTGCCAAGTGGCTAATTTGGACTTACTTGAAAATTTGCCTGTGTCCTTAGGGATGAGGAAGTAAGTGCAAATATGCACTTCCATGGATTATTACTTTTACCAAAGTAATTCATTGTTTTTTCTGTAGCTAGATTGTGCTACCTTTCTTCTGAGTGCTACGGTCCTTCAATATTTTTTTTTTGTTTTGTTTTTGTTTTTTCCATATTGAACTACTTGGAGAGTAAGGTGCTAATCTCATGGAGTAAAAATGGCCTTTCAATGATTAACCTGTAGCCTAAAAAAATTCTCTTTTCTCTCTGAAAATGTATAAGCGAGGTAGAAATTCAGTGACTGCAAAGGCTGACTGTCAACCATATAACCTGCTGAAATGCATTTTGCTTGGAGTGACCAAGTAGTCCAGATTAATGAGTCTTTCAAACCACCTACAGTTGTAATTTGGAAACCTGCACCAATCTTCTATACACGTTATACAATTTGTGCTTTCCAATAAATTGCTACTATGGATATCTGCTGGTATTTAATACAAAGGTATAGTCTTTAAAATAATTTGGCGACTTTTTTCACAGGCTCAAGTCTGTACTACTACCAAGAACATACATGTATGTAAAGCCTAACCTAGGAAACGTAGAGAACAAAGAATGGGCCCTCCTCCAAAGAGCTTGTGGTCCAAGTAAAAGAAGTTGAGCTCAAGGTGGCTAATCCACTTCTGAAGTTAAAATGTCTATACTTGAAAGTAGGCAGGCCTGGGGGCTTACTTGGTCCATGATAAAAATGCGTTATTTGCCAAATTTGAATTGAGATCAATATTGGCTTTTTGTACTCCCACCAGTTCAATTCAGGGATGTTCAGACCCTGACACTTTGGTGTGACTGTATGGATTGCTCTCGCCTCAACTCGAGCAACACTTCCTACCCTGGGCAAAAAGGGGCCTTAAGCTTAAGGCTACTAGTTGCTTCAACATTGTATTTTAAGTCCTTGAAGAAAAGAATTAGAGTGGTCCTATGCACTAGCTTCTTCTGTGTACTGCTGTTTAGCAAGAACTGCCATAGATTCTGCACCACAATGTTTGAGATGGGTTTTTATGTGAAAAGTGGGATAGAATTAAAAGGACAGAGTCTATTTTCTGTTGCCATAGCATAGTTATGGAGTAATGCCTCTGGACACATTGCTTTCCTCTCAGCAAATGTTAGTATAAATGACCAGAGAAAACAAACAGATACAGAAAACGTGCTGCGTTATACAAAGGAAATATTGTTTCATAGTTTCCCCATTGAGTGAAATGCACACTCCTAGCAGTAAGAGGTGACTTATGACAAGCTGCAACTGGAACTAAGAAATAGGAGGAGAAACTCCAGGATCACATTTTAATTTCTCTGGGCCTGATCAGAACTTCTGACACAATGTCCTGTTGCTCTACAAGGGGCTATTGTCTAGTCACTGAGAGGAATAGCAGCAGAATATGATCTTGAAGAAATGAACAAATACCTGATTTAAGAGACTATTTATGTATTTGTCTGTCCACAAAGCGAGGGACTTCTGCCATCTGACACTTTAAACTTATTAGCAATATAAACATAGTCATGAGCCATTTCAAAGCCTCATTCGCAAATGCTGTGAGTACATAGATGTATTCAGATCTTACATCTAGGAAAAAAGCTAGATGAGGATTTTAGAACAATTCTTGCTGCAAAGGTTTTGAATAGCTCTTTCCTAATTACAGCAAGATAGATCTATGAAAGCTTCCCTGTAGATAGTGCAGGATTGTGATTTCCCAGAACTCAGCATGACTGAAGATGGCTTAAATCCATCCTGCATTCAAGTTACAATGGCAATTTTCCAAGCAGCACAAATAAAAACAGTTTAGAATTAAGTCTGATCAAAAACAATGAGCTGAGGGTACAGAAGGCAACCATTAATGCACATAATGTCACACAACGGGAATAGGCAAATGGTTTAACTGATGGGCGAGTCACAAATGATGATAATATTGACTTCGTTAAGGAAATTTTAAACAGGTCCACCATATGCTGTGTCTAGTGCCTCAGATAGTTACAAATTGATTTTAATCTTTAAAATCATGCTCTTTGGCAACAGATGTTGCATCTTTAACAGGATCCAATAATTGAGGGAAAGTGATTCTAAAGCAGTGAGGTTTTGTCCCCCCGTGGTTTGAAATATTTGTCTAATGACTGAAGCTTTTTGGGTAACTGATGGAGTGATTCACAAGTAACACAGACTTATGATATTTATACTACATTTTCTTTTCCATATCTGGAAATGGAAGTATAGGTCTACAAACACAATTCCTTAAAGGCACTGGTTGATCACTTGCCATCAGGACTTAAAATGTAGTGCTTGGTTTGTCCCTTTTGACTCCCATGGATTTAAATGAGCTTGGTAAAAGGCCCACTGTTAAGTTCACCCAACACAGGGTAACACTTGACAAGCCAGTCTCCGTATTTACATGCTACTCGTGCTAGCACATGCTTGCTGTGATTCTGTTCACAGTTACAAAATGACCATTGTGGACACGCTTTTCCCTCCAGTAACCACACACACAGAGGCAAACATGTATAGTCCATGTTCAAATTTATGTCTCTATTTACACTGGGCTGTGTTAATGACCATTTTCCAAGTGCAATGGGACTTGTGGACTCCCACCTACTTATGGGGGAGGAGGGAATAATGGCCACAAGTCACTTCCTATTCAAAGGACAAGGAAATCACTCATGTATTGGGGTATTTTTCCCTTCCTTGTTCTTCATTCCAAATACAAATACTGCATTATATGCTTGTACAGTGTTCCTGTTTCACACATCCAAATAAAATTCATCATGTAAGTCTAGGATTCAGTTGATTATAACCTGTGACAGGTTTTTCACAGCTATTGCTTTGCCTTGCTATCAAATTTTCACTTGCTGCCGTCTTGGTTGCGGGCATATGTTCACCTTATTTCCAGGTAATTTTATACATCTCCCTGCTGCTGAAGTAACCTCAGGGTGATTTAAGTCTGTGATCTTATGTAGCAGGTACATTGCTATGAAAGCTCATAGGTATCATCCTCAGGTGATGGAGATGATCATAGTTCCATTGAAGTTGATGGAGCAGAACCAGTTTACACCACTGGTGATAGGACAGGACTACTATAAATAAAATAAATAAATAAATTCCAGAAACCAAGGAGCTGTGCTTACTGGGAAAGTAAACCATCTCAATTTTTCTTAGGAAGGATTTTCTCTGTATTGCTGAATATTTGCTTCATGAACTTTTATGTATAAATTTACAATAATCCTTGCTGGTAAGGGATTTAATAACAGAGCAATATGTTCAGAGCTAAACAGAGAAACAAGAATTAAAGCAATCTCCTCCTACCCATTTGCATGTCTCCTGCTGCAGAAAATAAAAAACAAGAAAATTATAATGTAATGCTGTTAATTAATATAAATAAGATGTAAATAATGCAAAGGCCTGTCAGCTGCAAACAAACATCAGTGATCACAAATCTATTTCCAATGGGATAAAGATGTAATGGCTGAAAACCACCAAGTGTGCACTTAATTATTTATTTCTGGCATTAATGTAATTAAATTAGTTTAAGAAACCAAGATGTGGAGGGGGAAGAGAGAAAATGGAGCAAACAAAGAATGGAAAAGGGCAAGTTGACTACTAAACCCTTCAGCGTTTCACTGTGGAGGTACACAGCCCCTTAATGGTGGGATGTTCATATTACTGGTGCCTAGTTGAATGGTGGGGTCCAGAGCCTCCATGGCTTTCAGGGGCCTTAACTCAAAAAGGGGTGTGGAGAGGGTACCTGTTAAGGATCTGGCCCTTAAGCTATAAGGAGTTGCTATGAGTTAATGCAGGAGGAGATCCATCAGGACTGCAGTGGTAGTGGATTCCTGCTTCACCCAAATCTTAAACTGTTTTGAAGGGGAGTCAATTGACTTTATGGTTCATTTATAATGACCTTCACTCCACAGGTGTTAATGACCCTCTCCCCTTTGTAGTAATGTTTATTATGTCCTTGATGTTCCACTATTCAAGCTATCCTTTCTTCTGTAGTCTTGTTGTCTATTGGTCATTCCTGGCAATGTCTCTTTTCTATTTCACACCCCTGATGACTCTCTTTAGCTCTACCTATAACCCTTAACTCGGGTGTGGAAACGACTGACAGTGAAGTATTGGATGTCATCAATGCTGCCTTCAGAAGATCCTTCAAATCCAGTAGGAAGATAGATGCACCAACATTAGTGTCCTCTTGCAAGCAACCACCACAAGCATTGAGGCAATGATCATTCAACATCAATTTCTCTGGGCTGGCCACTTCCTCTGGATGTCTGACTCCAGAGTCCTAAAGCAAGATTTACTCTCCCAGCTCAGTCAAGGTGTATTCTCAAGAGGAAAGAAGAGAAAGTGCTTCAAAGATATTCTCAAGGCCAACTTGGAAAAAATGCAACATTGACATCAGCTTGTAGGAGACTGTCGCTCAGGAACACCTCAAATGGAGACAGAGTCTGCTTCAAGGACCTTAGTATTATAAAACCTTACAACAGTGGGTGGAAACGTGGGAGCCACAGAAACAGCATGCCACGGACCGAATCAAGAAAGCAGAGCTGCCCACCCCACATGGAAACATGTGCCTGAGTTGGTCGATTCCCAGATCAGCCTCATCAACCATCTTCAGGCCCACAGATCAGACCAGTGGGCCTGAAGTCTTCCATGACTAGTGGCATGGAAGACCATCATCCTTGACTGCAAAAGATTGTGTAAAGATATTGTATGTACTGTCAAGATACTCAGGAAAGCTAGATTTTGTTTTATAAATCTGGATAAAAGATGTGCATTGAGCTATAATGACTATTGCCATAAATGCCATGTACCTCCAGAGGCTTGGGGGACATGGCAAGCTCCTGCAGGCAGCGACAGCACTGCCCGTGGCAGGAGAGTGGCAGCGGTAAGTGGGGAGCTTCCACGGGTAGCTGTGGTACTGTCAGTGGCCGGGGGGGGTGGGGAGCAAGTGCCAGTGCAGACTGCCAGTAGTGGCAGCAGTGGCCAACAGCAATTGCGGACCTCCTGCAGATGCTGCTGGCAGTATCAGCAGCAAGGGGGAGTGGGGGTGGAGAGTGGTGACCACCCATAGGTGCTGCTGGCAGTGTCAGCAATGCCTTTTTGCAGGGGGTGCATGTATACCCCCTACACTGCCAATTACAATTGCACTAATGAAACAATATCTTTTTTTACTATTTTTTGCCTAGTGTTTTGGAATCTTTTAAACTGAATATATATCTATATATCAAATCAGTGAACATTACAGTAAGATTATATTTTTCTTTTGCTTTGCTCTTTAAACTGAATAATATTGTGCTAAGCCCATAGTATGTTAGTAAAGTTTCGACTTTCTCTTTAACTGGAAAAAATGCTGTGTAATATCTGACGTGCCACACTATCTACACCTTCTCTTCAAAATCTTAGATCTGCCCATGGCTCAACGGCTGCAGGATCTCTCCCTTTTTGTAGCTCTGGATATATACAGCAGACCAGCCTCTGTTTAGATGGGTATAACTGGTTTTAAAATGGGAACATGGGGAAAGAAAATCTCCCCACACCTACCACACTGGGGACCATGACAATGTCGGGCCATGCTGTTCAGGGCTCTGCTCCTGGACTGAAGTCATACCAAGGGGTTCTGTGTTCCAGAGTGGTAATGGTTATTTAAAGAGTCAGCTCTCAATCTCTATGACCTGTGACTTCAATTCAGTGCTGAGGAACAGAGTGTTTTATAGTGTTTTAGGTGTCCACCAGAGGGTGGTGGTCGACAGGAGCCAATCATCTTGGTGCGCTGTGACCAGTGGGGTCCCTCATAGTTTCATAGTTGGTAGGGTTGGAAGGGACCTGAGCAGATCATCAAGCCCGACCCCCTGCTATGGCAGGAAAGAGTACTGGGGTCAAACAACCCCGGCAAGGTGTTCATCTAGCCTCCTCTTAAAGACCACCAGGGTAGGAGCCAGCACCACTTGGCTTGGAAGTTGGTTGCAGATCCTAGCTGCCCTGACAGTAAAGTAGCGCCTCCTGATGTCTAGTCTGAATCTACCCTCTGCCAGCTTGTGACCGTTATTCCTGGTCACTCCTGGCAGTGCTCGGG
>NW_017728951.1:14007865-14014619 GCF_001723895.1 Crocodylus porosus | reverse complement strand
CCCACCCCTGTAACCTGTCTAGGTCTGATTGCAACCTACTCCTCCCTTCTAGCATGCCCACATCCCCCCACATCTTAGTGTCATCAGCAGATTTGAACAGGGTGCTTTTTATCCCCTCATCCAAGTCACTGAAGATGGTGAACAGTGCAGGCCTGAGGACTGAGCCCTGGGGGACCCCACTGCCCACATCCCTCCAGGTCTAAAATGACCCATCCACCACCACTCTCTGGGTGTGGCCCTCCAGCCAGTTACCGACCCATTTGACTGTGTAGGTGTTGATACCACAGTCCCCTAGTTTTTTAACAAGAATAGGGTAAGAGACCATGTCGAAGGCCTTCCTAAAGTCCAGAAAGACTACGTCCACTGTTACCCCTGCTGGGTAGACATGCTTAACAGCTCCTTTGTCCTGAAAACCACAAGTGTATAGATGTTCACAGACCTGGCTAAGAGTAGCCAAGCTGAAGGAGGGGATAGGCTTTTAGATCACCGGACACATCACAGAATCTACCTTTGGGTGGCTTCTTCCATTCCCCCCCCCCCCAACTTTGGGGCACATTACAAATCCCTGCTAAGTAACTTGCTTTAGAGCTGTAGGATGGTCTGTAAGTGATAGGATGTCTTCCCTGTTCTCGGTCTCGACACCCACCCAGCTCTGGGCTTGTTGCTGACTGCAAAATTGGTCGTGGGGGAATTGGACAGCCAACTACTATGGGAATCGATGTTCTTTAGCACTACAGTGTTGTGCCTGTCCTTCCTCTACCCTTCAGGGGAGCAGTAAGAAATTCTTCTTGTAAGAGGAATTGGTTTTTCATTCACAAAGCACCAAGGAACAGTGTCTCACAAAGGTATGAAAGCACAGTTATTTTATATTGCTGTGATCATCACAATATCCCCTGTTTTCATCTAAAGAAACTTTTTTTCTAGACAGATTCAGGTTTCTTCCTTCACTGCTGGTTCTCATCTATTCCCTAAAGTGTTCAAGGTATTGCTTACTCATTTCTGTGGGTGTTACATCGTAAATGAATAGACTGGAAAAATAGCTTGCAATCAACCCGATTACATTCAGCATGGACAAGTGCAAAGTCCTGAACTTGAGCTGAAATAACTGCATACACAAATCTGGCTGGGGAATGATTGGCTATGCAGCAGTGCTGCAGAGAAGGGCCTTTGGCGTGGTTACAGTGGACATAAGGTGGACATGAGCCTACAGCATGCTCTTGCTGCAAAAATGTCCAGAGTATACTGGGTTATATTAACAGGAATGTCACATGAAGATAAAAAGAAGTGATTCTTCCCCTCTGTTCAGCACTGGTGAAGCTTCCCTGGGAGTAATGGGTCCAGTTGTGGGCCTCACATTTTGAGAAGGGTTTGGACAGAGTCCAACACAGAACAACAAAACTGATTAGGGGCCTGGGTTTCAAGATTTCTGAGGCAAGACTGAAAGAATTAGGGTTATTTAGTCTGGAAAAGAGAAGAGTGACAGGGGGATTTCATGATAATCTTCAAATCCCTGCAGGGCGATTTTACAGAGGATGGAGATGGGCTTTTCTCTATGGCCATTGGAGACAGGACTAGAATCAATTACCTCAAGCTTCATCAGGGGAAATGTAGGCTGGAGATTTAAGCAGAACTTTCTGATGTTGAGAGTGGTCCAGCTCTAGAACAGGCTATGTAGAGAAGATGTGATTCTCCATCCCTGGGAATATTCAGAGGCAGGTTTGACAGACACTTGGCTATGACAGTTGTCAGAGATGGGCTTGCACTGTGAAGGGGGCTGAACTAGGTGACCTTGGAAGTCCCTTCCAGCCCTGTTTTCCCAGGATCATATGTGGGTGCAGAATTTAATATTCCCATGTTCTGGGCTAAATGCATAGCCTAATGCATTGTTTCTCATACTATAAAAAAATACATGGAGGATGTGCAATGCAGGTAAAACATATTATCCTAATTGTGCCACCCTAATGTTGCTGTCACACATCTTATTTCATTTGCATTTATTTTTCTTTAGCTTGAATGAGTCCTGGCCCTCCATAACCTACCACAGAGGAGGGTTCTGGTAGCATTCACTGACTGGGATGGCATCACAAGTCATTGCTAACACAACCAGTTTCCAGAGACCAAAAGAAGGATAGGAGTAAGAGATTTGGGCCTACTTTGTGGGTACTCTGTCAAATGCTTTTTGTGGGATTGTCGTTTAAACACCTTCTAAACCAGTTTTAGGCTTAGACAAGCAGTGAAGTGGCAAATAGCCCCAATACCTTGGCTTACAACAGCATTTCTATTACTGAAGCCCTGGAACTTGTATTATCATCAGCTAGATCAATGGCAAAGATCTTGCAGACTGCAATGAGAATCATCTGGCCCTGTCAGGAGTTCTCCTGTGTTGCAAAGGAAGAGGGGAGAAGAGGGAGCAGAAGAAGTATGTTGGTATTGCAAGCTCACTGAAGAGACGAAATAAAACTCAGTGTAATTAAAGCCAAGGGGGACCTTCACTTTGGATGCCAGACACACATGGTCCTACACTTCTCCTTCCTCCTCTAAAAATAAATAAATAAATGCTAACTAATCCCTCCACAAAGTTTGTCCGGAGACCTAGTTAGGTGAGTTAAGTTGAACAGAACCCAGGGTAAGTGGAGAGCTAATGAAAACACAAGCGGGAATTGAAAAACTGAAATAAATGAAGTATGTGCTGTAGGAGGTAGATGCTACCCAGATTTAGGAGAAGCAAAAGCAAATTCCTGATGAATATTTCATGACATCAGATACTGCAGAATGAACTAGAATTTGCAGACAAATTAGGTCATCTTTGCCTAAGATGCAAGGTTTCCTGCTTACGATGGTATATGTCCTCTGTTTTATATGATGTAAGTATACTGGAGAATCCCATGATGGATTAATCAGAAATTTCACATTTTACTAGACATCTCATTTTACAGTCAGATACTTGTTTATGGCAATGGAAAGTGTTTGGACCTTTCTCATGCCATTAATGAAATCTTGTGATCTATAAACACTGGAAATACACGTGTATTTTTGGAATCTCTGCCCTGTGACTCTTCATTCAAATTGCATGGGAACTCATGCAAAATGGATCAGACTAATCAAACTGTGAAATATCAGAGCTTTAACCCTCCTTAATTGAATAGAGTCTTTACACACCTTTTTTTTCTGTTTAGTTTTGTAATTTATGAAACTCTTTGAAGATTAGAAAGCTGATGTGAATGAAATCTTGTCACTGACTTCAACACTATGGTCAGGTTCAAACTGGGGGTGGTTTCACACCTTCAACTTTACACTTAGTAAGTGCCGTTAAAATGTACGCAAATGTGCTTTCAAGTACTTTTGCAATGCCACTTAAGTTGTACTAAGTTGCTCCCCTTCACGAAAGGATTATTTTGACATACTACCAGTAAAACATACTAACTTTAATAGGTCATGGCATTCAACTACTGCAAGTGAACATGTGACTACATCCTGAAATATGATATTCTGTAGCCCCTGCTCCTATCAGGAAACTTTGGATAAGTTCAGGGTCTGTTCCTGATCCAGCCACTTCCAGGTCTGACAGCTCCAGGCTCTACCAGCATATTGCTCTCAAAGCTGGATTGTTTAAAACAAATTGAAGTCTGCAAGATGGCACAAACATTCAGGCCACCATGTACAGACCCAAAGATGGGCAATGCATGGGCTGCAGGCCAAAAGCACTTTGAGTGTTGGGAGAAGGCTTGCAAACAGCTATTGACTTTGTAAAGGAGCAAGGTGTTATTCCCATCTATTTACTCAGCTGCATTTCATATGCAAAGCTTCAGTGAACAGCAGGGATTCTAGCTGGAGTCACTGCTGCAAAACACTCAAGTGTCACAGCACATATAAATACCTTGAACAGACCAGAGTGCAACCAGCACTAAGCAGTGAAAACATGGCATTCTGGGCTCTGTCACCTTACGAAGACGTATCACTATGGCCAGGCAAATTCCTGCACTTCCACAGTCCTAAGATTTGAAAGTAAACTAACCCTAAGGGACAGAAAAAAACGTGACTAGGAAAGGGAATAGGGTAACTGCCACCTTATAAAATCAAAGCATATAATGATATCTTAAATTGTAATTAAAAATGATGCTGAAAAAAATATGGTGCTGGTGAGACTGTATGCCTCAGAGAGCCATGGAGGGTCCCCGGAGATGGATAGAGATTAGCAAACATGTCTCGCATGATGGATTTTAATTCGGCTATTTGCATAACTGGATTAAAGAAGTGCACCGGAGTGTCCCTAAATCTTATTATTGTTTATTACTGTGAATATCAGTGAAAACAGTAATTACATTTAGGCAGAGATCCTTGTGGTTAGATTCATGAAATGGAGGGGGGAAACAGAGGTGTTGCAGTGCTGCACATAGGCTGGCCATCACAGAGGAGAGTCCGGTTGTCCTCTGTTGATACGAAACCCAATGCCTTTATGTCCTCTGTTTTTCTCTTGCCTCATAAATCTTGAAATTTCAACTAGATGACCCTATTTTCCTACAACCATATGTGGGTGCAGAATTTAATATTCCTGTTTTTCTGGGCTAAATGCATAGCCTAATGCATTGTTTCTCATACTGCAAAGAATACATGGAGGATGTGCAATGCTGGTAAACTTTGTTGTCCTAATTGTGCCTAAATTTCTTGAAGAGAAAAATAGAGGACCTAAAGGTGTTGGGTTTCATATCAATAGAGGACAGAGTAGCAGAAAACCGGACTGTCCTCTGTGATGGCCACCCTAGCTGCACATCACAACAGCTCACTTTTGGGCACCAGCACGTAGTAGAATTCAAAACACCGAGTCAGTGCCTCAGCTCCCTTCTACATTGCATAGGAAGAGTTGAAAATGGGAAGCTGGCATGCTAAGCAGAGAGGCACCTCAGCTAGGCAGCAGGAATCGCTGAACAGAGATAAGCACGGACAACACCCTCACCACCTTTACCTTCTCCTTCCTCTATTTTATATGGGGAAAAAGCACACTCGGAGGGCTTGGCAAACTGGGTCCCCCCGGTGAGACGGTAGGGAGTGAGGTGGGAAAAGAACATTTTGCTGCTTGGTGCTGCCAATACTTAGGTAGTTCTGCGTGTGCCTACAAGGGAGCCTACAGGCATTGTAGCTTTAGATAAAAGTGCCAAAAAGCCCCAGTGAAGCACCCAATCTATACAGATGCTGCAGAGCTGGGTCAAAGTAATTCACTGCTGCTTCCAGTAAAGCACATTTTCCCTGCCTCCCCCTGTCTACTAGCACCCAGAGAGACTATGCCAATGAAAGCACGGGTAGTCTAGAGGCTTTAGGCAACTGCAAGATTAGCAGCAGCTAAACGGGGATATTATTCATGTCAGTGGCACTCTAAGGATTGAATAAATTCCCCTTGGTGTCACTCTAAGTTCAGTTTACTTCTTTATAGTGACTTTTTCCAGTGACACTTCTAATGGGCCCATCAAGGAAGCATGCGGTTGCCATATACACACAAATTAATACCATCACTTCTGTTTAGGCCATGTGGAAGTAATAAAGATGAGTGAGTTCCCCTGAAGCAACATCCAGTCTCTCTACATAGGGCAGCTTGGCACTGGATTTCAGCAGAAAACTCCACAATCTTCTGTTGGCTGGAACACGTGTTGGTCTGTCCATTTTTCTCCAAAAATACCAAGCTCTCCTTTTTTTCTATGGAAATGTTTAGAATTATGATAAATATTGGAGGCTAATATTCAAAAGCATCAATGACTATTTTGGGGCTTCCCCAGTGGGGGAAGACTGTACAATAAGTGCTTGATCCAAGGCTTGCTGAAGGCAGTAGGAGTATTTCCGTGCACTTTAGTGGAGTTATCTTTGCATCAGGATTGGAAAAATACTGCAAAAGCTAAGCCTTGAGGATTTCATGGATACTTGTTGGAAACACATTTACTGGTGATGCACCTGAGTATATCACCAGTGTACTTCATCACTGCTGACAAGAACATTAATACCCTATTTGAGTTTGGGCAGAACCAATTGCGAATTTTGATAGTCTCCTATGCAGGAGTGATGGAAAGGGGATGGGGCTTCCTCCTTTACTTTTTACACTGGTCCTCTATCATTCAGAGGATAGTCTCTGTTAGCCTAACTATGCGGGTAGTTAAACACCATACAGAGGCTATAAAATTTCCTTCATTAAAAGATTTCAAGGAATGACTGTCGGAGGCAGTCTACGTAGGCTTGGGTTGGCTTATCATGCCTAGGGAGGGGGGCATTGAAAGGGGGAGGAGGGATGGGACACTGTGATCTCTTCAGGTCCCTACCAGCCTTACATTTGTATGATTTTATCAGTATTTCTATCTCCAGGACCCTATATTCAGGGGTGTGAGTTTCATTCATTCAGTTGCATGTCCATGAGAGCTTGTCCGGATGCTATTTCATTATGTTCTTACATTACTCCTCTTCAGATCCCACATACTTTACAATTCACACTGTGCTCTCTATTTATATCATGCCAGTTCCAGGAATAAAGCACTATACTTTCATTATATGAATAGCAGCCTGAAGGCCTAATGCTCCTGTGGAAACTCAGTGAAGAGAGAGATTCAGCCACAAAAAGGCAAAAAGAAGACTTCTGGTACATAACTGAGTTGGGAAAAGTGTTTTCAAGAAAGGAAAGGCAAGTCATAGAAATGGCAAGTCTGAGTGTACTGTGTGACTAGAAAGCACCCATTAATGGTGGTAATTCAATTCTCCAGGTATGTTAGGGTTGCAG
>NW_017728951.1:13986812-14007030 GCF_001723895.1 Crocodylus porosus | reverse complement strand
TCCTTAATCATTAGAAAGAACCAATGCTGATGGGGCAGGAGTGAAGTACAAAGGCAGCAGAGTAACCATGAAAAATGAAACATTTCTCAAATGTGAAATGGGCTCTTTCTTAGCTCTCTTTCCACCCCACCGCCAAGAGTCAGTCACACAAAGCCTTTTTATGGAAAATATAAAGGTCTTTACACTGAGTTTCATCCCTCACTGGAATAAAACTGAGACCTTTCCAAATTTGGGGGTGAGAATAAGTGACAGAAGAAACCCATACCTAGTAGCCCACTGGGTGAGGCACTCCCCTGGGAGATTAAGGTTCACTTTCCTGATCTGATTTGGGCCAAGCAGGGACTTGAACCCTGGTGTTTTATGTGAGAGCCTTGCCCTAGTTCATTTACAGCAGAAGCTTGAACCTGGGTTTCCTACGTGGCAGAAAAGTTCCCTAACAATCAAACGAGACAGTCAGCCTGGCTCTCACTCTCACTTAATATTTACTTCCTTATAGAGGGCAGGAGAGGTTGTGTGGAACTGAGCCTATAGCCTAATCACCTGAGATGTGGGAGACCCAGGCTGAGACAACCCCTGCATACATACCACCAGCATTACCACCCAGCTTTCTTGGATTAAATCTATTGAATATTCAGAGACGTTTTTCTCAAACAACTCCAGACCAGCACTGCCACAATTTGGAACTTGAAACAAAAAAATGACTGAAGAAGTGGGGAAAGAAGGCAATGTTCTCCAGTCACCAATATGTCCACCATCTCAGCATTCCTGCTCTATCTCAGATGTGCCAGGGCCCTAAAGCCCCCAGTCTTGTAAAGTACTACTATTACCTCTGCAATTAGGACCACCAGGAAGCTTTGGTTGCATTTCTACAGCAGGGAGGAGAGGTTCTCCGAAGCAGGGGGAAGCAGTGGCAACAGCAGCACTGCTAAAGGAGAGCAGTGACTGCAGCTCTGGCTCCAGAGCGTGGGCTGGGTTGGAAGCAGCTTGCATCTGAAGCTAAACTCCATTAAAGTAGCCCCTTACTCCAAATTGTTGCCAATCCCTGCTTTAGAGCTTTAACAGAACAATGGGTCTACTGTTCAACAACCACCTCCACCCCCAAAAAATCTGCCCTGCCAGAGCAAACTAAGCTGTAAGTGAAGGCCAGCAACAGAACTGAACATTGGAGAATGACGCTTTTTTACCTGTTTCACTGTGGTTTCTTTTAGAGACATTCCTGAAGCACTAAAAAGGAAAGTCTCTTTTCACTTACAGTACAACAGCATAGAGACTCAAAGTACTAAATCAGTGCAACTGCAATGTGAATCGGGTCTGAAGAGGCCAAAAGCCACAGGAACTGGTTACTGGGATAACTCAAGCCTTTGCAGTCACCCCTTTCACCTTTTTTGTAAATGCGAGGGTGAGAAAAAGAGAGAAAAAAAAATACCTTGACTATTTTCAACAGTTTAGGCATCTGGTTAAGGAAAATAAGGCCCAGTTCAACCACTACCTTTAGGTGGAGTTCCCAAGCTTTGGATCTACATAACAGATGTTTCCATCATTCAAATGATCATACAGGATCTCATGCTTTATAATGCAGCGCGTGTCTGTCAAAATCCCAAATGAGGAGGAGTTTCTGAACTACCTGTTAAATTAAGGATGTTTCCTTCAACTGTGAATAAGTAAGCTTATGTTTAAAGGAACTTACTTTACTCACCATCCCTATGAAATTCTGCTTGGTTATTTCTCAACCAATGTGGTCAAACACTTTACAATTTTAAGAAGAAAAGAGGATAGGGAGAGAGTTGCAAAATTTTCCAGGGTTGTTTTTTTTTTAACCAGATCCATTTAGCATACATTGATTAGCAAAACTGTGTGTAGACTGCTATCCTTATACAATTATTTGCAACTCTCTCACTTCAGTTTCTGTGAGAGAGAGTTCTTACAGGAAATAGCATTTTTTCAACAGTCCTCTCCCACCGAGAGCACTTAACACTCCAATCCATTTGGTAGCCCTTTCTTTTACTTACCACACAGTGTTCACATACAGTCGACAGTAATAGCCCAGTCCACTCGCAACAGATAAACTTTGCTATGAAAAATGAAAGCAACTGTTTCAAATTCTGCTCAGCTGTCACTAGGGAGGACTGCTGTAGCCATCCCTAACGGCAATCAGACAGCAACATCAGTCCCTCAGGAAACGAACAAAGAGGATTCAAACACCGAATATGCTAGGGCAAGTTTCTTTCCAATGCGTACAGCTACTTTGCATTAGAGTTAGGTTGCATTTGTCTTCAAATGGTGATAAGGCTGTTAAGACCACACTTCAGACGAAAGTGCTCGTAGCACTGGATGAAAAGCTAAAGCCCAGGGAAGTCTCAGCGTTGGATGCTGAGTTCTCACCCTCCTTTTTGCATTAGCTTTTATAGTCTGCTCTCACCCAAAGGCAAAACTAGAAAACCTATTAGATGATTTTGCAAACAAGGAATCACTCATTCTTTGTATTACTGTTTGACCACCCAGAAATTACTAGCTTGTTTTCTTCCTACCAGTTTCTCATCTCATTTTGCCACATGCTGTGTTCCATTTTAACCAGGGTAGGGTTAAGCACCAGGCACAGCAAGTTCAGCATTGTGTGATGGTGTTATGCTCAGCCCAGAAAGCACAAACTAGCGAATGGCAGTGTGCTATAAAAGAGGGATGAGATACAGCAGAGACAAGGCTGTAACTCCACCTGTTTGGATGGGAAGGGCAGCAGTGAGCAGGGGACTACCCACCGGAGCTCACTACGCCCAGCCAAATGGGACTAAAAGTGCCACAGATGGGGTAAGTACATGGAGGCTCACTCATCCACTCAAACTGCTGTTGTTGGCTTTGTCCATGAAGGCTGCAGCCTACTGTCACTACACTTCATGTAGGATGAGGGCATGACCTCTGCTTTGCCTTCAAGCAAGGAGGGGAAAGACCATGAAAATCCACCCTCATGCACTCAAGGAGGGAAGGGCCCAGAGTACCACAGCTCTTCATATAGAGAGGGGAAGGAGCCTCTGGACCTGCAATCATGGGCATCCCTAGCCAGACTGCAGCAGCTGCTGGGTCACTTGGAGGGAGAGGCAAAGGGAGGGGGCAAAATACCCAGCACTACTGGGGCTCAGACCTGGTTCTGATCCTGCCACTGCCCTTCTCTGGCTTAGCTCATCCAGCCTCATCCTCAGCTCACCACTGGGTGTTCAGGCAGCTAGGATGGGTGACTCCTGGCCACCACCGCCTCCGGCACAGCTGTGCTTCCTCAGCCTGCTACACCCGCTGTGGCCAGCTTTTAGAAGAACAATAGAAGGCCTTTCTTCTTAGGCATTGCTGCATATGGCACAATGAAGAGACAGATCTATGGGCACTCTTCAGACCAGACTCCAAAAGAGAGGGCTCTTTGAAGTCCCTAGCCATCAGCACCTCTTTCAGTGCCGAGGATTGGGCTCGGTATAGGTTTATGGAACTCAACCCCAAGCTTTGAGAGGCATCTAGGCCCCATTCTCACCTCTCCATTTCTGAAGCAGAGGCCTCTGTGTGGCATGCCTAGCTCTCCTCCAGTTTCCCCAGAATCCTTATTTCCTCCCCAGGAAGGGGATCTGGGCAGATAAAGGCACATTTATACATGCAATAGAAGGCTGTTTGTATGAGGGATGAAACCTCTACCTCCTCAACAGAGATCTCACAGGCTTGCTACCTGCTTCCGCTGTAAGTAAACGGCAAGGTCACAGCAGTGGTTTTACAAAGGGAGATCAAGTCGGGGGCATCTCCTCTAACAGTTTGACAGAGGGCTCAGGATCCAATACAGGGCCTTGTCCCAGTAGCAGAGGGTTATTTTGGAAGATCTCTGCCACCATCTCCACAGTGGGGCTGGGGCCACAACAGTTCCGTGTGGAGGTAGGCTTGGGGTCCTGGATTATCACATTTGAGGCCTGAGGAAGGAACATAAAATTTGATCATGAATAATAGTAGAAGGTATTTATCTCTGGGAAGAGAAATGCATTGTAATCCACCCCCACCCCCACATTTACAGCACCACACTGGCCATAATACAGTTTGTGGCAGGTCCGATCTTCTTCTTCCGCCAAGCAAACATCTTCTTCAGTTCCCCTCTGAAGCTGTCATGCAGCCAGGCATAGAGAAAGGCATTGGTGCAGGCAGACATCATTGCAAACCAGTGGCACAGCAGTTGGATGAGGTTGAAATACTGCTTGTCTATCAAGTTAATATCAATGTCCTTTATCACGTTAAAGATGTGAAGGGGCAGCCAGCAGACTCCAAAGGCTGCCACCACCAAGACCAGCAAGCGGAAGGTCTTCTTTCTCCTAGCCCTGTCCAACTCAGCTTGGCCCTGGGTAACGTTGCCAGGGACCACCCGGTTTTTCAGTTTGACGGAGATTCTCAGATAGGACAAGGAGATGATGATCAAGGGCAACACGTAAGTGATGATGAGAGTGCTGTAGGCATAAGCTAAGCGGTCCCTCTTCATGTGGAACCAAAACTCTTCACAGATGGAGAAGTCCAGTTCGGGGAACTCTGCATGGTAGGTATGGACCAAGGCTGGCGCAGCTAACATGCAACTCAGTAGCCAAATGGCAGCCAGAATATAAACACAGATTGGGATTGTGATCCTCCTCCGTAGAGGATACACCATGGCATAGTACCGATCAACAGCTATGACAGTCAGGGTAAAGACGGATACAAACACAGTGACAGGTTGCATCAGAAACACAAAGTAGCACATGAAGCGTCCATAGACCCACCCTCTGGGCTCAAAGGCATAGGCAAGAGTTAGAGGCACACATGTTGCACACATGAGCATGTCTGAAAAAGCCAGATTGCCTACCAGGAAGTTGGTGACATTGTGCATTTTTTTTGTCTTGCAGATGACATAGATGAGGAGATAATTTCCAATGATGCCAACAAACACCACCAGGGAGTAGCAAGGAATGATGAGTGGCTTGAAGGACTGCACAAACTGGAGCCCAGAGAATAAATTGCTGGCATTGCTATGAATGGCTGAGAGGAAGCTTTGGGAGGTTAAGTTGTCCGGATTCATCATTTTTCTGCCTTGTAGTTTGTCGTCAGTAGGGTGAACTGCACAGGTACTTACGCTCAATCAGCCTGGATAATGAGTGGGTTATCGACCCTCCAGAGATTGCCACATGGATAATAAATAGTCATCTGTAAAAGCAAAGGTGAGGTTATGAGCTTCTCGAAGCTGCTTGAATTGGGTTGCAAGAAAAATCAGATGCAAACAATTTCCATTAACATTTTATTTCTTTGCTACTCAACCTAGGCTTTCACAGCATGCAGCTTAAGAAAATATTTAACCCAGTACTTACTGTAGTGGGTTTTTAATGCCATCTGATTTTCCTGTGGATGCCTTAGATTTCTGTCTTCTGCGTATCTGTAAGAAAACATACGTACGTGTGTGTATGAGAGAGAGAGAGAGAGAGAGAATGTGTGTTTACAAGATAAGCAGACATCAGTGCTTTTAAACAGTCTTCACTACTTGCTCACAACAAATTTGTGTACAAGCCTTTATCCCCATTGGCCACCCTAGGCATTACGTTGCGAGTTCTTTGAGTATCCTTTGAAGAGTTCCTCCCCCTTCCCTCTTCCCCAGGACGTCTGTAATTGCTGCCATGTGGCTATAAATCAACTTACATTTGTTGATATGCTCCTACACAGCATCTGATCCAAGATCCGTTTGCAGCCGTCCTGATGAGAACATCGGGAAAGCTGCCTGCGAGCCTACGGATACGATTTGACTTCTGAATACGGAATTTTACTAAAATGCTGAAGTAGTATAGATGTTGAGACCACTAGAGGGCCTCAGCTACTTGGCTGGCAAATAGAAGTTGTAAGCAGTTACAGCTAGCTATGGAGCGTGCATAACCGTTTTATAAGTTATTGAACTCATTAAAAAAAAAACCAACAGCCCTTGGTGACCATTCTTTACATATTTTAGACTAGGTGACAATGATGTCAAACCTTTTTAAATAAAGCGTAGAGCTATCTAGTGAAAAACGATAATTATACCCAGCTCTTATCAATTGTCTAATTGCCTGGTTTCAGGCATTCCTACTCTTCTGCAGTGGGATCTGAGTCACTAACATTTTCCTATACCAAAGAGTTCACATTCTACAAATTCAGCACTGCACTTAAGTTGCTTTACCTGAGTGAGGTTGAGAAGCCTAATAATACCAGATCACACCCTTGGGATCGGGTACATTTTAACAAACCTAACATGCATGGCATTAATCACCACCCTCATTTTACCTTCATGATCCTCAACTTTTTATCTGGTAAGAATCCTTCTAGGACCAGATCTCAACTGGTATACATCAGTATCACTTCACTGAAGCCCAGTTTGCTCCAGCTGGGATTTTAATTATTTTGAGCAGAGAGTATGGATGTTTTTTCTATGCACTCTGAAGATTTTGTCACAAAATTAATGGGCAAAATCTGTCTAAATCCCCTCGGGCTACTCTGAAAATGTAAACCCATACCTTTTCTTTGGTGCAGAGACTATGCCTCCCCTCTCTGTTTCCTGTTCTACTAGCCTGGTAGAAATAGTGGCCTAAACTAATAAGCGTAGGTTTGATTTGAACTGAAGAAGTCCTGCTTTTAAAAGGACAAAAGTTAATCTGGAATAGCCTTTGGCCATATCTTAGTGATTCTGCAACAGCAAAAATACAGTGGAATTTAAAGCAATGCTGCTCCTACTACATTTGCCCTTAGAACTGTGTAGAAGCTGACATCCAGTTGCACTCATCAAGAGGACTGCTGTCCTTAGAGGCACAATTTCTTCCCTGCTCCCCCCTCTTACCAGCCCATTGCTTCATTAGAGTAATAATCTGCTACTAACTGGAAGTGCCTACATCTGCTATTAATGCACAGCAATAAACTCGGGTGCATATTGTGCCAGAGTTTATTGTTCTTGGGCACTGCATTTAAACATGCAGCCAGGACCACAGCACATTCAGCCAGGTTGGAGCAGCCCTCACTGACTGGAGGCCAGGGGGTCAGTCTGCCAGCCCAGGGCTGCTCTAATCTGGCTCAACATGTTGTAGAGGGGCTGGCTGAGACATGAGGGCACTCTAGTGCAGGGCTAGCTGGCAGGCAGCCCCCACAATGAATCCCCCTTGTGCCCCAGCCAACTCCAGTGTCTACACATGCATTGCCGTGCAGTAAAATACTCTTTTGTAGGTTAGTACTTGAATTTACAGTTTATTAATTTACTCGGGCCTAATAGGGCCACACGTATAGACATTGAGATGTTTTCTGTGGAGTTAATTAGGCAGCTCCAAAGTAAATATCTCATGTAGATGGGCCCACCTTTAAGCAGCAGCTGGACCCCACTATGCCAGAGCTGCTGCCCATCCCTGATTCTTTGGCCAGGGTGTGGCTCTGTAGAAGCATAGTGCCTTTTTATCCCTTAGACACAGATGTATATGTTCCACTTACTCCAGGAAGAAGTGGGAGCTTAATCAAAAGACTGTTGAAGTCAAGCTTTCCATTAATTTCCATATATTTTGGAATAGGGCCTACCAGCCCAAACACACAACAGGCAATATAAGTATAGGTACATTTTCCCTCCAGAAAGCAAGAACCACTACAACACTGACATGCCAAAAAAAGATTTCAGGGACATACTTGGAAGCCACATTTTTAATCCAATCATGTAGCCAAGTTGTTACATTAGCGGCTAAGTAAATCCATACCCCTATTCAATGGGTTTCCAGCTGAGAAACAGATTATACTTTGTTACAGGAGAAAGAAAAATCAATATCCTGAACAGAATAGCAAGAGAACTGCATTCAGGGACATCTTAATGCTCATGTCATATGCCGTAACTTAAAAGGCCCCTGCACTTCTAGCGAGGTACTGCAATTCCCGTGCTTGTCCTCTTACTGCCCCCAGGGGTATCTTATTCTTCTCTGAATCCTGTAATGACCATGTCCCTAATTTAAAGGTCTCTATCATGTTTCTTTTAGTAAAAACTCATGCTCTTCCAATGCAGCTGTGTTCCAGGGCCAAGTTCTAGCACAGGGGCATCCGATTTCTCAGGGATCAGGGGCCGCATCCTGAGCGGAGCACCCCAGGGCCACAAGAGTGCAAGCCAAGGGCCCCGGGCTCCCTACACCATTTCACCAGGCACACAAGCAGCTCACCCCTCACTGCTCCACCATGCACACGGACCACTCCCTTCCCCACTCTACCATGAGTGCAGGCAGCTCTGGCCCCTGCCACGCTGCTGCATGCAGGGGCAGCCTCCTCAGCTCACTAGCTGCAGGCTCCCCTGCTGCACCATGGCTGTACCCCCTGGGGCAGGCATAGAAAGTAGAAGCCTGAAGGAAAGCCCAGAGACCTCGGCTGCTGCTGCAGCAGCAGCCAGAGGAATACGAAGAGGAGCAGCAGCCAAGCGAGAGCCTGACAACTGCAGATTAACCCCTTGCAGGCCACATGTAGCCCACAGACTGCCAAGTAGACAGGCCTGTTCTAGGAAATACTCTGACAGAGACTGCAAAATGGATCAAACACATTGTTATTTTATCTAAAAGAAACTCAGTGTGATCTTCCTATTTTACAGATTTATCTGCTAATGAAGCTTTGAACTTTTTGGATGGAATGCCAGAAGTCCTTCCTGAGCTTTGACTACATCTATGTTAAAAGCAATTTCTTCTTCTTATTGGTGTAAAAGGTCACAGAAGCAGCACTTCTGACATATTAAAACAATTTCAGGATGTAACAGACACTTCCCACACCTCCAGAAGTCAATTTTCTACCATCATTAGTGGGGCTGGCATTTCACTTTAATTTCTGACAATTATTTCCAACAACATGAAAGCAGGCTCAGTGTCTGCTGATTCTAGTAGCACCTCTTGCAAAGTTAAGCAGTATCTCTTGAGCTAGTTAGCCATCCTTCTACTGTGCATGCTCCATTGAAACCATCAGTAAGCTCCTTTCATTAAGTTTTCAGGGTCTCCTGTCGTCTTTTTTTTTTTGTGTGGTATGTGCTAGATGCATCTTCCTCCAAGGAGTGTGAAAAGCTTTTAGCAGCATCCCACTCTTACACTTTTCATACAAGAATTATTTAGAAGTGTTCTGTATCTACTTCTCTTCACCAAGGATGCTCTTTAAAGTAAAAGTCATACAGTTCTTGTACACTCCAGAAGAAAAGAAAAACTCTTGTAACTACTAAAGGAAGCAGAGACAAAGAGGATAGGGGAAAACATAAGAAAGATGAAGAGTTCATTTACCTCAGAGTCAATTCTCAAGAATAAAAGAAGAGGGCATGGAGATGATTTATAACTGCACTATTTGCGGTAAATGACTTTGACCAATTCAGATAATGAATGCTCAGCATCTTAAGTCATAGGTAGACATGCAGTTACATAACAGTTACCCGATTTTCAAGTGCTAAGTCTTTGTTTCTCCTTTTGATTGCAGTGAAAGTTGCAGTAGTACAGCACTTCTAAAAATCTGAACATCTAAAATAAGTAATCTTGGATCAGATGATGAAGAGCTGATTCCATTCAAATTAGATGGAAGGATTAAAAGGGGGCCTGCCACTAAAGTTATCAGTTTCAAAATGAACTCCGTTAGTGAAGTTGACTCAAATGGGCTCAAGTATATGGGTGCATAGGAGGACTGGAATTTCTTTAAGTCAAAGGTGCAAAAATAATTTGAAGCTTGTATTTCCAGGAGTGAGGCAAAACTTGCAGGAAGGACCTCACAACCTTAGTTGATTAATAACCACCTCAATAAAGGATGTTAGGAACAAGCGGAGAGGTTACAAAGAACAGATAAACAAAGACAGCTGTATCAGAGAAGTCAAGAAGGTAGAGATAAAATGAGAATTGCCAAAAGTCAAGCTGAGTTAGACTCTGCAACGAATAATAAAACAAATAGCAAAAGGTTCTTCAGTCACATAAGATAAGCTGCGAGCAAAGAAAAGGCAAATCTCCAATGCAGTGAAGATGGGGAAGAGATTAAGGATGAGCAAAATATGGCCCAAAAATAATGTCACCTCAGTTTTCTATTTGATGATGATACCATATGAGGAGACAAAGGTAGGATCATCTATTGGGAATGAGGGGACAGTAATGGAGTAGCACACCTGAGGTGGAAGTGAACTAGTGCAAGAGCTGAATAAAAGGGTGATATGATAACGAATAGTATTGAGAGGATCTATTGGACTGAAAGGAGGCTGCCAGTTGATTTTATCAAGAATCTATCTGGGGACCAATCATGTTTCATACTTTTCTTTCTGCCTTTAACTCACTCATAAAAGTGTGCACTCATCATGTTTGCTAATGACACAGACCTGGGAGATATTATAAGTACAGAAGAGGAACATGCAGGAAGCATTGAACAATCCTGAGGACCAGGGTAATGACAATGAGTTAAACTGTAACAGTATAAAGTGTGAGGTCCATGTTTCAGAGACTAAGAACAAGAAATTTTGCTGCTAATCAACTAGAAATAAATGAACTGGAGAAAGACCTCATTTTATTAGTCTTTCATGGGATGCCATCAGATACCAACATAATGCAATAGCTTTCTGAGCAGCAATGCAGTGCTACCCTGCTAGGGTGAAAAGGCAACAGTGGTAGAAGTCACAAGCCATGCATTGGCCACAGCGCTGTAAGTGGCTAAAACTTTTTGTGGCAGACTGGGCTAATGATGCACATGCAGTCATGCACAGTCATCACATCACATCACTGGACCTCCTTCTATGGCTAGGTCCTCAGACTGAGAAGATTAGATCAATTGGCTTGATCCACTTTGGTGGGTCATCCCCAAATCCAATGGCTGACAGTAAGAATGAGTGCCACTGTCCAAAGCCCTGGTGAGACTTCACTGGGAATGTCTTGCACAATCCTGGTCACACACGTTCAAGAAAGATGCATTTACATTGGAACAGGTGCAGAGAAGGGCTGGTAGGACAATCAGCAAAATGAAGACCCTATCATGGAACAAGAAACAAAAAATTATTGGCTAGTTCAGAAAGGTTGAGAGGGGATATGACAGGTCTCCTGGTCTCAGCATATGCATTAGGGGATTAAACACAGGAAAGGGGAAAGAACTGCTCAAGTTAAAGAACATGTTGGAACAAGAAAATGGATATGGATTGTCCATACGTAAGTTTAGACCAGAAACGAGAAGAAGGCTCCAGCCTTCAGAGCAGTGAGGTTCTGGGGTTGCTTTCCAATAGAAGTGGTAGGGGCCAAAACTCTAATTAATTACTGTTAAGCGGGTACTTGGAATTGCACATTGTTGTTGCCTGTTGAGAGCAGGAAACTGGATTCAGTGATCTAAGAAGTTCCTGCCAGTCCTGCATGACTATGGACTTAAGCACCTTGCTTGCATATGTAAAGTGATGTAAAGTGTCACCTTTAACTGCTCTTCCTTGGTATTGCTAAGGCATTATATGTGCACAGACCTATGGACGTATGTGAGAAGGGAGTCACATGGACAGGGGTGGAGTCAGGACCGCCATTCCACAGTGTACCTCACCAGCTGACAGCTCCAGTTCCCCATTACCCCATGCACCTGCTGCGCTGGAGGCATGACTGAAGCCCTGGGCTGGTGGGGGTTACCCAGTGGGACCAAGCAGGGAGCAGCTGAGGAAAGGGGGACCCACCCACCACTGCCAGTGTCCTTGGCTGACTAGGGACAGGGACCACTCCTGCCTTGCTCCGCCAGAGACTATGGGCAATGGCCGTATAGGGTGCTGGGCTTGATGGCAGCAGGTGGATCCCTTCTCCCTCCCATTCCACTGTATTTTCCATACTGGCCCAGGGGCTCAAGGCTGCAGGAAGCAGCTGGCTGGGCCAGGGAAGGTGTTGTTAGTGAGTGGTCCCCTCTTCCAGCGCCTGCTCCCAGCCAGCAGGAGACACCTGGGGAGACTGATCAGGGAGCAGAAGCATCTGGAAGGGGAACCCACCCACCACTGTCCTGGACTGAGCCTGGCACCCCACATGCTGCTCACAGCCTGGCTAGAGTGGGGCAGGAGTAGCTCTGGGGCTGCCCCTGCCCCTGGGAACAGCTGGGGACACAGGTGGCAGTGTCCACATCTGCCCCTCTTTTTGTGGCCAGAGGTGAACCCTAGGCAGACCCTACTGGAGAAGGGGGCTGGGGAAGAGGAGGGAGGTGCTTGCACAGGAAGGGAGGGGGTGCCAGGAGCTACAGGGGGAGTAGGTTTTACCTACTTCAGGGGATCAAAAAAAGTCCTGGCAGCTGCTGCTTTGGCATCTTGCAAGGTTTATGTTCCAGATCTTGATGCTTGCTCAGAGCAGTAAGGCAAGATCCTGGAGCAAGGAGCAAAAAAACTCCAGGCTGCTGATCCACTTAGTGAAGCTATTTGTGCCTGCTGCAAGCAGTAGCCTAGGTGTGACATTTCTGCCAAGGGAGGAATTAGAGAAATCATGTCCCCACCTTGCTTGCCCTCTCCTGTCCATTGCCATAGGGGAGGGTGGGTTTGCATTTCCCCATGCATTCCCCCTCACCTCTTCTTTATAAAGTAAGAATGCACTGATTCAGCTGCACAGGAGATCCTAATAATTGCAGGAGCAAAGACAAGCTTTGGCCCTTGGAGAAGATTTTTTTTTTTATAGCCCCAGCTGATAATATTCAAAAGTGAATTCCTACCAAGGCACTGACTATGATCTGCTAAGAATTAGGAAGGAGGGAAGAAATCAGGACCAAAATGAAACCTCTACTGCCTCTAGAACAGAGAGCATATTTGTTAACTTAGAGTTCACACCGGGACCAAGGCCAGGAATGCTACTGTAGAAAAAGAAAGTTGCTGCCTTGAAGCACTTGTAATCACACAGATGAGGTACAGGAAGACAGAGCAGCTCAGAGGTTAAATGATTTACCCACGGTCACAAAGCTCTGTACTCCTAGTCCATTTTTCCAGCCACCAAGGTCCCATTTCTTTTGGGGCCAAAGTTCTAAAATAATGGATATAGGGTTTGGTTTCTTCTCCCTGATTTTTCACTAGAACCTGGACATGAGATGTTAAAACATAGTTTGAAAGCAGTTTACACAGTATTTCCAGTTAATTCCAGGATGAGTGATAACGAGGAATGAGAACATCAGAGCAACCCCTTAAAGGGCAAAGCATGGAAGAAGGCTTTCCAGGGAGCAACCAGATTATATAGGAGAAAGACAGAGTTTGTTTGTGGTTTTGTTTTGGTTTTGGTTTTTTTGAGGGGGGGGGGGGAAGGAGGGGGGTTAATTTTCCATGTTCCAAACCAAATCAATTCCAAATCCATGAGTCAGTCCAGGACCATAAGTGGCCTTACTACGAGCAAACATCCTCTGCCCCCCAGCTGGGCCTTCAGATGTTTCCAAATGCTTTGGCGGGCATGCTATGTGCAGGCCCAAGCCTGGAGGCTTGGGTGTCAGACGCCCTCAAGTTTTGCTTTGCTCTCAGCCATACGGATACAGAAGCAAGCTAGGGAGGAGTCACCCCTTTCCATACAGTGGGCATAAAGCCAAGATCTTCCCTCTCCAGCAGTTAAGTGGGATTACCTTTGGGGGTACTACCCCCATGCCAGGAGAGCAGTTGTCCCCAGGTGCAACTAGGAAAACCACCTCGGTGGTCACAGTGTTTCCCCTGCTGGGTCAGCATAGGAACTATGCTTGATCTGAGCCAAAAGGGGAAAGACAGCTGGTCTCACCCACACCGCACCATCCCTAAAAGTGGCATACCCATCACATTAGCCAGGGGATCTAAAAGCTGCTAAAGACCTGAGGCCTGTCAGGGAGAAGCGAAGTCCTAAATTGATCAAAATGTTGCCAGTGTGAAAGAAACATCTCCTTTTTTCAAAGACAGCACATAATTCACCAGGCTTTTCTCTCTGAAATCCTGGCTTTCCTTCTGCTACTGATCATACTATGATCTGATCTAAATGAGGAATCACCAGAATCTCAGGATGCCTCTGTGTCCCCTGCCTCGAGTACCTGGGGATAATTCATGCTGTAGCAAACACTACTTCCATTATGCTGTGCACAGAGGAAAGACATTTTACTTTGCATTGTATTTCTATTCACAACACTTTGTGAATAATTCAGTTCACAACAGATGTCCTCTGCCTATGGGGGTCTAGTCTCAAATGATCATTTGTAGTCTTCAGCTGGTCATTAGAGTAGCCCAGCATTCCTAGATACATTTGTATGATTGATGTTAGCAAGGGCAAGCTTAAGATTTCTCTAATGCTTCACATAATTTGAATAAAACTTCAGTTGAGTATTCACCAGTGTACATTCTTAACTGATAACGCAACACCTGCAGCAAAACAGAAACTGGTTTTAAATGTATGGCTCTTAAATTAGGATCAGCAATTTTCTTGATTCCCTATTTTTTCAAGTACTGGTTTATTAACCCTTGAGGAACGAATCTTTCACAAATGGTCCAGTTCTCTGGTCTCCTGTGCCACTACAGCATTTATACAACATAAGTCCCTACTCCCCATGCGCTCCTCACAGACAGCACAGTTAAAAGGTGATGATTGTTTTTTTCAAACAACGACTCATCACATACTATCCCATCCCCAGGAAAACAACCAAGACAAAAGACAAAACTGGAGTTATTTTTTATTTTAAGAAACATGAAAATCATGAAGCCCATGACCAGTAACACTGCGACACGTCCAGCCTTGTTGATTTCCAAAGCGGCTCAGTTTCTTCACTGAATTAACAATTAGCAGCAAATGAACAATTTAAATTACAAGTTACAATTCCACAAAGATGTTTAGATACCTGTGGCACTAATTCATACCTAAATAAACATAAAACTTGTTAGAGGTGAGTGAGGAGATGCTATTTTGTTGCTGTTTGATAGAATTAAGAGTGTAGGCAAAAGTTCACAGGAAATTAGAAACTGGCTATGAAATCTTTCAATGCCTAGTCCAATGATACCTATCTAACTAGAGCAGCGGTCTGAACTTATACAAGCAAAGAACAATCAGTACCATGTAAACTGCTGGTGTTACTCTAGTGGTGGGGGTTACAATCTCCTCCCTTCCCCCTGAAAAGCCCCCCACTTGAACCTCCAGGGGCTGTTTCAGCACAAAGTCAAGAATTGCAATGGACACAGAGGCTGAACTAACAGCTCTTTATCCATCAGTCTTGAAGGTAACTATAAAACTAAAGCCATTTTCAATAGGGAAGAAAGAAACAAGTGAGTTAAAGGGAACAGAAACTACCATACAGCAGCTGATCCATGGTAACGGTCTGTGTGTCTGAGATAAGCGAAAACTAAATTATAGTTACTTAGCCTCGTTTCACTGAGTACTAAGTTACCACCGTTCAGCTTTTACTTGTGATACGAGAAGAGCCGGCACACAGCTGCTGTCTTTACTTTCATACCACACTCACTTTTTCCCCAAAAATTAGCCTGCCAAAACTGTGGTTTTGCCTTAAGCAAGGAAGCTCATTTTCTGCCCAGAAGAGAAGCATGGAGATGCTGTAAGATGGCTGCTGCTTCTTTTCCTTCTCCTTCTTCCAGCAACTGCATGGAGAGAGGGGCTGAGTCCAGCAGGGCAGATCTGGCCATTGCAGTGGTGCGATCATGCCCCATTTTGATTCTTGCTGCACCCAAAATTTAAAACCAACTGCCCAGCA
Organism: Crocodylus porosus; assembly: GCF_001723895.1. Lineage (NCBI taxonomy): Eukaryota > Metazoa > Chordata > Crocodylia > Crocodylidae > Crocodylus > Crocodylus porosus. The sequence goes on along the minus strand of NW_017728951.1, from coordinate 13,991,379 downwards.
GCAGCAGTGGTGGCATTTCTACTTAGGCAGCTGTGATGGAATTAGTTGACTTCATGGCAACTGGATTCCTTCTAGTTGCTTTTCACTGCACGCTTGTTAATGACCCTCTCTCTTTTTTAATGGTCTTCATGTTCCACTAATTGAGCTATCCTTTCCTTAACAATGTTGCTGTCTGCTAGCTACTCCTGGTATCTTGCATCCTATTTCAGTGCCCTGAATAGTATTTTTAGTTCTTCTAAAAATCTTAGATCCACCCATGAAGTCTAGTCTTCAGCAGCAGCTAGAGCTTCCGTTTTTGGCTGGGCAGCCAAGAGTTGCTGATAAAACAGTTGTGAAGGGGTTAAAACAGTAGTTTTTGCCTGAGCAGGAAATGGAGGGAGCAACTGAAGATTAGTCTTTGACCCTGCTGTAGGCAACCTTACATCTAGAACCATCTTTTCTTTTCTTCTCTTGCTACCTTCCCAAAAACAATGTATGTGTTGTATTTGGGGGCATGTGACATGCAAGAAAAGATAGTGGCTGTGAAAAGAAGATAGGATGTGGTAGGCCCGCATCCTTTTTAACTCACTGCAAATGTTTTGTTGGTCCATTCCCTTAGAAGTGATAGTGACTTGTTCAAGGTCACAGAACACGTACTTGCCAAAGCTGCGAGTAGAACCCACGTGCCCTAAATAGAGTTCCCTATCTAGTAAAGGATCTTTCTGAAAAATAAAACACCTCAGTCTTTAGCATCTTTTTCTAAACACTAAATTCCACCAAAAATGCATTGCAAATTGTTTAAATAAATTGTTATAAAAATAAGAAACTCAAGAATGGTGTGGCTGCAGCACTGTTTCTGCCTATATCTAACCAGAAGTGGTGCTGGACCTCACGACTGTGGAAAAGTAAAGAACTTGATAAACATGTGATTCATGCTTTCCACTGTTTTTTTGCATCTTCCAAGCCCTTGCACATTCATTCATTCACAATTTCCTCATGCTGCCTTTTTTTCTAGGTGATTATAGCCAACACCATAGATGATCTGACGCTAAGGTGAAAAACGACCTGATAAAAATCTAGACGATTGGGGAGCGAAACCTCTGTTGATATGGGTGGTTGTAAGATGCAATGTAATTTCAGCAGCTGGTCAAGAGGAAAAGCTGCTTTAGTGAGAAGCTTTATATTTATGTCTGTACACTTCTTGGGAGAATGAGCTAACCCCAGATAAAAGCATTTCTCTCTGCTTTTTTCCATGTCTTCATTTTAATGGCTCTTGTATTCATACTTTTCATCTTGTACATGCCATTTGTCACTCCCTACTCCACTGTTCCTGGTTGGGTATCTAATATATAGAATGAAGTATGTGTCCCATCTATATGTATCTGGGTCACACTGTACATCTATCTGCAGAAATAGTCTGTAAAAAGTTTTATATAGGGTGGCTTGTCCCTCCCCCACTGCCATAGCAAGGGAATTCCATTGAAGACAACGTTTGGTACAAAAGTGAATAGCAGTGCAGTGTTCCCTTTCTTCCTTGGCCTTTTCTTTTTTACTTTCTGACACATAGCAAGGCTTTCCTAAGCTTATGAGCTGTGATAGCCACAATGGTACAATTTTTTTAAAAGGACACACCAGGAACACAAAATATAATCCTGAATATTGTGAAGGAATCTAGCTCCACAAAACAGGGAAAATACTGACCACTAGCATCTCTTGTTTATTTTTTCTTTCCCATTTGGAAATCTATATCAACATGCCTCATTACTCTTAGTATACGCTAAGTTCCAAGACGTGCCAAGCATCTGCAATAGAAGTTGCATTAACACAGCAAGTACCAGAGTTGTGCAGGCTGTGTTCTTATGCATGGAATCATCTTTCAGGGGATGTTTTTTCCTAACATGGAGCAGAGATGTCCCTTGCCTCCTTTCAAGTGAAATACTTCCTGCTAATTTTCAATGGAAATCTCTATGCATGTTTATAATGTGTTTTTATGGAGCTAAGCTGAACATGGACTCATGCCTCCCATACGCACTGTCCCAGACTCCCCTATTCCAGACCAGTGCTTGCAGAGAAACAGCCTATGGAGTACACAATTCAGGTACTCTCCATGCAGAGACCCATGGCCTCTCAATGGAAGTGGTCACCATAGCTTTCAGAGTAGAGGCAGGCAGGGTGTGCTTTGTCCAGGGTTGGATGCTCTTGGTTCTTATGTCTCACTGTTTTCATTTGTAGCTTAAGAAACCAAATGCCCTTCAGTAGCTCACTGAAGCCCCAAGACCCCATAAGAAGGTTCAGGGCAGCTGGTCAGATAACAACACTGACAGTCACACTTTGTCCATAGGGAGCTACCTTCCTATGCCAAACAAGTAACGTCTTTAGCTCCTCCCTGAAGCTATCGTGCAGCCAAGCATAGATGAAGGGGTTGTAGCACGCAGAGCTCATGGCAAACCAGTGGCACAGCAGCTGGACAAGGCTGAAATAATAGGCATTGATGGCATTGATGTTGATGTCCCGGATGAGGTTGAATGTATGCAATGGCAGCCAACACACCCCAAAGACCACCACCACCATGACCAGTAGGCAGAAGGTCCTCCTGCGCCTGGCTCTGTCCCAGTCAGCCTGGCTCTGGGTGACAGTGCCTGGCATGACCCTGTTCTTAAGCTTAAGGGAGATCTTGGTGTAGGAGACCAGGATTGCCAGCAAGGGGCAGAGGTAAGTGATGAGCAGCAGGCAGAGGGCATAAGTCTGCCGCTGGCTCTCCTGCTCCCCCCAGAACTCCTCACACAAGGTGATCCCCTGCTGGCTCAGCTCCACGTAGTAGGTGTGGGCCATGGCTGGGAGTGCCAAGCAGCCAGATAGTATCCAGATGAAGAGCACTATGTAGGCAGTAAGCTGTAGTGAGATGCGGCGCCTTAGCGGGTGGACAATGACAATGTACCGGTCCATGGCGATGGTGGCCAGAGTGAAGACAGAGACATAGACAGTGACAGGCTGCATGAAGTAGACAAAGTAGCACATGGTGCTGCCAAAGATCCAGCCATGGGGCTCAAAGACATAGGCCAAGGTGAGTGGAATGCAGGTGGTGCACATGGCCACGTCAGACAGAGCCAGGTTCCCAATGAGGAAGTTGGTGACATTGTGCATCTTCTTCACCCGCACAATGACATGGACCAGCAAGCAGTTCCCCAGCATGCCCACCACCACCACAACTGTATACAGCAAGATGATCAGCGCCTTCAGCTTCTGCACCAGCTCCAAACCCTGGAAAGTCACCAAGGTCCCATTGGAGGTAGAGGTGAGTGCAGGCTGGGTCTGGTTGGTGGATATGGAGCCAGAGCCCCAGTCTTCTAAGAAATCAGTCATCTCTCCCTAAAGGGCATAGAAAGCTGGAAATTAGTGGCACCTCTGCCTGGAGGGGAACATGGGGAATTGAACCCTCCCCTCAGGAGCTGAACAAGATTTCCCACTGAAAGTCATTGAGGAAGACTACTATGGTATTCCCCAGGCTTCTGGGCTTTGCTCATTGCCCCCATTTCCCCTTTCTACTCCATGTGTTAGTGTGTTTTTAAGCCTCCCTCAGAGGCATTGAGGATTGGCTACAGCCAAGGTGGAAGACTTTGACTGCACTGTACCAATGCTCCTGCTGGGACCAAAGCAGGAGATTCCTACCTAAAGGGTCTTGCCCCTCTGCTCAGGGTCAGACTTATGCCATATTTGAGGTCAGGAAGAAATTTTACCCCACAGTCAGATTGGTACCAAGGGGGAGATGGGGTGTTGCCTTCCTCTGCAGCAGGGAAGTGGGATCTCTTGCGCACATATTAACTACACTTCCTAGAAGCAGGACATTGGCTTCTGTGGTTCCCTGGATTTACCTGCAGCAGATATGGCTAAGTCTGTGCTGTGCCAGGGTCGAGGGTGGTCTGATGTCGAGTTTAGATTATGGATTGTATGGGCTGCTTGGATAAGGATGATCCTGCCTCAGGTGTGGGTGCTGGACGAGAGTCACTAGGTGACCTCTGCAGTTCCCTCCTCTTGGATTCTCAGACAATTGGGGCCACCAAATTGACTACCTCTTTTGCCCCATGCACATGCAAGGAAAAAGAGGGACCAAGAGGGCAACATCAGCCCAGCCGGGCTGCTAAAACCAGTGCTCCTTGCTCACAGACACCAGTCACTTTGAGTCCTCACTCCTGGGGAGCCCCTCGATGGAGGTGGGAATGAGCAGGAGAAAGAATTCCCCCCTTTCCCTCCCCAGCTGGGGGATGCATCACGACACCCTTCCACGATGCTGAACCCAGCCTGAGCACGAGATCCCAAGCAAGTGCCCGGACAGGGGCCTCCCTCCGCACTGGCGGGGGCGGGCAACGGGGAATCCCATCCCGGAGCTGTCCCTACCTTGGAGACCCGCGGGGGCCGGGTCAGGGCGATCCGAGCCGCTCGCCTGCGCCCGAGTGAGCAGCCGCGGACAGACAGCGATGCGCTACCCCGGCGCCTCCCCGCCTCCGCTCGCTGCCCATTGGCTGCGGAATCCGCTGGGGCAGTGTCCCCCCGGCGGCGCCGCCCCGAGCCCCGGGATGGAGACGCCGGA
>NW_017728951.1:13967806-13986090 GCF_001723895.1 Crocodylus porosus | reverse complement strand
CCTGAAATCTGCCTTTGTACAATGAGGACCCTGCAGTAGAGCAAGCTACCCAACAACCCCACATTAACCTGCTACAATACCAAAAGAAAGTCCCCCATGACCACACACACTGGTGATCACCTGCACCAGACTGGAACCAGTAAAAAGAAGGCATCAATGCACAATCACAACCCATCCAGGGAAAAGATCTGACCTTGAGAGAAATATTCCCAACATCTCAATTCCTAGCATTCAAACAGCCCCCCAATCTTACCCAACTCTTCATTAGAAGCAGTCTATCCACTGCCCAACAGACCGAGTGGAACATAGATGCTTGGCATGTCAGCACATCCCCACTGCCACTACTGTTACCACACCCCATAAAGAAACCATCAAAATCCATGGTTCCTACACATGCCTTTCCAAGTAGAGGAGTGCCTGATCCAATGCACCAAATGCCAAATGACCTCATGCCAACAATATGCATGAAAATAAACAGCAACTACATGCCAGAATGAACTCTTACAGAAGTGGGTGTGGGTGTGGGGTGGAGAAATACACTCACCATTAGGAGCACATTTCTCACAGGACAACCACTCCATCTCTGACCTCATTATCCTCACACTCAAGGGAAATCTACCTAGCACCTTTAAAACGTGAGCTTAAGCTGACTGGGTACTAGAATCAAGGACTAAATGATATTGGCTGTATGGCCCATTAAAATTTAGCCACCTCCTGAATACTTTCCACACAAGGAAGATAAGACTGACCCCTCTAAATCCCCATTTTGATAGTCTTTGATCTACATTACTTGGCTTCTTTTCTTTTGCTAATCATGTCATAGATGCTGTGGTGATGGACAAAGTGTGAGAAACCAAAGGGAGTGAGGCAAAATAGACTGTGCTGCAAGATCTCTCAACATGTTAAATATCCTTTATTAGTTTTTACCTGGTAAAAAATTCAATCTCTCTTTCTCCAAAAGAGAAATGGAAGAGAACACACACTTGTACACACCAACACTTTTCCAACTCTTATATACAGAAAGAAAAAACAATATTCTGTTAATTAAGTGCCAGCCTAGTAAAAACCTGCCTTTAAGCTGTGAAAAGCACTTAACACAAAGCATTTATGAGGGAGCATCATCAAGTTTCATTATACTTTGCAAGAGAGACAAGAAAACTATATCTTTAAATACTTTATACTTCTCCCTTCCTTGTGCAATCTCAATGTTAAAGGGAAAAAAAGAACTTTGAAATTACATTGGGAGCAAAGACAATAATTTCCTTCTAATGAGTAAGAAAGTTCCTGTTCATGTTTCCAGCAAATATTTTCCCAACATACTGACGCTGTTTCTGATGTTACAACTGTACAATCAATATCTTTGCAGATGTAGCCATTGTGTACTTCCAATATTGTCTGTTGATAGCAGTGCATATATTTACCAGTTCTAGTGCAAAGGCCAGACATTAAAGGCACTCTAGATGACCAGAGCAGTTAGTTGTAACTGTGTTGGTCTAAGGACATAGGCAGGCAAGGTTCTTTGGGTAGATGTGATATATTTTATTATACCAGCTGAGTAGCTGGAAAAAAGTTCTTAGCAAGCTTTCAGGAAAAATCACTCTTCTTTGGGCATAGGGAGTCTCTGCTGTTCTGAGACTCCAAGGAATGAGAGAAGCTAAACATGTGACAGGATGTCAGGGAGGATGTAAATAGGTAGACATTAGGAAAACAAAAGATAAAGCAGGGAACAGAAGGTGGGGAAATGATAGGGGCGGGGAGCCAAAGGTGATTAAGGGAGACTACAGTAAAGAGGCTGTCTGTGAAAAAGGAAATAGCTGGAAATTAGGAAAACAAAAAGTAGTGGAGGGTAAGGGAGAATGTGGGGCAAAAGAAAAACGTAAGAGGTCAGGTCTGGCAGGTACCTGGTGAATCAGATGTCAGGCAGGTTATATAATGTGTCATAAATCCAACATCTACATTGAGTCCATAATTATTTGTATCCAGTAGATTTATGAAATGAAGTTAATAGGTTCATCTACGAAAGGTGTTTTGTAAGTTCCCTTTGAGGATTAGAACTGAGAGATTGGAGAGGGAGTGATTATCTTGTGAGAAATTCCCCCCTACAGGTAGTTGGTCATTCTTGTCTTTGATAGATTTTCAGTGTGTGTTCATTCTGGTGAGCAGTTGTTGTTTGGTTTCGCCTACATATTTTCTGTCAGGGCATTTGGTGAACTGTTTGAAATCTATTACATTTCTGGAGGTTCAAACAACAACTGCACACCAGAATGAATGCAGACTGAAAATCCATCAAAGACAAAAGTATCCAATTGCCTGTGGGTGCCCACTTCTCACAGAACAATCACTCCCTCTCCAATCTCTCAGTTCTAATCCTCAAAGTGTTCTTACAAAACACCTTTCATAGATGAGCCTACAAACTTCACTTCATAAATCTACTGGAGACAAAAAAATTATGGACTTAATATAGACATTGGATTTATGACACATTATAACCTGCCTAACATAATTCACCAGGTCACCTGCCTGAAGCTGGCCATTTGCATTCCTTCACACATCTCCCTGCCTACCCCCCTCCCCTCCTATCTCCACTCATTGTCTTCCAAACTACCATTTATTTACATTTTCACAGACTTCTTGGTTACACTTTACCTTCTTTTCTACCTTGGAGCACTCATAACAGCAGCAGAGTTTCCCAGTGCCTGAAGATGGTGTTTGTACCCGAAAGCTTGCAAAAAACTTTTTCTCAACTATTTGAGTTGGTTTAATAAAAGATATCACATGTACCCAAAGAACCTTGCCTGCCTAGATGACCAAGCACATGGAGCAGACAAAACAGTATGTAAATATTAAGCTTTCAGTTCAGAATGACTTGAATCCTCTTTGATGCAGGCTCTTTTTCTTTATTACCTCTATTCATTATGGTTACATGTCATTCTGGTATGTCTAACTATTAACTAGCTCCCCACAGAGCAGCAGGCCAGGGATAACCATGAGTTTACCTTCTTGCCCTGGAGCATAGAGCAGCCTGTGCTTAGCTCCTCGCACATCGCGGGGAAGGGAGGAGTGAGCACTTAACTCTTCACACAGGGGCTGGCAGGGACAAGAATGAGCTTACCCAGAATGATCCTGAACTTACCTCCTTGCATAGAAGCCAAGCAGGGAAGTGATTATCTCCCCACACCTCATGGCATCTTCAAAAAGGAACTTGCAGGACCCCCAGCTGAAAACCGTTGACATCTATGATGGGATGTAACACTCACTGAAATCAATGATTTTGCTATTGACTTCAGTGGAACCCTGAATTCACCTCTGGTCTTTTCTTTAGCTTTCCTTCTTCAAACACATTTCTTTTCCAATTTGCTTACCCTTTTCTCCAAGAGAATATCTGAAAATAACACTGTGTTATCTGGAAGACAGAGAGAATAAAAACATTAAGAAAAAATATGAAGAAACTTGCATTTAGCACAACTTTTCAAACCCAGTTGGGCCATCCTCCAGTGCTTTCCTACAAGGGTGATTCCACCGTTAAACAAATATCAGTTGTCAAAATTCCACCCCTGCTCCACCCGAATTTTCCCTTGCTTCATTCAATCCCTTCCATTTCTTTCTATCATCCAAATCATCAATAGTACTGATAGCTGCCATAAAATTTACAGTATAATCTGCCAGTCAACAAAGCACAAGTATCTCCTCCTTATCTTTGCCTACCTTCATTTTCAGTCAGTATCAGGTATTGCACGTTTGCTTTCTGTATATTTTGTTAAGTCGCTAGAGCAAAGAATGTGTCAGAAAGACAAAAAGGACTTTGGATTGAGTCCTAGCAATACGGGGCTTCATCCTTATCTCGTGCCTACTGAAATCAAATAGTTATGATTCAGAAAATAACATGCTATTGTTGCATTCTGCTAGATAGGTACATCAGACTCTCTGAGAACCATTTTTCTTCACTTCATTCTTTATGCAGTATCTATTTCATATAGTCTCAAGGTATTCTGAGCTAATATGCCAAACAGCAAGAATAAATAAATGTGCACTTATTAAAACCCCACATTTCATTTCACTGATTACTTGGGCTTAACAAAGGAAAATACGTAGCTGAAGGGAAAGAGAACAAATGAGGGAATTTGTAAAGGGCCAGCTCTGTTCCAAGATATTCTAGTATAAATCTGGAACAAAATTGACTGATTTGGCCCAGAGTCTTTGACAGATAATGGAGGTTCATAGTTAAGTAGCAGCAGCAACTGTGACAGTTCTCATGTGCTTAAGAAGCTGGAGACAAAAATTACTTCACAAAATCGGTAAGTTCCACGGATTTATAAATATTGATTTCACATTCAGTTGTAATTCAGTAATAAATAAGTCATATATAGATCAGAAATTAGAATACTATATTTTTCTTCCTCTGGGAAAATCTTGTAGTTGGATCACTGTGATTTAAAGGGAATATATTAACTGAGTGCAGTACTTGTGGATAGTATACACTACATTAGCACAGCTTGGCTGGATTCTATTACCAGCTATGTTCCTTTCATCTGTTTGTATGTTTATAGTTTTGACCCTTTATCATCAGAAGAAAAGAACTGCCCTCCAAGCTCATTATTCAGAAGCAGACAGAAAACCATTTCCTTTTCTAACCAGTGGCTTATTTTTTATTCCTTATATCAATTAATAATAACAGTCAGATTTCCAGCTAGGGTAAAAAAGACACAGTTCTATGGTCTTCAGTGGAGCTAGGCAAATTTATACCAGGAGAAGATCTAAACAAAACCTTTTCATACTAATAACCTTTTAGATTTTAAATAGGACTCCCTACGATCATCCTTAGTATTGGTTATTTGTGTTGGAGTAGTGACAAGTGGCCTTAGTCTTTGATCAGGGTTCCCTTTCAGCTATATAAGCACCATACATATTACAAAAGATATTCCCTTCCCCAAAGACCTCAAAATTCAAGAACGTCAAGGTATTTTGCAAACACAGACTGAATTTGCCTTTCTGACACGTGATCATCACTCTTATCTATTACTGCTTGGGGAACCAAGATACAGGGAGCCTAGATGCTCTTCTTCTCCCAGAATGACAAAGAAAATCTGTAGCAGAGCAGGAAATCAAGTCCAGGTCTGAAGATTCCCAGCCCTGTGGGAGCCTCAACACTACCCTTTCCTCCTACAAAATGAAGAAAGTTCTGTGTACATGAATCCTATTAGCTAGGCAAGAATCTCTCTACATGTTTTTCTCTGCTTCCTTCTGCTTAAATTGAAAGAGCTCCAATATAGTCAAGCAAAATGAAAACAAGCACTTTCAAACCAGTGACTCCAGAAAACAAACCACTCTAAACCCATTTCTGAAGGAAATGCATGCATGATTGCATTCTTCTCAGAAAGACAGAGGCATCACTTAGCACACTTGCCAGCTCCTTTCCATTGTCTCACTGAGCAAAAAGTTTTTAAGGCAGGTTACATTTGGACATAACAAGGACTCCACAAGGGTGCTCCATAGAATGTGAAGAGGAAAAATGCACTGAGCTCTGACCATATCATTAGCCTGTTTCAAAACATACTGACTGGAAAAAAGATGTTCTGTGTTTTTACCAGTCCCCCTCTTTAATTGCCACATATTGCAGTGAAGTCATGGTCTGTGATTACTATGCCTAACTGCATAGTATGCTTGCCTATGGCAAGCTAAACAACACACAGGTAGCTATGCAAAGCTTTGGATCATGATTCAGATTCGGAGATGATTCTGATGATTCAGAAGGCCGAATCTATTAATCCAAATTGAATCACTGGAAGCTTTAGGCTTTCCAAATCGATTCAGAGCTTCTGAATAGATTCAGAAAAGATTTGGAAAAGATTCAGTGACTTGGAGATTCAGCCATAGGGTATAATGGGGAATCAATGAAATATCTATAACTTTGTTGTCTTTTGGCTTATTCAGATAGGTCTTGCAGGGTTGGTAGCACCTGCTGAGAGTATGATGTGTGGCAAGTTTCAAGGTGCTAAATCCAGGGGTTTCTGTGAAACTGCACCTCAAAGTCCTAAAAGCAAAACTCACATCACATGCAAGTGTTAAGCCACAGGAGGGTGAAAACTGCAGGGATGGTAGCCCCTGCTGAGGCCACAAAGCCTGCCAAGTTTCAAGGAGATAGTTGCAGAGGTTTGAGGAAAACTGTACCTCAAGCTGTGGACAAGCAAAACTTGTGACATGAGTGACACTGTGTGTGTTGAGGAGCAGCAGGGTGAAAGCAGCACGCCTGCTATCCCCTGCTGAGGCCACAAAGTCTGCCAGCTGTCGAGGAGATCAGTCCAGGGGTTCTGGGTTCTTGTGCCCTGCACCTCTAGCTGCTGACAGGCAAAACTCATGACATGGGTGCTTATGCAACTGACTGTCTCTGTCTTGGGGCAGAAGCAGTTCCTGGCTCTGTATTGATTCTTTCCTCTCCTTAGTCTGTGGTTTTGTAGGTGTTAATCCTTGCTCATTAACTCATTATCCTTGCTAGGTACTGTGTATTGAGCCAGTCCCTGAGTGAATCATGACTGATTGTTAATGCAGTAGCTAGCGAGGATGGGGATGGCAGCAGGCATGCCTCCCCACTATTTAATCCAGCTTGATTTTTTTTTTTTAAAATAGGACCTCAATGCAACATCTTTCTATACAAATGTACATGTGTGCCTGTTACTGCCCCTGTTGTAAAGGGACAATACATCTTTGCCCACATCACAGGACCACCAAGACAAAAATAAAAGTTGCAAGAGAACTATCCTTCAGATAGGCAACATTGGCTTGTCCAGCCAAGTGTGCCCATACAGTATGTGGCACTGCAAACATCTGCAGCACCACATACCACACATTTAGAAGTTCTCCATGCTGCAAGGGTGTACTGACCATGCATGCACTGCTCTGATTTTTTTTTTCCTGCAAGTGTTTTTTTGACCCTGCAGGGAAAAAAAATGGAGCAGTGCACACACAGTCAGTATGCGCTGCTCAGAAGCGGAGCTGGGTCACTTGCACAGCAGCTTCCCCAGGAGGCCCTCAGGTAAGGCTTGGAGTCGATAATGATTCCAAGATCCCTTTCTGCCACTGTGCTTTTGAGAAGGGAGTTCCCTAGCCTATAGGTATGCTGCTGATTCCTACTGCCCAAGTGCAGCACCCTGCACCTGTCAGTATTGAATCGCATCCTAGCCTCATTCATCCACCCCTGTAACCTGTCCAGGTCCACCTGTATCCTGTCCCTCCCTTCTAGCATGTCCACCTCACCCCAAATCTTGGTGTCATCAGTGAGTTTGAACAGGGTGCTTTTCACCCCCTTGTCCAAGTAGTTGATGAAGATGTTGAAGAGTGCAGGCCTGAGGACCAAACCCTGGGGGACTCCACTGCCCACATCCCTCCAGGTCAAATATGACCCGTCCACCACTAAGCTCTGGGTGCAGTCTCTCAGCCAATTTGCGATGCATATGACTGTGTAGGCATCAATGCCACACAGTTGCCTAGCTTTCTAATAAGAATGGGGTGGGAGACAGTGTCAAAGACCTTCCTGAAGTCCAGAAAGACTACATCCACCGCAACACCTGCGTCCAATGATTTTGTGACCTGATCGTAGAAGGCAATCAGGTTGGTCTGACAGGATCTGCCCCTAATGAAGCCATGCTGGTTGCCCCGAGCATCATCCCCCCCAGCTGGTCCTTCACAGATGTGCTCCTGGATAATCTTCTCGCAGAGCTTCCCCAGGATCAAATTAAGACCAATGGGCCTACAGTTGCCCAGGTCCTCCCTCCTCCATTTTTTGAAAATGGGGACCACATTGGCCTTCTTCCAGTCATCTGACACCAAGCCAGAGCAGCATGAGTGCTCATAAAGCCATGCCAGGGACTCCTTGATAACCCCTGCCAGTTCCCTCAGCACCCTGATTTGAACACATCCAGCCCCTCCAGAAGTTCCCTAACTCAGTCCTCCCTGACCCTAGGCCTGGTGGAGTCTCTCCTGAGTCCATCCTGAATCTCGGTGGGGGAGTCTTGGTCCCTGCACAAAAAAATGGAGGCAAAGAAATTGTTAAAAAGGTCTGCAAGCACCAGGTTGCCAGGTGTATCCTCCAGGAATAGTTTGTTTATCTGCTGTCCCCTTTCTCGCTGCAGTTACTATGACTCACTGCTGTCAAATAGCATTAAGCAGTTTCCTAGCTATGAAGATGCTAAAAGTAGTCTACCATTAATTATAATACAAATTTTAAAGTAACCTTGAAGTAACTTTAAATACCTGTCCTACTGTGAGTTGTTGTATTTTCTCTCTCTCTCTCAGCTGGAGTTGTCTACAACTTGTCTAACTGATTGGTTGTTATTGGCAGGCCTGTTTCACATGCACAAAATTAAACACAGCTAGAAAGCTATAACAATTCTGTAGAAGGAATGAGAAGGAAAGGTAAAAGCAACAAATAGGGTACAAAGATCAGGATTTGGGAAAGCCCAGAAGAAGGCTTAATTTTAAGCACATGCTTAGATCATCATTTGTTAAAATCTGATTCCCAACTCTGCAACAGCATGAGACCAGAACACATTTAAAATTAAAACATGTGCTCCCATGCTTTCCTGTGTCAGGGTCAAAATGAAAGGAACAACAAAACAAAACAAAAAAACCCAATCCCATAAGAGTTTCAGTATCTTAACTTGACATATATGAGAAGACCCACTAGAACTATGGGGACAACTCTGATACTTATGTTTTTCAAGGATCGGGACATAACTATGTTGGGCAATTAATAACAGAATATATTGGTTAGAAAGAAATAGGTCTACTTGTATAAATGGGCACAGCTCCAAGGTTCCTATGGTTTAACTGTGAATCAGCAACTATTTCATTTTGGATTTTCATTGGAGATTTTATAACAGCTAGATGGTACGTGGACTAGTTTAATTCTAAGAAAGAAGGTAAGTAATGGGTAGCAGTGATATAAGGGGCCTTGAGTGTTGTACTACCTGCCAGGTGCATAGCCCATCCCTTCAGCTTCCCTGCCATGACTTGATGTTATTCTATAAAGAGAGAGATCTTCCTGGGAGGGTTTCCCCGGGAAGCGGCAGTACTCACGATTCAGGCACAATGTTCCACGGGTCTCCACCTCCCCTACTCCCTGTCCACTCGCCAACCAGATGGGCATCAGCGCAATGGCGGTTCAGTCTTGCTGGCTTGACCACAACTTGCCTTGAAGAGAATCCCATGTCCAAGTGGGCTCGGCTGGTATTTGTCTGGCCTTCCCTCCCTTGAGGCTGCCAAGCTATATATGCATAATGTAGCTCCTGCTGCAGTGCCTCTGAGTAGGGCGCTTTGTCCTTACACCTCTTCTCCCTCTCTCTTATCTTCCTTTTTTTTTCTTTTAAAAAGAAATAGACTCCTGGGGAGGAGAGGGAAGTGGAGCTGCCTCCTTTCGTCCAGCCTCTTACAGGGGGCTCAACTACCTCCCCTGCTCTGCCTGCTGCGGGGGACTCAAATGTCTCCCCTAGTCTGCCTACCAGTGCTACTCTGGCTGTGCTGCTCCTCTCCCATGCTGGAGCCTCAGCACATCTGGCGTGCTCCAAGCCTGCGTGCTTCCTCTCTGGCTCCTCCACCCCCCAGGTTCCGGCGGGGCTTTTAAATCTTCCCACGGTGGCCAGAACAGCTGCTGCGATTGGTCCAACTGTTCCCCACTCATAAACTGAGATCAAAGAAAAATTAATCTCTGTCAGCAAAGAGTTGTAGAGAGACAGTAATTCAAGGATCAGACAACATCTGAAGTATAACAGGAGACAAGAAAAGTGGGATTTATGATCAGTTAAGATCAAACCAAATACCTGGCTGTAAACCAAAGGGAAGTTGTCTGGACAAGCTTATCTAGCAATCAATAACTGTAGATGTTCACAGGTTAGACAGCTTTGAATGCCAATTACTTTTACCTCAGAAATTTTTTCTGCCTAAATAGCCACTGAGAAAAACCGAGCCACACATATACAGAGCATCATTAGAAGGCCTTTTTAATGAGACCTGATCATATGCAAGGGGTGATGACCACCTAAATGCCCTCTCCTATTACGTACTTAAAAAATGAGATGAGATGGGATTATTTAGCCAATAAGGGGACATGATGTGTGAAGATGATGATCTAATAAAGGTCGATTAGCTTTTAACATGGATTGCCAACAAAGCTACAAACATAGATTTGATAATGAGAAGCAGGGGCAAATTCTAAGACTAGTCAGTGAATGCAAGGTCCTATGGGGCCAGGAGGGAATAATAAGGTAATGGCTAGGTCTTCCTGCTGTAGGGTCTTGAACAATGTTCAGGGCTTTCTTAGTATTGGTTAAATAAAGTTAGAATTATTTCATCTACAGACACTGATGTATGCTCTACTCTCTCCTGCAGTACACTTGACTATGTGGAATAAAAGGGTACTTAAAAAAAGCACTCCTGGAATATCTGGCCCTAAGCCCTAGAAAGATGATGATTCAAATCCAAAACCTATCTAACATTATGATTAATTCCAGGCATGTGGCCTAAACAACCTATTGCTAATAGTCCCCTCTGTCACCTTGTTTGTTAATTTTCTTTAAGATTTTTGGATTGATCCCAGCCCCTGTGTGCTGCTTCTGTTGAATCACTGTGCTGTAAATGCAGTTGCAAGGAGCCTGGGGAGAATTCATGTGCAGGAGGAACAGTGTTTAGCTGATGGCAGTGATGCAGAGTTGTTTCCCCACCTGCAAGCCTGGGCACATGGATAGCCCTGGGGATAGAACCATTGCCTCCATCATTATGAGCATTACAGGGATTCTGTGCTGTAGTTCAGTCTTGAGAGAGCTCTCAGCACGTTGCCATAGTTAGATCAGCCACTGGATTGCCCTAATGTAACAGGGTGGCCTATCCCCTTAAGAGAAGGCAGTCCACCAAACCTGAGCAGCTGCAGCTGCGTGAAGGGTAACAAGGGAGTGACTCACTGGCAGTCAAAAACCGCAGCAGAGGGAGATGTGAAGAAGAAGCACCAGCGATGGCAAACTGCTGGGCTACAAGGATGGCAAGCCTACTGTGGGAAAGCTGGAGCCATAGTGGAACCCTTCCAATGTCCAGGACAATCCGGGGGGGGGGGAGTGTACTTGTTTTATGTGTGTGCGGGAGCAGATGAGCTGACGGGCCCCGAGACTCGTGAGGTGGGAGCACCCACAGTAACAGCCTGCCCGCTGCCCCGGAGGGCGGGGCGGTCACTGACCTGTTCCAGGTGTGAAACAGACACAGGCGGTATAAAGGAGATGCCGGAACCAAGGACCCGGGGGGAACCAGAAGAGCCGCGATGGGAGACAGCCGTGGGAGAGTGTCCGGAGCGGCAGATGCACACCGGCACATGCCACGCCCGCATGTCTTGGGGTACGGGTAAGGTCCCAAGAGACTGTACAATCTGGGGCTGTGGCCCCAGAAGTTAATAGGCGATATAGTAGGGCCGGGAGTGCCTGGCACTGGTGGGGACTGAGCAGCAGGAAGCTCCTAGGAGGAGGGGCAGTTGGACTGGGCAGCACTGTTTTCGCGGTGAGGAACTGGGTAGTCCCAGAAGGGAAGGGGCCCCAGGTGGGCAGAAAGCCCCTTCTATAGGAAGGGAAAGGGGACCACAGAGTGAGAGAGGTGGACCCTGCTAAAGCAAACACAGGACCGTGAAGTCCACAGCTCCAGCCGGGAGCGGTGTTTGTGTTCTATTTTTGGATATTTTTTGGTTGAGGTTTGCATCCCGCAAAGGGGAGATTTGGAGAGTTGACGCGGCTCACAAGTGGCGGATACCCATGGAGGCCCAGGTGAGGGTGTAGGGGTGGAGGAGCCCTCAACAGTGATGGACCCTGTGCAGCTCAAAGTCTCATTTTTGGATGTACACGAGTCAGGCAATACACTGAACTGGAGAATCAAAGTCGTGGCAGGCGGGTTGGACACGTGCGACTCCTGAGCGAGTACTTCACGTTGCCGGGGAACCAGGGGGGACTTTTGCAGCCAGGGAGATGGTCGGACCGGTCAACAATGTGTTAAGAGACTGTATATTACTGGGGGATGCTGAGAGATGCCTCAGAGAGTACATTCCAGCTGATTTAAAGATTGTACATTAGTAAGGCTTGCTGAGACACTCAGGGAGAAAAAGCCTGGTTGAAGAGGCCCTAAGGTGGCAACCCGCTGCACCTAACTTATGGTCATGGCCATTTCAGCCCTTGCCATAGCCTAGAATCCAGAGTCTTTAAGCTGTTTTTATCCCATACACACACTGTGCTTCCAAGGAGGTGCAGAACAGGATCCATCACTTTGTATATTAACCTTCATACCTGAAAAACACACAGGTATGACTACTTTTATGCTTACAAATGGACCCCTTGAAATGAGAACTGTATTAACACCAACAGGATTTCTTGTGTAGTTGCATCAGTGTCAGCAAGATAAAGCCATAGACAACTTTTTGGAGAAGGAACGGGAGTTTATTGTGGATTTGGATAGTACTTGGCAACATGGAGCCCTGACCTAATTTATGGTATCTATGTCCATTATAATAAAACAGATTTCCCTTCGTTCTCTTCTCTGCAGCTCTACCTCTTTTCATAAAATTGTTTTAGCTATATTTATTTGCCAGGGGAAAGCCATGACAGAGATGTGTTTTAGATAGGAAGGTGGGTTTGATTTGTGGTAGTTCAGCCTTAACTCTTGTGGATGATTGCTTCAGAGCTGTGGGCCAAATGTTGAGATTCCCAGCCTTCCACGCACGCACATATACCCCAGCTTCTGTTGCCATTAGCACATCTTCCTGCTATTGGACTGTTGCAACCCAACTACATAATTTCCAATGAATAGCTGAATTTATTCCTGCTGTGCCATACTCAGCAGGCAGCCTGGCTGCATAATTTAGGATCAGTGTGCCCCATGGCATAGTATACATGACCTTGAGCTGTATATCTGAAGGTGAATAATTGCAGTTGAAGAAATGCAGGCGCAAGACCATAAAAATCTGTCATTTTAAAATACTATAAGAACAAATGGCAGAAGGGAAGGGACTTCCTTTACCTTTCTCTTAAACAAAGTCTATTTGAATTGCTCTACATGACATACATTTTTCTTAAACACCACTCCTTTGCATCTAAATACTTATACAGCAAACCCTACCACATCACACAACAAGACAAATAGCCATTCAGCAAACCCTGGGCCTGTTCATGTGACTGTCTTAACTCAGCTATGATGGGGTCAGTTAGACTAGGCCAATGGCTCCTGTTCAGTTAACCTGGTCCCTCTTTATTTAAAGGCGACCTACTTGTTTAAGATTTCACCCAAAACATTTTGCACCACTAAATACATTTCCCCAAGAGCCTGCAATAGTGAGCGGTTCCATAACTCAAACATTTGACTTCATGTGTTGCTATGCTGCCTCTAAAAGGGTTCTGGGTGGAGTGGAGAGGAGCGGCAACTTAAACTTTCTAGACATTTATTCCTCATACACCAACATCTGGAGACAGAGAGTTGTTTCCACTCTGTAACATCAGACCACAGGGCTTCCACTAGCATAGCCAAGAAGAAATAAACACCCATTTTTGCCAGTTGTGTATTTGACATCAAATCAAAAAAAATGTGAAGGCAAGTACTTCCATATTCAACTATTCTAGCTTAAATGCTAAATACTGGATGTACCCCTGGACATGCAACAGTCTGCTGGTTTGGTGTCCCACCACACTGCAGCTGTGCTCTCTTAAGCTACCCAGGACCTAGGTCAGTGGTTCTCAATCTGTTTAGGCTCAAGGCACCCACCATTAGGCTCAAGACACCCCTCAGAAAATACCAGATCTCAATTTTCAGTCATTGTTGAATATGTAAAAAAAATAATACAGCAATTTTTCTCTTGCAAATAACTCAGAAATACGACACCAGTTCAGAATGTTTTAACACTATGGATTCATATTTGAAATTGTTGAATTTAATCTTGTGAGTCATGTTTTTACACCTAACACTGCTATCATCATTACATGGCTTCTTGTGGCACTCCTGAAAGGATCTCAGGGCACACCAGCACAGCACTCTGGCTGAGAATCACTGGCCTAGGTAGAGTCCAGTACTCTCTTTTTTTAGCCTCTATATGAAATGCTCTGTGGCACAGACCATTATCCCCTGGCAGAAATGAACTGAACCGTCTATTTATCCCATACCATCTGAGTCAATAAATGTTATAATTCACTGGGATTTGATCACTTTTCTGAAGTGCCTAGTATCTTCCCACCTTCAAATACGGCTTCTCCCCATAAATGTGGCATATTGCATCCAGTTTCCTTCTGTGAGCATGCACACACACTCCCATGGCTATAAGAGACCTTCCATTCTCCTTTGTCAGGAGACAATTCAGATCTTCCACCTCAGGGTCTAGATAAGTCATTTTGCTTAGTTACCAATCTACCTGTGCAGAAGCAGCGTTCTAGTTGTGGGCACTTTCTTTATCATATCTGTTGCTTTTCCCAGATAGACCTACCCAGATATAATGAAGATAAGGCTACTTATACAACCCAGATGTACAGGCTCTACTATCCTGTCTCCTTAGTACAGGGAGTATGAAGCAAGAACATAGTTAAAAAAATAAGTTATAAAACAGAAGTATATACAGAATTCATAGCATCAAACTAGAATAAACTATAAACACACACACACACACAACAGACTCCATTAAATGTCATATGTGACATCACATCTTACATGTTCACTGGGGTTCAAGGGATGTCTTATATAAATCCCCTTATTCTCTCTCATGAGGAGCATGATTTTCTAGGGGGGAGAGGTGTTTTCTAAATATTTTTTGATAGTATCCTAAAACTAATCGGTATGTTTACCATCACCATTAATACAACCTATTTGATGATGTGACAGTGAAAGTAGTACCCTGCCGACCACTGGGTAAGTTTATGTATATTTTTGAATGTAAACATCCTAGAAGATCTACAACCATTAACTTTTCAGCATTTACTCGGCTCACCTTTTTTTCCCCTCTGTGATTGCTCACACCCTACCACTTAACCTTCCTTGTTAGTCACAGAGACATGGTTCCTAAGCTAGTTTCCATAGAATAAGCACATCAATGCATCTCTAATATTGCTGGAAACATTCACTGAATTTCAATAAAGGATACTGTAGTTTGGGCTATCTGATCTTTTGAGGTCATTAATTTTTTCATATGGGATAGAAAATGATTGCTATCCGGACAGCCTCACTACAAGTTACCAACACAACATAAAATACTATGAGAAGCTGAGCAATCCATTCTCTGATTGGTTTCCATTTTCTCTGTAGGCCTTTTCTGTTCATCATACCTTCCCTGCTATGCTTTTCTGGCTTCATGAATGACTTTTCCATTGTTCTAATAATAAAAACCCCGCTACTTTTTAACTCAGTCCAGTAGTTCTCCACTGTCCAATTTAAGTTCCTTATAATTGTTTTCAGGATCCTCGACTACTCTGGCGATTATGTCACTCATAACCATCTTTTTGTCATTTTTTATAACAACTGTTAAACATAGCAAGCCTGCTCTGTTTTATTAAGCCCAGAACCCTTAACCGCTTTATCAAGGCAAAAGGGCCTTCTAGTGGGTATGAAATAATATTTGGTCTTCCAGGCCCACCACAATGGGACCTTAGTGTGAATGGCTATTAGGCCAAGCATTATCACACTAAACAAGGCCATAACACCTATGTAGCCTTCTCTACCAAGTTCCTCTCCACTCTTACTTCTGTTCTGATGCAGATGCAAGCTTTATTTACACGCTCAATTCAGAACCGTCATATTTAGCTCAAATTTGGCCTATGTAGCAAGTAAATACTTGAATCATACTTTGTCCTCCTTCCCCTTATCTCGTATTGGTTGCTGGATCAAGATAGCAACAGGGATTTCTGAGCAATCCATTCCTGGACAACAAACAGATCAATGATTGCTTGCTGTGACAGCTACAGCATTTTAATGACAGAAGAAAAGGTGCCAATGTGAGATTATTGAAGGTGGAAGTGAACTCTAGCTCTAAAATCCCTGAAGTAGAGCTTCAGCATACAGTCTCAAAATTCCTTTTCTTTTTATAGCACTATGCACAAACCCCATGCTGGTTGTTCTAACAAAGCTTTTATCTCCTGGTGCAGCGTTTTGTGCAAACTAGATCTATGTATAATTTGTTTGGAAGCCTCTTCTCGTTTTTAAAATTATGCAAATTTCTCTTCCACATTTGCTATCCAATGGACATAAATATCTACTATGCACTAAGAAGTAACAAAGATTGGCCAGGTACCGAATAAGTGTAATGTGGACTATGTTCTGATGGGATCTGTGGGAGTGTAAAGCTAAATGGTGCTTGCACCAATATCTATAAGCATTTAACCTGCAACATGCAGAGGAACACTGAATGCCTCAAGGCTCAGTGAAGAAAACAAACATCACCAGCAGTCCCTCGAAATGAGGAGGACAGTCTTCCAGTACATAGGGGAGTCATCAGTGAGTCAGAGATGGCAGAGGTCAATCAGAGATCTTCACATGCAATTACAGACGTGGCAAATAGTTCTGGGAGGAAGGAGTGGCCTTGGTAATGCCAAATTACGTCTCTTTCCCTTTGTCTCCCTTATCTATCTGCTTCCCAGGTGAGACAAGTTTACTCAGAATAATCAAAGCCTTTGGTGGAGAGTCATTGCTCATGTTTCCCAGGTATTAAAGATAACATCACATTTCTTTAGATTGGCCTATAAACTATCTTTGAATCTCTTCTTTTGCCCACCTTGGTGTGGCAACCATTGGTAAGTTGGAAGCATAGGATCTGTTTTGGGAGCCGGTTGTTGGGCATCCTTATGACGTGTCCTGTCTCAGGTGCCATTTAAATGTGGCTTCAAATCTGGTACAGTCAGCTTGAGCCAGAATGCGGGCATTCATGCTTCAGTCCTTCCACTTGATATGGATGATTTTCCAAAGGCATCGCTGATAGGAACATTTTCAGGCTTTCATTGTTTTCTGATATGTCGTCCAGGTTTTACACTCTTACAGCATGGCAGGGAAAACAACAGCTTGGTAGACAAGAAGTTTGATTTCAGTCCTGATGTCATGGTCATACAAAGAAAGACATCCTTTGTAGTAATTCTGTGTTTAGATTATGATTTGTATGGGATGTTCCTGACTCAGGCCGGAGGTTGGAAAAGATAACCTCTGCAGGTCCCATCCAGCCTGACTTCTCTATGACTAGTACATCAGGAGTCAGCTTCTCATTCATGGACTGATGGAGCAGAGAATACCAAGAAAAGAGAAGGAGCCAATAGGTTTTAGCCCTATGTGACTCATTCAGTCAGGCAGTATTTTAAAGTAGATAGTGTTGTAGCTGTGAAAGATTGCTGCCAGCAGAGCACAAGGAATGTTAACAAACTTTCTAATTGTAAAAGGAGAGAAAAACATTAAAATCAACTTGACACCTTTGTCTATTTATACATAGCACATATTCTCCTTTCCTCTGTAAAACCCCAATTAATTCACATAATGTGCTTGTGAGGAATGTCTTGCAACAATTATGTGTCTTAACAAGATCAGCAATTAAGCCTCAAATGAAAGGAAACTGAATATTCATGAAAGCCATATATGCACCTCACTTGGAATTAACATTGCTTCAATTTAGCATACTTAGTGCTAATAGCAATAAATATTACCAAGATGAATGACAATAAAATATGAAAAGCCTGTATGCTTTGAGTGCTAAAATGCATCATTGACCTTTATTTTCAAGAGCTAGCCACATAAAATTCAAATATTTCTCAACAGATGCACCTGACTTCTAAGCGGGCAACTTAGAAGGTAGACTCTACACTGTTTAGCAAACCAAATCATTTTTGTTTTATTTGATTTTTATTCCTGGCTGTAAAGATGCCACTGTTTGTGATTTTTGTCCTTTTGTATTATCCACATCGGCATTTAATAAAGCTGCACCGTTTATTAGTTTATGGTAAAAATCAATAATGCAGTGTTCATTTAGCAATTTCTTTGTGCTCTAAAGATGTAATGACATTTGCAACATGTTGATCAAAGTCTTTTTTTTTTTTTAATAGACACATTGAGAAGGTTCACAAAAACCAAAATGTGGAAATTCCCAGGCACTTATATTTGAAAGGTTTGTTCACACTGGTACAATATTGGATTATTCAAGCCAAGAAAAAAAAAGGAGCTGGCACAAATCAGCCAGGAACCAGCAGCTCCTGATTCGCATCCTAGTTCTATAACTGTCTGACCCTTGGAAAGCAACTTTCTCTACCTCATAGATTTCA
>NW_017728951.1:13954606-13966711 GCF_001723895.1 Crocodylus porosus | reverse complement strand
TGTTAGCCTGGGCCAGTACCTCAAGGATGGCCTCCTTAATAAACTTTTCTAAGATCTTCCCCAGGATAGAAGTCAGGCTAATGGGAGATCTATCCATTTATAGTAAAGATTTTAAAGGTGTTTCAATAACTAGTTAGCATTTATTTATTAAGCGTCAGATCATCAGCTAAATGACCCAGCAACTGTCAGCCCAGAATACTGGAATCCGCATAGAAAAGTACAAGCACACATATACACCATACTGTCCACCACTCTCCCTCATGGCTGTCCATTAAGCAGGCAGGGATTTAAACTGATATGGTTTCTGCTAATTCAATACATTAAAGAATACTTTCATTACCATTTTCACTCTTGTAAGGTGCCAAGAAAACTGGCTCAGGAGGGCTAATAATAGCATAGCAAGCATACACACTGCTTCATTATGGACCTGGATCCAAATGTTCTTAAGTCAGTAGAAGTTTCCCATTGCCTTCGTGGGCTCTAGACAAGGCTCCACAGGCATGCCTAGCTCTGTGATCCTATTAAGATCAGGACTCAGCATCTACTATGTTGGGATATTTACAATGTTTTATTGAGGTTCCCAATTTTGGGTAGCTCAGTGAGTTGTACTATGTAAAAGATACAGGAAGATGCTATGTTGTTGGCTTTAATTCAGTCCTTGAGGTGGCCCATTGACATATCTCCAGCTAGACATCACCTTTTGTATCCAAGGGTGACATAAAAGCATAGACATCTTCAAAGTGATATAAAGAGATATTGTAATATGCTAACCCTATTGATCTTAATGGGGATTGCCAAGTTAAAATCTTGCAGATTGTTTGTAATTCCCTTTCTTACACTTCACCAGTAGCCAGAAAAGGTCTATTTCAATCTGAAAATGCATGGGAGAGAGACGCACACACAGAGGACAGCTATTTACATTTATTTGTCTGTTAGCAACCCTTTTATCTTTTATTACCACAGGCAATGCTGATCCCACATCAAACCAATCTCACTGTGCTCTATATCAGTGGTTCCCAATCTGTGGTATGCCTAACACCAACAGTACGCAGATAACCTACCAGTGTACACATTAGCCAATTTATTAAAATTACTTTATATGACAAATTTGCTGGTGGTTCTTAAGGTTGTATCATTTTAAGTTGGTGGTGCACAGTCTGTCAGAGTTTGGGAACTGCTGCTCTACATATACACATACTATTTTTCAGTGAGCTTTGCTTCATCTGAATGAGTCAGACTAAGGTATTACCATTCCCTGCTATAAAAGGCAAAGGATCAAAAGATACAAAATTCTCCCCAAGTTTCTTGCAATCACATATCATCTCACACCCCTGAGCGAACCTGTCTTGCACATGACTTGCCCGTCACATGAATCACACATAGGGAAATAACAGCTATTGTGGAAATGTCTCCAGCACACAACCCTGACTAAGAAAACAGCACAGGTAAGGACAATTTCCAGCTGTGAAAAGCTTAGCATAACTGTCACTGCCAAGGGCAGGAGGCTCTTCTCTCTTGACTGAACTAATTAACTTGCTACTCACACTTCACTAGAGTCTGAAACCAAAGTTCCTGAAGCAACTCCACATGCCGAGTCACAGATAAAGCGGAGGTCTGTGTTAATTGATTAAACCCAGGATGGAGGTCAGATATTCAGCTCATGGGGGTCAGTAGAGCTCTACTGATTTTACTGCAGTGACATCCCTTACACCAGTTGAGGAGCTGTCTCCATAAGTTTATCCTTTAGTTTACACAGAGAGAAAGACATCATTATGCTTTCTAAATAAAGATGGCATGCTACAACTGAAATCCCATGTTTTCAAGAGAACCTATATGCCACAAATGGCACCGGATTTTCTTTTCATCAGACACACAACACCTAAG
The DNA here is from genome assembly GCF_001723895.1 of Crocodylus porosus. NCBI lineage: Eukaryota > Metazoa > Chordata > Crocodylia > Crocodylidae > Crocodylus > Crocodylus porosus. The sequence continues at coordinate 13,964,827 of NW_017728951.1, read as the reverse complement.
CAAATGACAGTTTCTAATGCTCCCCATTAATTCTTAAATACGCATGTGTTTTGGCTAGGTTCTTCAGGGCCACTTTAAGGTGATAAGCTACCAAAACAGAAAATATTTAGAGGATATCTATTGGACTGTGGACAGTTCAGGTCTGGAAAGGCCATTGTGGCCGACTCTTGCCTTCCCCTGGTGTTGTGATAAGATTAATACACACAATACGCCCAGCTTTACACTCTCGTTAGATGTCTGTTAACTAGGGGACAGACTTAATGTTATGTTGCCATGTATAGTCCATAAAAGTTATCTGGAGAATCAACATTTAATGGGTGCATCCTATTTTTAACCTGCCATATTTGGGGATTTTATACATCGGCTTAAATCAGTGGTGCTCAGCATCTGACCCAGAGGGCCATGGGGATTACCACAAGTCTAGAAATTTTACAGTGGGGCAGCAATGACAGTGTTAATTATTGCAGGTTCCAGATCACAACATTTAACACTGATGCTGCTCCCTCACTGCCAAATTTCTAGACCTATGGGGAGCCCTGTGGGCCAGGTGACAGTGCTCAGTACACTGGATCACCCCAGCCCATGTGGTCACTTCATGGCTGGATCAAGCACATGTGGTCACACCCTCAGACCAAACCCCCATGCTGGATCCAACCCAAGGACCAATCCCAGCCACAGGATCCAGCCCATGGACCATCCCCCCATGCCCTTCATTTAGCCTGTAGTTTGAGCACCACCAGTTTAACTTGAAATCAGTTGTAGTCCATTTTCCTTTTAGCACTGAAATTCTCTGGGTAAAGCTATAAAGTACTGTAGCTTTAATTATACATATTCCATTCATACCTTATGGCAAGATAATCAGCATTAGTATATGTAGTGTATTACAATAAAAACGAGACACATTTTCAAAGACATGGTCACACTAGCTTTCCATAGAAAGCCAAGCAGCAACTGAACATTGAATTACTAATTAACCTTTCAGTTTTTCAAAGAGTTATAAAGTAATTATACAACATAATTGTTATGCAAATTTATGCATAATGTAACTGCAAGTCCTTGGAGCATTTTCTAAGAGACTGTGGACACTATTTCATGTTTAACCTATTATCTGTATCTGGCAAAGCAAAAAAACGATGCAGCTTATGATGAGTTTACAGGTACAGCTGAAAGAGTTAACTCTATTGACTCGTAAAGTGTGTTTGACTTATCACCAGCAGAATTTCAAATAAAAAGCGTAGCCCTACAAAAACAAAAATCAATGTAACACGAAAGATTGCATCCTGACTGACAGATCTCAGAAGACAGAAATAAATCAGCATTCAGTGCAAGCTTTTCTACTAAAGACTGAAAGTGAAAAAACACTGTGGCTAGGGACAGAAATTCAAAAATCCTGAACCTGAATTGATTCAGTCTTTGCAGGTTAGTCTAACCTGGCTAGGCTAAATCAGTTTTGCAACCAAACAGACATCCCAGAAATGCAGGCACATGCCTGCTGTGGCTCAGGCTAAAACCTGGGGGATGCTAAAGCAGCCCTCCCTTCCCTTGCACCGGGCTGAACTGAGGAGGTGTGGCCAGGATGCTCCGATTAGGGAGAGATTCCTCCCCCACCTTGATAACAGAGCATTTATCAGCTCTGTTATCAGCATTTAACACCCCATCAGAAGACAAAGCCTCACTCATTACAAGCTCCTCTTAAACAGCATTTTTCCAAAGAAAAATGCATACCAGCCTCTGGCTTCTTCTTCATTCATGCAGGAAGAGCACACACCTACTTCAGATGCTTCCTCCAGCTGACAAAGGGTTTAAAACCAAAAGCTTGCCAAGAAAATTTTTTCCAACTATTTAGTTGGTTTAATAAAAGATATCAGATTTACCCAGTGAACCATGTCTACCTTTTCTAAAGGAAGGAATGCAGGGACACTGCCATCTGAGCTGTTGATTACCCCCAAAAATCCATAAGTGGACACTGTCCTATCTGCCTTATGCAACATTCATAGATTCATAGAGTGTTAGGGGCTGGTTCCCCTGCACTAGGCAGGAAAAGACAACTGGGGTCAAGGACCCCAGCAAGGTGACTGTCCAGTCTCCTTTTGAAGATTTCCAGGGTAGATGATTGCACAACCACTGGAGGGAGCTTATTCCACAGTCTGGACACCCTGACTGTAAAGGAGTTTTTACTGGAATTGAGCCTGAAGCGGCCTTCCAGGAGTTTGTTTCCATTGGTCCTGGGGTGCCCTAGTGAACAGTTGTTCACTGAGTTCTTGATGTATTCCCCTGATGTAGCAGTAAGCAACTTCCAAGTCCCCTCTCAGCCTTCTCTTCTGTGGGCTGAAAAGGCCCAAGTCCCTCAGCCTCTCCTTGTATGGCGTGTCTTGCAAGTCCCTGATCATATGGGTGGCCCTTCTCTGCACCCTCTCAAGTTTTTCCACATCCTTGTTGAAGTGTGGTACCCAGAACTGGATGCAGTACTCCAACTGTGGTCTTACCAGCAGTGAGTACAGTGAGAGTATCACTTCCTTAGTTTTGCACATGCTGGTTACAGTCTGTGTTGTGGGAAAGAAGAGGAAAGGATCTCTGCTTAAGCAGCAAGTGGTGAGGGTGGGGGAAAGGGGGCAGGGAGAAGCCAGCAGACCCTGCTGTGCCTGCAAGTCTCTGCCAAGCTCCAGCCAGGGAGCAGAGGGGCCAGCTCTGATGTGGAACAGAGAGCTCCACCCAGCCCAGAGAGCATGCTGGGATGGCTGGAGGAGTCTGGTTTAGCTTAAACCAGCAGAGGGTCTGGGACAGACATTGCGTAAACAGGTTTGACGCAAATCAGTTAAGTCTGATACTACATCAGCCAGGTTTATCTAAAACTGGTTTCACCCATTTTCAAACTGGTTTATGTGCACTGAATCTCTGTTCTGGTACCAGGTTTAAGCCTGTTTCTGATCACTTAAACCAGTTTGTGTGTAATGTCTGTCCCTAGCCTGTAAAAACAGGCCAATTCTACAGAACAAACTAAAACACAGGGTGATCTGAGCTCACCTAAGCAATATGTATGTTAATCTCACCAGCTGCTGAGTTATGAATCTAGAACAAGGAATACAGGTCACATTTATAGTATGAAAAAAATCAGTCTGTAATGAAAAGAAAAGATTAACTGTTAACTGAACATGAGCTCACTATTCTCTGTGGCACAATGGGAAGAGAAGAGATATGATATATAGTATAGGCAGGAGAGTAACAAACAGGAAGAGATGAGTGTGACTATTCTAGAAAGCATGTGTGACACAATTAGTGGGACACAAGTTTTGGCATCTACATTTTGAAAAGAATGTCCAAAACTTGTAAAAAGTTTCAGAAAACAAACACAGGCGAGGTCTGGAATACCTACCTTTTACTTGTAGGAGATTAAAGAAACTCAGTCTGCTTAGCTTGCACAACAGAAGATGAATTGATCACAATCTATAAGTATGTGCAAAGATTTCTGGTAGTAGAGGGCTTTGAAATCTGTGAGACAAAGGTATAATGAGGTCCAGAAGGTGAAGCTAGACAAATTCATACCAAGAATAAGGCATACATTTTTAAGAGAGAGACAATTATTCATTGGAGCAACTTACCAAGAGATAAAATTCTCCACCATTCAAAATCTTTTCATCAGTCTTTATAGAAGACATAGTCTACTTCAAACACAATCTATGGGTCTGAGACAAGAATCTCTCAGTGAGATTTTACAGCTCAGGTTATATTTGATCATCATAAGAGTCCCCCTGTTCTTAAAAAGTGGCTATGAATCTGTGAAATAGAGGCTGAATCCTGAATCTATGTTAGATAAAAGATCTTTTTTTTCCTTTTCTATCCATATTTGATTGTAACTTTCACTAAGGATTTAGTATTAGTATTTAAAAACATATCAGAAGGGATATTTCTATACTATAAATTCCACCCATTAAGTCACAAACATGAATTTAAATTTAACTTAGGGATAAACAGCTGCATGTTTTAATTGCTTCGTGGTTGTCAAGGCTCAGAAGTGTAGTTACAATGCAGCAAAAACAACAGCTCAGGGTACCCAAACACAAGCTTGCTCTTTTTCTTAAACAAAAGACTGACATCTGACAAGCTATGTGGTGATTGTTTTGAAATATTCCCTGTATTCACTACCCGCTGACATGCCATATGCTTCATTCCCTACGCTCCTAGAAATATGATGCATTGAGTGGAGCCCAATCTGGCTCCTACTCCTCCTTGCAGGCTCCCTGTCATAAAGGAGGTCCAAGGTGAGGCTATATGGCCTTGCATCCCAAGCCAAGAACCAATCACTGTTTCACCATTTCCTGATTTTCATGCTAGGAGAGGAAAGAATTCTGGCAAAAAAGCAGCACCAAGGACCTGTTCCAAAATCCACTGAAGACAATGGAAAGACTCCTATTGAGTTCAATAAACTTTGCATTAAACCCATCTTACTGTAGAATTCTGTTGCTACCGGAAAGCAAAATCATTGCAGGTAGCACCAGATTGCTCGCAATCTCCAGCTCCTCTGACAAGTGCCATCATTGAGGACACAGAATGAACAAACAAACTGTTCAGCAGCTGAAGAAACCAACAGGTATCCAACAGTTACACTCCACAGCTAATAACCCACTTTTCAAAATGGGTCCAGTTGTCAGTAACTGAGCAAAATCTTGTTGCTCAAGTGTTGCCTACAGTCCTTTAAGAGCGAAGCAAACAAAGATGCGGGCATGGAGCAGGATGGGCCTGTGTGCACTGGATGTGAATTCTAGCAGTGGGATCCTCTTGGTACAATTTCAATTCTTATTTTCTAACATATCAGTTTAGTGGAACAGCTTGGATACCAGAGAACTGACATGCTGCGTCCACAGAGCTGGGTCTCTCTGGCTTCATGTTAGCATAGCTGCAGCTCAGTCCACTGCCCAGCCTCATGACTGTAGCTGCTAACTACAGCTGGATGAATAACACATTTTTCACTCTCATGACAGAGCTGAGAAACAGAGGGGGGAAGTGAGTTAGAAGACAATGAAACAATTTTTATAGGGTTTTTAAATAAAATATTTGTTAAAAAATCCAAATCCTTGGGGGTTAATCAAGGTATTAGTTTTTCAGGTGGTCTCAACCCATTTTAGTTATTTTTCTTTCAATCAGTTCGAAACAAAAAGCACAAGGCTTCATTTTTTTAAATATTGCGATGAAGCAATTTGCCATTGTGGAACTTACGATTTCATTTTGAAGATACTGAACAGAAATTTCCCCATGTTCTTTTCAACAAAAACAATTTGCTGAATTTGACCTAGGGATACAAATACTGTTAGTTCCCCTTTCCACAAAAAACCTCCATATTTCTATTTATCAAAAAAATGTCACCAAGTCTACTACTCACAAAATACTAGCACTTAGCTAGCCTGCTTACTTATTCGTCTGCCATCCTCTCCTACTTCTCCCAGAGTGCACATGCACTTACAGACACAGAGCTTTCCCCACAACTGCTACCTATTCCCCATTCCTCATCTCTTCCAGTTTGCCTTAGTATGACACTCCTGGTGCTGTTATCCATAGGGTTGCTCCTGATTTGTACTTGTGTGACTACAGAACCAGGTTCTAATGGGATTATTTCCAAAGGTACAGCCGACAGTCAGGCTCCCAAATCCCACTGAAAGTCAGTATATAACCTGAGCACCCAACCTACCTCTTGGTTATCTATCGACATGGGGTCACATGGTTTTCAGATATCACGCAGACTTAGATACCAAGCAACTTAGATACATAAGGTCCCTCCTAGTTCCCATTTGGACCACTGAAGTCCAACTCAAAGTCCTCCTCAGCTACTGGAGGAAGCTCATAGGCAACTGTGTTCAACGTTAAAGTTCTCCAGATGCACAAAGTTCTCTTCCCATGCATGCTCAAAGGCATTTAAGTCTTGCCAATGCTGAACTGTTTAGCACCTAAGTTGAGACAGGTTTTCCTCCCCCTATCTCTATGGATGGGCCCAATCCAGAACGCACTACTTATCCAGCTCCAGTCCACCATGGAACAGTGATTGAACCTTTCCATGCAAGGTGGAACCTTCAGACAAGAAAATTTAAGATGCCCTATGCAGAACAGCCCATAGTTGGATGGTTAAGGTACTCTCCTTTGACAGGAGGGGAGATGTGGCTTCAAGTCCACTCAAGCAGAAGATGAGTTTTAGCACAGGTCTCTCACATCCTGGGCATATACTTCAACCACTGAGCTATTGGTGAAAGCAGCACCCACCTCCTTCCATTCCCCTTACTGGTGTTTTACAAGAAAGGAAGGTGCCTAAGTCCAAAAGAGGATACTGATAGGAAGCAAGCAACTCCCTACAAATCAGAGTAAACAATGCAAGCCCGAAGTGATAGGTATAATTTGAGACAGCCCCTTCTACAGCATTACCTACTTTTACCATAGGCAGCTCCTCAGGTAGAATTGTGCCTGCAATGAGCCTTGTGCTATAAATCAGGGCTGTAGATTATGCAAGAGGATCTGAATGCCTGACAGTTAGGTGCAATAATGCTCAACCCTTTTTTGATGTGGTTTGCAAGCAATATGCTTAGTTTTCAACAAACAGGCTTCGGGTGCTTACACAAGTTACATTTTTCATGCAACCAGGTCCCTGAAAAGTGCTCTGCAGCCACGACATAACACATGCACAGCCACAGGGAGCTTTTAAAATGGCCAAACACACAAAAAATTAACCCTGGTCAGATGAGATATTAGATGAAGGTGCTGTAAACCAGAATGCCTTAAGGAACTTGTGTTCCCTCCAGGGTTATTTTTCACACCTTGCAGCACTGGGCTGGTGCTTCTGCTGGCGAGCAGGGAAAGAAGTGGGAGAGGGAGGGAGCAGCAGGCAGCTGCTGGCTGCTTTGCCTGGCTGGAGCTGGAGTGGGCAGCAAGGTGGAACAGTGCCCCCTTGCCTCATGGGCCCAGCCTGGCTACCTCACTACACCAGCTGGGGTAGCTGGGGGGGTGGGGGAGGGAGGTTGCAAGGCAAGGGAGCTTCGTTCCACACCGCCCCTCCTCCAGCTCTAGCCAGGCAAAGCAGCCAGCAGCTGCACGATGCTCCCTCCCTCTCCCACTCCCTTCCCCACCAACAACCATAGAGCTTGGCGGGGGGTGGGTGGGGGGCCAATGGGGAGAGGGGAAGTTCGGCAGCCTCATTGGAGGCTACTGAAATGCCCCATCCTGCTAGCCAGGGCCGGTACAAGCAGGCTTGAGCCCACCCAACTCCACAGAGGAACATCTGTTGGGTGAGGGGGGGGCTCTAACTCATGGTGCTTTGTGTACAATGGAGCCTCGAAACATCTGTCGGCGCCCTTAGTCTTCACAGCACCTGACCCAGGCAATGCCTAGAAAGCTCTAGTAGTAAAGGCAGGGACTTCAGTTCCAAAGGAGAGACAAGGAACTTCAGACAAATCAGCTAAGTGCACATGAATTAGACTATGGTTATGCCTCGATTAGAATAGCCACACAGGTCTTTAACCACATTAACTTCAAATCTCTTGATTTTTACTAAGTGCGCCCATACAAACAAAGCTGAAGTGTTGCCCAGATCACAGGCTCTCTGTTTCTAGAAGTAGCATCTCCTATTTAGGCACCTAAAGTGCAAATCAAAACCCTGCTCATAATGCTTACTATGTAGTCCATTTGCTATACAAACTGGGAGTACATAAAGTCCCCTACAAATGAACATGATGGGCTAGATCTTGAATCCATTTAAACCAACACAGCTTTAGTGACATCAGTGGAGGTCTAGTGATTTCCAGGAGCTGAAGATCTCTTCCTGTATTTATAGCTTCTCTCTAGCCTTATGATTTACTTGGTGCCTGCCTTTGAACATCCTTGTTGTTTATGGCTGGGAACAATGTGGTTCCCTTAAAAACTTTCCAACTACAGCAGGTCACGTAACATGCTTGAAAAAGGCAAGCAAAAAAAAAAAGGAACATGGTTCTGTATGTTGCAAAGGAAAAATGAAAAATTGAGCATGACATGCTGTACCTCAACATTAGTTTTGTGTTCTGCAAAACATAATAGGACCTGAAAGTAAATAGATCCCTGCTTTCAAGGCTGTCGCTGATTGTATCTGGAATCACTGTGAATAATGCTATACAGAAGCTTTAGAACACCACGAAGTAGTAGAATTTTGCAAGGCACATTATGTCCATCTATCGGATGGAATATAAAAGAGCAATAACAAACTAAAACTACTAAGATCAGGTTCAAGTCTAGGTTTGCAAGGTTCATCAAGGACTTCTTTTCTACAGTTTGAATGAATAGATTTTATTATTATTCAGGAAAAGTACTCTTTTTTTTTCCTTTTTACCAGAACTGTTTTGATAGAACTGGACTAAACAACAGTTTTGTGCGAAGGGTCTGCTTTTTTTGAAAAAAACATCCCGATTTCACAAAAAACAGAATGACCCAGAACGAGAATATTTCATTTTGGAAATTGTAGCAAGTTGGCTTCATGCCCTTCTTCTCCTCTATGCCCCCTACCTAGACCGTGTGTGAAGTAATCCTCAATGGTTAGGGACTTGCTGGATGTTCTACATCCCCGGAGGAGATGGACCCTGGTTCCTTTTAGGAGATGTGGTTCATTTGGGCTGCTTGACCTATAAAAGAGAATGGGAGCATGAGTCATGCTGAAATTCCCATAAATCCCACAGGGCATCTCCATAGTGAAGTATTTTCACATTGGCCAACTTTTTTATTGGTGGTCCAACTTTCACCTGTTTAATTCATGGCCAAATAAAAGCCTCTCTGAAGAACATAAGCCCTATTTCAACTACCTCTAGATTTAGGATCTGGATCAAAGCTTTTCTACAATGTGTAGTGCTTGGATATGACAATTTGTTGACATAACTAGGTGTGCCAGATATGGTGGAAAGCCAAGGTGATAAATATACCAGAACCAGAAAAGAACCACCTCCTTTCCACCACCTACCATTAGATATCACTTCTAAGCCATGCCACCAAGCTTCTAGAGCAGCTAAGTCTGCAAAGAATTAGTCCCACAGTCAAACAGGCTTGAAAGCCTACCTAATCAACTAACGGGAGTATTTGTAGCCATGCTTTTCTTCTTACCACCTACACAGATAACAGCCATCCAAAGTCAGAGATCACACTTATAATGTCATCTGACACACTGGCATAATTAGCTGTAATGGCAAAGACATATGCCCTGCACAGGCTGTTATGGCAATGGATATGATTGTTCAATATGAAGTGATGCTAAAAAACATACTAGTATATGGAACATGGTGGCACACTTTTTTTTTTTCTTTTTCATTTAGTTTTCTTCTCCCTGAGAAGGGCAGGCTTTTGATTTAAGCAATAGCTTTCTTTTATGCATGAACTTAAACTGGTAGACTGAATGCAACTAAGAGGGGAGGTGGGGAGTGCCAGAGAGTGCCATAGAGGCACATTCGTGATTCCTGGAAAGAGCGGGGATGCTTGATACAGCAGGGCAAACTGCCCAAACCTGAGAGAGAGAGCAGAGAAGAGGGGCTGAGCTCAAGGGAGCCAAAGCCCACATCCCAGGAAGGGCAAAACCTAGGTGGGTTATAGGCCAGAAAGGCCAAAACCCTTACAAGGAAGTGAGGGAGAGAGAAGGAGAGAGGTGACCTAAAGCTGAGAAGGTTAATAAGGGCTGAGAAACAGAAGCTGAGGTCTCAAACAGTGGGCATTGGTCTAGGGGGACCCAGGCAAAGGAATCTCCCATTCTTTTCACCACGTTTTGGATCAGGACCCAGTGCTGAATATATCACTGCAAGCAAGTCTTCCCAACAGCTGTCACAGAGACTATGGGGTACCTCTAGATGCATTCATTTAGATGAGGCTAGGACAAGGGGGGTGGAGGGGACTGTAGTCACCCCAAAATGTGCCATTGCCCCCCATCCCCGCAGTCCCAGTATCACTGCCACCCACCCTGAGTCCAGCCCCGCCCTGCCTGGAAGAACTTAGTGCAGCCCCGGCACCACGCAGATCCAGGGACACCCCCCTTACACGCCCTCCTGAACGAGAAGCAGGAGCAGCAATGGGAGCCACTGGACAAGCGGGCAAGCCACCAGACCAGTGGCTCAAGCCACCTCACCCCCTCACACCTCCCAGGTGAGCTGCAGCTCCATCCCCTGTCCACCACACTCCGGCTGGGCAGCCCCTGCCTCAGCCCCAGCTCCACTCGTCCCTTATTGTGGGGGCCTTAAT
>NW_017728951.1:13950766-13954436 GCF_001723895.1 Crocodylus porosus | reverse complement strand
TCTTGCCCTCAGAGGAAAGAAAAAAGAGCATAGGAAGGAAAAGGAGAGGAATCCCAGCCTGCAGCCTCCTCTCCCCTGCAGAAAGAACTTCACCTTCTACAGATGGATCAAGGATTGGACTCATAAAGTCATCTCAATACCCATCAATGAGTCATGGTAGAGATCGTCATCAAATTGAAGGACTGCCAATCATTGGTGACACGTAGGGGGTGCACACAAGCACACGTGCACCATCTGAAATTGGCCATGCACCCTCAGGAAGTGCCAGCTGTGAAACCAGAAGTGCCAGTGGAAGTTGGCAGTCAGGCACTGGGGGACCTGCCCTCCCCGTTAGCAATCTGGTGCCCCCCAAACTCAGGAGGCACCAGTCACCCATGCTGCCGATGGCAACAGCCCATACATTTTTGGTGAAGATGGTTCCTGTCTGGAAGAGTTTCTGATATAATTTAAAAACGAGACAGAGAAAGGCTACCATTTACTTAGGGTTTGTTTTTAATATTTTGCTTGTTGCGTTGAGTCTGAAAATTAATAGCATCTGTTCCATCTGTGAATACTCATACTCAATAATCACAAACTGGAGGCTGGTTATTTTGTACTAGAAGCAATGTTTATGAATAATTTTGCATGGAAACAAAATTATTTAAATTAATAAACTGCTTGTGAACAGTTTTGTGGATCTGTCATACTGCCTGAGAATCTTGTTTGTACACAGTTAGAAAAAAGAGCAACCCCCAGTGAATTTGCAAACTGTCTCTCATGCAACACAGGCTCCTAAGATGTGGCAGGAAGATACAGGTGTTGGGCAGGGGAGGTTCATTAGAGAATACCAAAAATATGATTTTGCTTCACTTTTGATTGTGAATCAGCCCAGATAGAGAGATACGGCTTTTTTCAGGTAGGCTGAGATGAGTATGAGAGAGAGCTATTAAGTGCCTGTTTCCAGTGGCAACAGATACAACAATTGGAAGGTCAGGAGTGAAAAAATTAAATCCATGTACTGTTCTAAAATAGGTTTCCTTTCAAGTGATTTAGGACAGGATGAAGAAGCAAGCAATAAATGCTATAATTCCCCATCAACTATAAGACAAGGGTCTTTGTGTAAATCTGATATCTTTTATTAGACCAACTCAGTTGGGAAAGTTCTTCTTTGCAAACTTTTGAGTATAAATACCCTTCGTCAGGCCAAGGAAGCATCTGTAGTTGGTCTGTGCTCTTCCTGGATGGAACGAATAGTAAAGAACCTATACCCCCAGCAACTACCAGGAATTTACTGATTCTTATTGGATTTGGGCAAGGCTTGTGAGCTTTCACAGCATCCATGCCCAAGCCTACCCACAAAACATAGATCCAGGATTCTGTTTTATCATGCGCTTGGTTTGGATCCATTTCTATTGGCAGCCCTATAATTAATAAATGATTAAAATAACTTTGCTAGTCTAAAATGCCATCTGCATCTCTTACCTCTAATACATCTCAGTACATGAATCATCTATATTTATTATGCCACTGACAAAAGGGCATAAAGGCATTATGCCTAAATTGAAAATGCTATGAAGCCAGATGACATTTGCACAGAACTCCTTGTCATAGTAGTTTTCTACCCAATCTTTAATAAGCTTATTTTTTATATATTTAATTACTGTAGAACATTGCATCCCAAAATAAAATTCTCATGAACTGTCTATGTCTGTTGCATAGGTCTCCTAGGCTTTAAATGCTATTCCCCATGTCTTTCCTGGCTTCCAATTTTGAAATATTAGATAAGAAACACAAATCTTTTAGTTCTCCAGTATACACTTTGTTGAATATGCAACACATCGTACCTCAGGTAAAATACAGATTCTCTTCTACTGCCCCTTCCCAGCTCCTGCTGGGTGCTATGTTCTCTACGGTCTCTTCTTGCCACATCCAGCTGCTGCAGTGCCTGAATACATACAGCCCTTCACGGTAGCTGTAGTGCATTCTGATACAAAAAACACTGCAGTTCTGACAATCTCACTCCTCAACCTCCCCCCTCATTCTGTTTTTCCCCCTGCTAATTAATTTCCAAGTAGACATTATCCCCACACAGACTAGCCCACTGAGGTACTCTCACCCCTGCAGGGCAGAGATTACAGGCAATTCACTTCCTGCAGTCAACACACCATGTCCTAGTTCAGTGTCCAAAGGTTTTACAACTCTTGCCCATATTCTAATCCTATTCTGGAGTAACATGTTAAGTGCACAATAAATTGTAACATGGCACATGTTCAGCCAATGTGTGTAGCACAATAAAATAGCAAACCAACCACAAAAATCTTCCACATAAAATGTATTGTTCTTCAAATTGAAAATGTGACATACATCCCAGACCTGAGGCTGCCTCCTGCCCAATCCAGATGATCAGTTGATCATGGGGCATCAGATACCTCACATCCCCACTGCACATCTACCAGAGCCCCCAGTTTTTAGCTGTTCTTATTCCTCTTTCTTTCCAGTTATTTTTAAAATGTATTCAAACTTCCATGCTAACACATTATATAAAATCTTTCTTTTCCTAAATTGGGGGGGGGGGAAAACCCCTTCTGTCTAGAGATTACCATGATGTTTTCCAAACAACCAACTTGTAAATCACTTGGGATGTCACACAGACGCATAAAAACACAAATGCTGGAACGAGACTCAAACCTGAGACAAGCAGGTTCATTTGAACAGGAAGCATTTTCATTTCCAGAGCCTGGGAATCAGTTTTGTTTTTTCTTTTAAATCCATCTATTTCAAATGGAAGGTTAGTATTCATACTCTTATTTGGGGCTCTGTTATTCTTAAAATCTGCACAGGCTGAGAATCAAGTAAACAAGCGGCTACAATACAGCCACCAAGACAACAGATGAAATAAAAATTACACTGAAGTAAGAAGAAACTTAAAACCCTCCTGTGGCTTATTCACTACATGAAGAAACACTCTATTCAAATGGCATGGACACTCAAGATGCATTTTTTCAGATCTTGGGAGGACTGCATTGGAGATGTGATGCTTTCTCCATGCTTCAGGAGAAGTGAAGTATGTTACAAAGCACCAAAAAAAACAACATAGAAAATGTATTTTTTAATATTCTCTCTGGTATGAAAGGTAGTGGAACAGAAAACTTTAGTCCAGATTCTAACTAGATTCTGTATGTGCTTAATGGCCTCTGTTAGATACAATCCAACACGGAGACATCTTTCAGTATTGATCACTCACTGATGCGCTGTGCATTAATGGGTTGGATTTGCTGTTTTGAGTGTTTTATGAAAGGCATATTTTAATTTTAAATATTTAAAGCAGTTCCAGAATCTACTTGAGTCTGGTAAGGAGCTGACTGAACCCACCTTCTCTGGAACCTCTGAATCGATTTATTGCACTTGAGTCACTTCTTCCTCCTTGCTGGTACTCAGAGCAGGACACACACCTTTCTTTAGCAGCAGGAGCTGGAGCTCTCACAGCCCTGATCTGTCAGTGTTCTCAACAGAACAGTTTGTTTCAGTCCACCAGACCTTGCCCTTTATACAGAGTTCCTCTCCTCAGGGCCACTCAGGTCCCAGCCCCCCTGAGTGCCCTGACCTCCACCCACTCTCCCAGCTGCCCCCCATGGCTGCCCCAGCTCCCAGGGCAATGGAAGCAGCTAGCAGCAGGGATCACTCCCCTGCC
>NW_017728951.1:13946999-13949850 GCF_001723895.1 Crocodylus porosus | reverse complement strand
TCTTCCCCTCCCTGAGTACAGAGCTATCCTGCCCTGCTAAACTTACTGCTGGCTGTGATCGTGAACTACAAATTCCAGAGGCATCTGGAAGCAGGAAGAAGTGATGAGCAACCCTCAAGTGTCCTTCTGTTGTGATTCTGGACTGGGAGAACTGGGGGGCAGCAGGAAGAGGAAGGGAAAACACCTCCCATGCTGGCTGTGTGTTAGAAAGCCATGTTGTGGCATTCCCCCCTCCTCCTGACTTCTGGCCTGACCCACTGCAGGTAAGTAGCTGCAAAAAGTAAATGTCTGTTCACTTGTTAGTCAGCTTAAAATAACCTTCAAAGACTGAATTGATTCAGCCTCAGGCTTTTTAACCGTCTGTACTTAGCCCTGAAAAGTAATCCATGTGGATTTTCAGGTCAGCGTGGATGCCTGGGTAGATCATCGCACAGGGATTGGGGAGGTGCCCCATGCCTTATAACTCACTCGTAACACCTAAAGAAAACAGGCAAGTGCCCTGTAAAAACATGGAGACTTCTTTTCTCTGTATAAAAACATAATCCACAGCTCAGTAGTCTCTCTCCATTGACTTCAGTTAACCACAGAATAGGTCCTGGCTGCTTCCAAAGCTACTCCACTAGCAAAGAAAAGCCACTTTCTAGACAATGATTTAGCATCAGAAAATTACATTTGTCTTTATCTTGCTTGTTTTTGACTTCCCCATTTTCAATTTGTTTTTATCTTTCATAATGTATTGTTTGGTCTGTATTCAAGAGCTGAAAACATGTCATTGTTATTGTGCAGAGTTAGTAAATCTTTTCCATTCCAACAATGCACTCTGCTTTGCAATCCAATGATTTTCCACAATTCAGTTTTCTTTAAAAAGGGGAAATTATCTTGCATTTTAGAGGTTGTTTTATGCATTACTCAATATTGTATATAGCATGGCTAAAGTTCAGCCTTTATATAGATTACTTTTCTGTACCCAGTAGGGCTGTGCGAAACAGTACCATTCTGCTTTAGCTTCCATTTTGACGGAACAGTGTTTTGTTTCATTTCAAAAGCACTGTTCTGTTTCATTTCGTTGAAGCTGTTTTGATGTTTTACCTATAGGCTACAATGGGGAATCATGAAAATTCCTAACATTGTGTCATTTCTTGCCCAATTCAGATGAAATCTGCAGGGATGGTAGCCCCTTCTGAGATCATGAAGCCTGCCATGTCTCAAGGAGATAAGTGCAGAGATTTCTGGAAAACTGCACCTCAAGTTGTTAAACAAAACTCCTGTCACTTGCCAGCAGCAGCAGCTGCCTGTCATCCAGCAGGCAGACTGGGGGCCTACCTGCACCCCCGGGAGGGCTACAGGGCTGTGCCAGACTCCTTCTGGGGTGCAGGCCCCCAATCTGCCTGCCCGATGACAGGAGGCTGCTGCTGCTGGCTGGGACTGGCACTGGGCACAGTCCATACAGAGCACCAAGAAGACTGGTGCTGCTGCTGACCCCAGCTGGCAGCAGCAGCAGCCTCCTGTCATCTAGCAGGCAGATCAGGGGCTCACACCCCCAGATGGAGTCCGGCACAGCCTGCACAGCCCTCCCGGGTGTGCAGGCAGGCTCCTGATCTACCTGCTGGATGACAGGAGGCTGCTGCTGATGGCTGGGGCCAACGGAAGCAGCAATCTTCCTGGCACTGGGTGTGGGCTGCACATCCCTAATACCCAGCATTGAAGAAAGTAAAGTGCAGATAAAAGCATGACCTGCTGTATTCAGAGACTGATTTTAAATAGTTCAAGGGTTTGATTCTACTGTAAACATCTATTGATTCCAATGGTGAAGGGAGGTATTCATTATCTCACAGAGTGAAACACAACAGTAGGAACTGTATACTGCTCTGTGCTGTGCTGAGTACCTCAAGTGTATAGGCCGGACATTCTGTCAAGCACTTCATATAAATAATTACCTGTCATTAGTGCAAAATATCTCCACAGCTTTTCTCAGTGAGTGAATACCTAGCCTTGGATGAAATAAAATTGCTTGAATTTGAAACTAGAGTGTTCTGTGAATGTTCTCAAGATCACCTCCCAGCCCATGCTGGCCTCCTAAACAAGGAGACAGAAAGTTGACCTTGTTAGTCATCTTAGAATTCCATTAGTGGAAAATATTCCACTCCCACCTAAATCCCTTGATTTGGAGACATGCAAGATTAGAAGAGACAGGGACACTGTTCCAACCCAAGAAACCCTGCATTGCATAATTACCCCCAGGTGCCAACCAAGTACCATAAGTTTCAGCAACCATGAAGCCATTCTAACTTTTGACAGGGGCCAGCCCAACTCCAAGAAGCTTATCCTAGATGAGCCATACCAATTTTTCTTACATCCATTTAGAACTTGTGCTAAGCACAGCTCAGCCACACCCAAGTACTTGGGCCCCAAGAATAAACCTGAGGTAAAACTGAACAGTTTCTAGAGTTGTAGCCTCTGAGAGGGTGTTTTAATCTATAGGAGGTGATGTGCAAAGCAGGGATCCAGCATATTAATAACTTTAGGAGTTGCCTAATTAAAGAGACTTGAGAGAGCATATATTGACTGATGCGCTTACAGTAGGAACAGGGTCCTTCTGAAAATTTCAACAATATCAAAGTGTACAAAACGGCCACAAAAGGCATTTCCTTGAGGGGAAGAAAACCAGGATATATACCAGGGTGCCTATTAGGCCCATGCAGAGAGGCTGGTATTGGCTTCAGATTCGGCTGATTCGGGGAATAATGATTCAATCTGGTGATGTGGATCGCTGTCCTGAATTGATTCAGCCAAATGTAATTCAGAAGCCCTGAGGGCACTGCAGCAGCCAGTGGGTTGGTTTTTTTTTTTT
>NW_017728951.1:13945265-13946534 GCF_001723895.1 Crocodylus porosus | reverse complement strand
CTTGTGCTCGGGAGTAGGAAGGAGGTATTTTGATTAGAATTGTTTCTAGAGAGCTTGGCATTACATATATTAAAGCCCCATGCATTTAAAAATTTCCATGGGCAGGTTTAACTGAAGCTCATTCAATGAGCTTTATTTAAAGCACCCCAGACTCATTTAATCAAGTCTGCTCTAATGCGTTCTAATTAGAATACATCAGAACATGTGTATAGATGCCCATAAAGCATAATAAAGGAAAGGAATAAATAACAAAGGAATATAGACCCACTGAAAACCTTTATGGACTGGCCTGACAGCATCTAGAGAAAAATCAATGAAATCTACAGTAACATCCACATTTATAGTCTCTAGCAGAAGTATACTTTATTTTGTAGCTGAATCACTGGAAACAGTCTGGGTGAAAAGCTGCATTTAAAAACCTTTAAATCAAAACAGAGAAGATGTGTGTTTTCATCCAGCTAGGGAAAGAATCAACTTTTAATTAAACTTTGTGGTTTTAACTGTCTTGTATCTAACCGTATTTTATCCTTACATGTATTTTCCTGTCTCTTTCATGGTATTTTCTACAGGAAAAAACAAAGATGCCTGTGTTTCCACAGCAGGGACTTCATAGTTCACTGATGTACCACTGAATAGCAACACTCACTGTAAACAGCCCATTGAAACTAAAAGACTTGCTTGTGGAGCTAAGTTCTACTCAGTGGGTGCACCTACATGTGCCATTAATGCAACAGCAATAAACCGCAGAGCTTATTGCTCCACAGTTTATTGCTCCTGGGAAGCTCCCAGGAATGCAGTTTACCATGCACCCAAGACTGCAGCAAGTTGAGCTGGGTCAGAGCAGCCCTGGCTGGTCGCAGGGCCAGGGAGTCAGCCTGCTAGCCCAGGGCTGTTCCAACCTAGCTCAACCTGCTGCAGAGGGGCTGGCTGTGGCACAAGGGTGCTAAGTGTGGAACTAGCCAGCAGGCAGCCCCTGCACTGAGGTACCCTCATGCCCCAGCCAGCCACATCACTATCTACATGTGTGGTGCTGTGCATTAAACATTTATTAGTTTACTTCAACCTAATAGCTCTGCACATGTGAATGTTGAGAAATATACTGCAGAGCTAATTAAGCAACTCCACAGTAAGTGTCTTGTGTAGATGCACTCAGTATATCAGAATGGAAAAATAACAGATCATACTGGAGCAGAACCCTGGAATAGACATTAGGCTGATACTGGCAACAAATAACTTTTTAAAATAAATCTGGGCTTTCTTATTCCAACT
>NW_017728951.1:13938596-13944956 GCF_001723895.1 Crocodylus porosus | reverse complement strand
AGGTGTGGCAGTCTCCTGAATTTCCTTAAAAATAATATGGTCACCCTAACTAATCCTCCCAGATTTCTTTTCCCTGCTGTAGCAGTGGGAGGGGGACAAATTCAAGGTAAAACTCCAATAATTAGATTCTATATCAGGAAAATTATAACAAATGTATACGTTTTCCAGATATAAAATCTAATTGTTAGGGGGTTGTTTTACAACTAGGGTTGTCTTAATATTCAAGTAAATATGGTATTCTATGTAGGTCTGCTCCAAAGCCTATTGAGGACAGCAGTAATTGCTCCATTGAGTTCAAAGAGCTTTAGATCAGACTTTAAATAGTCAGTGGTAGGAAGTTACTGCATAGGATTTAAGGCCAGATTATCTGATCTTTTGAAATCCACTGGAGTTTTGGGTCAATTCAGTATCTGCCGCTTCATAAGGATAATTGTTTCTTCTGATCTAGTTCCACTGATATAACAGTGAATAACAAGAAGCACCATAAACAGCTCAGTTTTGCATTTCTTAGAGCAGGGGTAGCTGATCTGCCCTGGATTTTGTTCCTGTTGAAGAGGAGTAAGGGAAGAGACATGGCTCATTTAGTACTAACAGTTTGATTAATAAAAGTTGGCAGCATTATAGAGAGTTTTAAAACCATATACATCATCCTGAACATAACTGTTCCTACGAACAAGAGTTGTAATTCTAACCTCCGCTCAATGGTCCTCAAAAATGTAGGTTACAGTTGGCAAAACAACTATTATAGGCCAGACAAATTAGTCTATTTTAATGACAGTAGAGCTTAATATTTATGTTTCCAGCCAAAAATAATGCAACAGAAAAAAAAGTTCCTAATGTTTCATAAGGTTCCTAATGCAATGTCTCTTTTTGATGGATTGTGCAAGCATGGTTTGCAAATAAAAGCTACAAGGCCAGAATGTAAATTTAGCATATTACTTGTGGGCTTGCACAAATCTAACCCAACATCAAATTCTGACCCCACAAATACAATCCCACATCTGCAACAACCATGCAGGCTGGGTCATCATGGTGGGTGACTCCCTCCTGAGAGGGGCCTATTTGTCAACCAGATCCCATGGCACTGGAGGTTTGCTGCTTGCCCGGTGCCAGGATTTGAGACATCATTGCAAGGATTCCCAACCTCATCCAGTCCTCCAATTTACTATCCTATGGTCCTCATCCATGTGGGTATGAATGATGCTGCCAGGAGTAGTGCGGACCACATCATGAGTGACTACAAGGCTCTGGGGCCAGACTTCAGAAGTTGGGGGCACAGGTGGTCTTCTCGTCTGTCCTCCTGGTCAGCAGTCACTGTCAATGCCAAGATACCTGCATCAGAGTAGTCAGCCTGCAACTCTGGAGTTGGTGCCATCATGCAGGTTTGGGCTTCTACAAACACGATCCTCACTTCCATGAGCAAGGTATCCTGTGACAAGATGGTCTTCATCTTTCTTCTAAAGGTAAGAGTGTGTTCTCTTACAGGTTGGCTGATCTCTTCCAAAGGGCTTTAAACTAGGTTTGTTGGGGTATGGGGATGCAGTGGACAATGAGAACCTAGGTTCAGAGAACCATGAGTCATGCACTGTATCAGCCCAGGTAAGCACTAAGGGGCCCGACAGACATCAGGACAGGGGAGTACCAAGGGTATCCACTGGAGGGCTTAAATGTCTCTACACTAATGCTAGGAACATGGGGAACAAACAGAAAGCACTTGCACTCCTGCTTGCAAACAGCTCCAACCTGGTTAGACTAACAGAAACCTGGTGGGACCTTACTCACGATGGGTAGGTATTAAGGGTTATAGATTCCACAGACAGGATACAGCGGGGAAAAAAGGGAGGAGGTGCTGTTATTTATGTTAAGGAGCAAGATACATCTTCTATAATCAAGATGGGATCAGAGGAGGGCCAAACTGAGATACGGTGGGTTAGGATACAAGGGGGTCAAGGGGTGAAGAACTTGGTAGTGGCAGTCTACTGTAGACTACCACACCAGGAGGATGAGCTAGACCTGAAATTCTCTGGTCACCTGTCAGAGGCTGCCCTGATATCTGCTGGGAGGATCAAACCCTAACACAGAAGGTATACAATCCCACAAGGGGGAATGCTTTGCTGGACCTGGTGCTGACTATGGGGGACAACTTGGTGGGGGATCTGCAGGTACAAGGTAACCTAGGGGAAAGTGACCATCAATTGATTGAATTCACTATCCGTCGAAGGGTGGGAAAAATAACCAGCAGGGCAGAAGTGCTAGACTTTGAAAAGGCTGACTTCGGTGCACTTAGGAAATTAGTTAGTGGGACTTTAAAGCTCAAGAGCATTGACAAAATGGGAGTCCAGGAAGGGAGGTCGTTCCTCAAGGAAGCATTCTTTCAGGCACAGGAGGCGGCAATCCCACGGTGTAGAAAAAAGGGTGCAAAGGGACCAAGAAACCCTCCTGGTTAAACAGGGAAATCCAGAAAAGCCTACGGGCAAAAAAGGGGTATAGTGGCTGTGGAAGCAGGGGGTAGCTACCAAGGAGGAATATATACCTCCTTGGCTCGTGCTTGCAGGGAATCAGTTAAGAAGGCCAAAGCAGCATTAGAATTAAAAAAAAATAAAGCAGCATAAAAAAAAATTAAGGACAACACAAAAAGTCCTTCTTCAGGTATATAGGGAGCAAAAAGAAGGCGCAAGACTGCATATGACCCCTACAGGATAGACAAGGGCAGTTGGTGACAGATAGAGACAGAGCAGAGCTCTTCAATGAGTTTTTTGCCTCTGTATTCTTGAATTTGGATCTAGATAAAATTTCCCAAATGCATTACTGGCAGAAGCAAGAGAAACACCAGCCCACCAACTGTCAGCACCTACCTAGTAAAGAGACACTTGGAATGGGCTGGATGCATTTTAATTAGCAGGACTAGATGAGCTGCACCCAAGGGTACTGAAAGAATTAGCCAGTGCCATAGCAGGACTGGAAAAGGTCCAATGTGGTCCCTATTTTCAAGAAGAGGAGGAAGGAGGATCTGGGTATCTATTGACCAGTTAGTCTCACCTATATCCCTGGGAAACCCCTCGAAAAATTATCAAGGATCACATTTGTAGAAGTACAGCAGGTAATATAATACTGAAGGGCAACCAGCAGGGGTTCATAGCAGGTAGATCTTGCCTAACTAACCTTGTTTATTTCTATGACCAGATCGCTAAAAGCTTAGATACAGGAGTTGAGAGAGGTGTCATCTACTTGGACTTTAAGAAGGCCTTCGACATGGTATCCCATCCTATTCTGATAAACAAATTTAACTGCTGTGCCATAGACAATTACACAGTCATGGGGGTGGCAAATTGGCTTAAGGGTCGTACCCAGAGAGTGGTGGTAGATGGATAGGAGAGAAGAGTTCAGGACAGCTGGCTATACTTTAAAGAAGCCTTACTGAGCGTGCAGGAACAAAACATCCAATGCACAAAAAGACCAGCAAGTATGGCAGAAGACCAGCTTGGTTTAGCAGGGAACCCTTCAGTAAACTAAATCATAAAAAGGAAGTTTATAAGAAGTGGAAATTTGGACAAATAAATAGGGAGGCATATAAGAGCATTGCTCAGGCATGCAAGGATGAGGTCAGGAAGGTCAAAGTGCAATTGGCATTACAGCTAACAAGGGACATGAAGGATAACAAGAAGGGTTACTCCAAGTATGTTGGTAGCAAGAGGAGGATCAGGGAAATGTGGGTTTGTTACTGACTCAGGGAGGCAACCTTGTGAAAAAAGATGCAGACAAGGCCTTTGATCTAGTATCCCACAATATCCTCATGAGAAAATTGGAGGATTGTGGGCTTAACTCCAAGACAGTCAGGTGGGTGAGAATCTGACTACAGGATAGAACCCAGAGATTTGTAGTGAATGGATCTGTGTCATCCTGCCAAGAAGTAGGCAGCAGTGTCCCGCAGGGCTTGGTACTCGGACCAGTACTTTTCAACAACTTTATTAATGATTTGGATGTGGGGGTGAAGAGGTCACTTGGCAAGTTCATGGATGACACCAAGTTATGGGGAAGCGTGGTCATGCTGGAAGATAAGCTACAGATACAAGTGAACATAGACAGTCTGGCAAGTTGGGTGGATCAGAATCTGATGAAGTTCAATGTTGAGAAATGTAAAGTGCTCCACCTTGGGATGAGCAACCCACAACACACCTACATGCTTGGCAGCACCAAACTGACTAGCACCATGAATGAAAGGGACCTGGGAGTAACAATAGACCACAGTATGAATATGAGCCGAGAGTGTGATGTTGTAGCCAATAGGGCTAATAATACTCTGGCATGCATCAATTGATGCATCTCCAGCAAAGACGGAGGTGATTCTTCCACTCTACTCAACACTGGTGAGACTGCAGCTGGAGTACTGCATCCAGTTCTGGGCACCACACTTTAACAAGGACATGGATAAACTTGAGAGAGTCCAGAGAAGTCCTCCTCCCCCCATATGATCAGAGTCTTACATGGCAAGCCATACAAGGAAAGTGTGAGGGACTCTGGGACTCTTCAGCCCGAGGAAAAGAAGGCTGAGAGAGGATCTGGTAGCAGTTTACTGCTATAGTGGGGGAGTACATCAAGGTCTCGGTGAACAAGTGTTCACCAGGGCACCCGAGTGGAAAACCAGGAGTAATGGCCACAAACTCCTGGAAGATCAATTCAGGCTTAACATAAGAAAAAACTTCTTCACAGTCCAGGTGTTCAGACTGAAATAAGCTCCCTCCAGAGATGGTGCAATCACCTACCCTGGAAATCTTCAAGAGGAGACTAGACAGTCACTTTGCTGGTGTCACTTGACCCCCAGTTGTCTTTCCTGCTTGGTGCAAGGGGCTGGACCTGATGATCTTCTGAGGTCCCTTCCAGCTTTACAATCTATGAACCTATGAAAGGCTGAAGTGCTCAATGCCTTTTTCACCTCAGTCTTCACAGACAAGGTCAGCTCCCAGACTACTGCACTGGGCAGCACAGTTTGGGGAGGAGGTGACCAGCCAAAAGTGGCAAAAGCACAGGTTAGGAACCATTTAGGAAAGCTGGATGTGTACAAGTCCACGGGGCCAGATGGGATGCACCCAAGAGTGCCGAGGGAGTTGGCTGATGCACAGTCACTGGCTATCTTTTTTGAAAACTCACAGCAATCAGAAGAGGTTCTGGATGACTGGAAAAAGGGCAAAAATAAGGGGAAAAGGAGGATCCAGGGAACTACAGACTAGTCAGCCTCACCTCAATCTCTGGAAAAATCATGAAGCAGATTCTCAAGGAATCCATCTTGAAGCACTTGGAGGAGAAGGTGATTAGGAGCAGTTAGCATGTATTCACCAACATTAGACAAACAAGTCATGCCTGACGGCCTTTTACAATGATGTGACTAGCTCTGTAGATCTAAGGAGACCAGTGGATGTGATATACCTTGATTTTAACAAGACTTTTGATATGATTTCCCACAACATTATTGCAGACAAGCTAAGGAAGTACGGGCTGGATAAATGGACTGTAAGGTGGATAGACAAATAACTGAAACATCGGACTCAGGGAGTAGTAATCAATGGTTTGATGTCCAGTTGGTAGCCGGTATCAAGTGGAGTGCCCCAGGGCTCAGTCCTGGGGCCAGTTTTGTTCAACATCTCCATCAACAACCTGGAAGATGGCATAGAGTGCGCCCTCACCAAGTCTGCAGATGATGCCAAGCTGTGGGGAGTACTAGATACACTGGAGAGTAGGGCTAGGATTCAGTAACCTGACAAATTGGAGGTTTGAGCCAAAAGAAATCTTATGAGGTTGAACATGGACAAGTGCAAAGTCCTGCACTTAGGATAGAACAATCCCATGCATCAGTACAGCCTGATAGCTGTCTGGCTGGGTAGCAGCTCTGCAGAAAAGGCCCTTGGGGTTACAGTGAATGATAAGCTGAATATAAGCCAGGAATCTGCCCTTGATGCAAAGAAGGCTAATGGCATACTGGGCTGCATTAGTAGGAGTGTTGCCCATGGGTCAAGGGAAGTGATTCTCTCCCTTTATTCAGCACTGGTGAGGCCATATCTGGAGTACTGTGTTCAGTTTTGGGCCCCCCCACCACAGAAAGGATGTGGATAAATTGGAGAAAGTCCAGCGGAGGGCAACAAAAATGGTGAGGGTGTTGGGGGACCTGGCGTATGTGGAAAGGCTGAGGGAACTGAGATTATTTAGTCTAAAGAAGAGAAGGCTGAGAGAGGCATAGGCAACTCATAGGAGGGGTGCAGTGGAGCACATGCTCCCCAAAATTGGCTGCAGCCAGCTTCTGTGGGCAGTCGCCACTCACCATGCACCCTCCCCACCCCCACTGCTGGCTTCCTTGAGCAGTCACTG
>NW_017728951.1:13931849-13938453 GCF_001723895.1 Crocodylus porosus | reverse complement strand
TGCCACTTGCCACCCACAAATTGTGCCTCCCCAGTCTCAGGAGGCACCAGTCGTTCATGGAGAGAGGATTTAATAGCAACCTTCAACTACCTGAAGGGGGTTCGAAAGATGATGGAGCTAGACTGTTCTCAGTGGTGGCAGATGACAGAACAAGGAGCAATGGTTTTGGGCTCAAGTTGCAGCAAGGGAAGTTTAGGTTAGATATTAGGAAGAATTTTCTCACTAGGAGGGTAGTAAAACACTGAAACAGGTTACCCAGGGAGGTAGAGAAATCTCCATCCTTGGAGGGTTTTAAGACCCGGCTAAACAAAGCTTTGGCTGGGATGATTTAGTTGGGAATGGTCCTACCTTGAGCAGGGGCTTGGACTAGATGACCTCCTGAGGTCTCTCGCAATCCTAAATTTTCATGATTCTACTGGCATATACTCAAGACTGCTACAAGGTGGCCACATTGCCTCTTTCTGGGATTTGGCATTCGTGGAGCAGGAGCTAATACCAGCTTCTCAGCAGTGCTCAAACACTGCACAGAAGCTGTGGAGACATGTCCTTGTGACTTATCATGAATGTATCTGAAACTATGAGGTTTTACAATCATCTCTCTCCTTCCCCACCCATCCTACTTCTGCTCACAGTACTGGTTGGGTTTGGTTACAGATCATTGAATCAAACTAAAGCAGAGACGGGGCAGCTCTTCAAGTACCTGTTTGTTACATGCAGAAATAAAAATGTATTGTGAAGGGCTTCCATTTGGGAAGCACTAATGGTCACAGGCAATCATGACATTCTAAAAATTATAGATAATTTTCTAACAAAAGCTACTGTACCCAATATGGAAAAAGTATTTTGCACCTCTGTGATGGACAAAAGTAAATTCCACTGCACCGGAAGCTGTTCATTGCCTAGGGACCAGAGGTTACTTGGATACATTTACCAAAGGCAGAGGGGGAAATCTACCCAAAACCCCTGAAATCATAGAAATAAGGCTGGAAGCAATCACGAGAAGTCACCCAAGTCCATCTCTCTGTCCCACTTCAGGATCAACTCTACTTAAACAAACTGTGGCAAATGTTTGTCTAATCTGTTCTTAAAAGCCTCTAATGATGGTTCATATAGGTAATGTATTCCACTACTTAACTATCCCTACAAGAGCTTTTTAATATCTAGCATAAATCTCACTGCTGCAATTTAAGTCTATTACTTTTTGGCCTATCCCCAGTGAACACAGAGAACACTTTATTACCTTCCTCTCTGCAGTAATCTTTTCCATATTTGCAGATGCAGGTCTCCCTGGAGTTTTGTCTTCCCTAGATTAAACAAATCCACTTCAATCATTGCACATGGGTCATCTTTTCTAGAAGACGGTGGCATGCAGCAGCTATGCAGAGTGGTGGCGCCCTTGGTGGGGCCTGTATGGCACTGTCCACAGGGCCCCCCGTGGTTGCCCTGATTCACCCACCTCCCCTCACATCCCAAGGGACGGCTCTGCCCTAGGGACTAACTGGTTCAGAGAAGCATTAGCTTTCACAGGCAATAACTCTTGTCAGTTGACTACAAAAGCTCATGCTTCTCCGAAACAGTTAGTCTGAAGTCAGGCAGGAGGTAGCACCTTAGGCTAAAAACAGATGTCACACTTGTCCTGGAGCAATACCTTTTATTCTGGGCTCATACAGAGTACAAACCCATTGTCCCAGTTCAAAGTACCTGTGAAGTATCTAATATAACACTTTTTCTGGGGGGCTAATTCAAGTTAATTGCCATTCAAGCTATGAAAACATCAGTTTCCCCCTCTTGCCCCCCTCTGCCTGTTTTGATGTGAGCAGAAGCCTAGGACAATCAAGCCTGGAACAAACCAGATGTCTGTTTTTACCCCTAGAGACTAATCTGACTAGCCACTTCTCTTTGCACATTATAGTTAAGCACCCAACAGAATTCATTTTGAATTTATCTAAGGAAGATATTTTATGCCATACCCTTCTAAAATCAGGTAAAGCAGTGGGTTAGCTGTAGCCGTTTTGGTCTAAGGGCATAGGCAAACAAAACTCTTTGGTGAGAGGTGATTAGAGGTGATTTTATTAAACCAACTAAATAGTTGCAATTTTTTTTTCTTTGCAAGCTTGTGGGCTCACATGCCCTTCATCAGGCAAACAAAAAACAATCAAAGGTGGTAAGCATTCTTCCAAGTAGAAAAGGAGCTTCATCAGTCAAAGGAGAAATCAGAGGTGGCAAGGTTTCTCCCAGGTAGAAAACCCAGGTTGTAAAGAGCTGCTCTGTGAGAATGCAAATGGGAACAGACAATGGCTGTAGCAGTCAAGGTACCTGAAGGCAAATCAGATGGTAGGAATTTGACTTCTTCTTCACGTTGTGAAGTTTCCTTTTCAAACAGCAAAACATGATATCATCCATTTTTCAGGGATGTTGGTTGTATAGTTGTGTTGGTCTAAGAGTATAGGCCAGGGGTTGGCAAAATGTGTCCCGGGGGCTGGATGCAGCCCATCAGGCCACTCTATCTGGCCCGTGGGGTCCTTAACATCTTTAGAAAATTAATATTAATCTACCCTGACCTGCATGTCATGTGGCCCTCGATGGCTTGCTGAAGCTCAGTAAGCGGCCCTCTGCCCAAACTAATTGCCCGCCCCAGGTATAGGCAGAAAAAACTGTTTTGGATAGAAGCAATATCTTTTATTAGACCAACTAAATAGTTGCAGAGAGGGGGAGACCTACTTAGGAGAACTGTTATCATCTTTGATTTCTCCTTTGCAAAAAATTGCTACTATTCAGTTGATTTAATAAAAGATACCACCTCTACCCAAAGACTTTTGTCTGCCCACACTTTTGCAGACACTTCAGACGACAGAGAACTTTCTCTGTCAAATTTCTACTGCTAAGCTCTTACACCCTTACGTGTGCTGACTGCATTCCTTTTATAAGGATGGAAACACATTAGGGTGAAATTCCCCCTAGAGACAATGATGAACACACACGTATTGTGATAGGATGTCTATGCTCTATAATGGGAGGCAGAGGAAGGCAAAATACCAATCTTCTCATTCTACTAAAATTATTTTAGTGTTACACACAACTAGCAACTCTGGTTGAGTTTTTCCCACCATCTCACACAACACGACACATTTCACACTGAACCGTTTAAGGTAAAGCCGTCATCACTCACGTTCAGAATAATCTTTCCATTGTTCATTTTTTATAATAATATTGTATGAATGACAGATGGATACCTTCAAATCTTATGACCTGCAGCTTCAAATATTTAACAGATTCAGAAGTCTGGTATGATGGACACCCCCCCCACACACACACACACACCCACACACTGGGATTTTATGACTTCACTCCATAAATTCTCAGCAATCAAATAGAGAAATATCAAATGAACATATAAAAGGCAAGGGAAATAAACTAAGCAGCCATTCGCCAAGTAACTAAAAGTATCTAGATAAGCAAAGAGATGTGAGATGAGAGTGAAAAGCCAGAAAAGGAATCATAAATCCCCAGCGTGGCATGAGATAGGACGCAGTGCTTGGCTCACCATGGATATAACTCAAAGCTGTCTGGCTTCAGTGGGAGAGCTGACTGAAAGATACATTCATCTTCCCTGTCCCCTGAAAATTAAACAACACAGACACACCCATACACCACTCTGGTCACTGCCCTAAAGGAGGAGCTCTTCAAGGACTGGGAATGTTACAACATGTTGCATCTCTCAGTGACAATTAACTGTATGTC
Organism: Crocodylus porosus; assembly: GCF_001723895.1. NCBI lineage: Eukaryota > Metazoa > Chordata > Crocodylia > Crocodylidae > Crocodylus > Crocodylus porosus. Next base: position 13,934,712 of record NW_017728951.1, on the reverse strand, counting down.
TAGTCTTGCTTCTGGCTGTTAGCATCACAAAACATACGTTGACAATTAATACAATTTTGGGAGCAGGGGCTGAAACATTCCATAATAGCTGACAAGCTTCACAGCTATGAAACATGTTCACCTCTTTGATGACATAGACAGAAAAAGATAAAAGCCAAAGAAATTTATATTATTTTCTTATTCTGATTTAAATGATAGTGAAACAGGAACAGACAGATGTGCAATGATCCTAGGGTAGCTTACACAGTAGGTGGTGATTATTCTGTCTTTTCTAAGTATGCATGTGGGTGTGGAGGGACAAATAAACAGCTTTTCATAAACAGCTACCCCTGGGTAAACAAAGGGTCGTGTTGCAAGTTATATTTAAACCAACCTAGAGGTACCTAAAATGGGAGCATTCACCCTTTAAAGGCATTAACCCATGCTAGGTACCTTCTAAATGTATTGAAAGTTATGCTACTTCAGATGAAAGTTATCTTTGATCCGTTTTACACCCAGTTCATTCCAGCTTCCTGTTAGAGTTTTGTCGCAAGCTACCTTAAAACTGGCATAAATGCGCTTAAAATGAGGGGATTTTTAGTGAAAGGGTGTTAAAGCTGTCATAAGTACCCTCTAAACATTTTAGAGTTATGCCACTCCAGTGGAGGATCATCTTTGATCAGGTCATTCCAGGGTCTTGTTCAACAGCTCCCAGGAGATAAACCAAACAATTTGCAGTCCTCCACAGTCCCTAAATGCACACTTCCCAACCACTCTAGCCATCTTCACCTTCCAAACCTTTAGTGGCCCTCTCCTTTCCACCACCCCTTCACGCTTAGAGTAGGCAGGCTGCCCTGGCTTAACTTCTGTGAGACTAGATGCTTTCCCTGGCTCCTGGGTCTAGTCCACAGGTGAGCAAAATATGGCCCGGGGGCCAGATCCAACCTACCAGGCCATTCTATCTGGCCTTCAGGGCCCCTAAAAAATTTAAAATAAATATTAATTTGCTCCTAGCTGCCTATCAAAGATGACAGGAACAAGGGGCAGTAGGATCCAGAGGAAGCTGGTGGCAGGACCCAGCAGCAAGGCCTGCCCAGCTCTTCCCGCCCCCCCTCCACCCCTGCCTAGCAGAGGCTTCTGGCCTGGGACCATGGAGCTGTTCCTGCTTCCCTGCGCCAGAGGGGCCAATGTGGCCCTCAACAACTTACCGCAATTTGGTAAGCGGCCTTCTGCCTGAAATAATTGCCCATACCCGGTTTAGTTGCCCAGCATCTCCAGTCTTGGTGTGGCGATACCGGGCTGAACTGCTGCCCAGGTGGGTGGCTAGCAGGTAGGCACTGCCCCAACTTGGAGGCAGTACCCACCCCGATCCAACGATTTCTCTGAGCCTGAGCTGGGGCACAGCACCCATGCAGCTAGCAGCCTGCCTGGCAGCCCTGGGGGGTGCTACTGCTGCACAGAAAAGGATACGGGGCCCCTAAGCTCACCCCCCAGCTGCGGGGAGATGCGGGCAGGCTCCTCAAAAAGAAAAAGATCATGCCCCTTCCCTCTTTTGTCTTTAGCCCACCGGTCCTGTAGTGGGGGAGGAGAGGGGAAGCTGTCAAAAGGTTGTATTGTTACAAATAGCTAAGTTGCAAACTAAACTACATGCAGATATGGTTTAGTTTGCAACGTAACAAATTTATTTGAACTGTAAAAAAGAAAAAAAGAAAACCCATATATGTACAGTGTGATGCAATTAAACTGCAAAAACTGGCAATTTTCATCATGTGTACAAGCACCCACTTACACCAGTGAAGTTTTGCCTACACTTCTTTCAAGGTAATTCTCCCCCACATTAAGCAACCTGCCTTAGAGGTTTACATTTCTTGTCCACTACAGTTTTACTGAAGAGCTCAAAGATCGTACATGACTCTTTCCAAAGTGAGTCCTAATTTATATATTTCAAACAACCTTGTTTGTGAAATGATATAGGTTTGGTTTTTAGGTCACCATTTGCAAATGCCAGGGGCAGGTTGATTTTATGAGCCACGCTTTTTGAGAAAATAGCACAAATCTTGGAATTTATGAGCCCAGTCAAGGCTCACTGAAGTCATTGCCATAGAAAAGTTTGGGGCCGATTCTGCCAACAGCCCCTCAAGCACATAACTCATTTCAAAGCCCAGAAGTCTGCAATGCAGATAAAATCAGAAAAAAGGAATTTGCCCTTCAATTTATTCATGCATTCATAACGCACAGTTAAACAAGATATTTTCATATACATTTTGCATGTGCTTCTAAAATGGATGCCCCTGGCAGTTTGAATATACAATGATACTTTATGACTTAAGTTATTATTGTAGACCCTTGAAAGAGGAGCTTCAAATGGGAATGCTGATAGATCATTAACCAAATGAGTTCAGACAGTATTGCTGTAAAGGAACAACTAGAAATCTGTCAGAGATTGGATAACTATGGAAATGATCACCACATCCAGATTACATTTTTTTAGCTGTGAAAGCACAGTTCCTTTGTATAGAGAAAAATACCCATGAAATATCATTCCAGCTTTGTTAGAACTTTTTTGGCACTTTTGAGGAACAAGAGTTTTTTTGCCATTGAATTTAAGAACTTCAGTTTGCACTTCATATAAGACCTCTTCTAGAAAAATCATTCCTTAACATGAATTGTCATGACAATTGTGTCATATTATGTTTCCCGTTCTTAAATGTCATCACATTACAATGCCCTTCCACGGTTTCAGTGTATGTTTCTAGCTCTTTCACTCACTGATTTGGCAGCATAATATCATTTCCCAGATGCTGCTGCTTTTTAAATAACCAAATTTTCATGTCATATTAACCTACTCTATTTGCAGGGAGTGACTGCCGTGTTGGGGATGGGG
>NW_017728951.1:13913922-13931688 GCF_001723895.1 Crocodylus porosus | reverse complement strand
TTTAAAAAAAAAAAAGAAAACTCAGGTCACCTGGCACCTTGCATGATTGGGTACCTGAAAGGCAAACAATTTACCCAATTGGTTGGTTTCTATCGGGGTGATCAACCTCTGGCCTGAAGAGCCATGTCTTTGGAAGAGGTGGGGTTTGGGGAGGTGGTGACCAGATATCTTGCAATGCTTAGGTACAGATTTAGATATCTGGTTGTAAAGGGCCCTACTTTAAATATCTTGGCCAAAAATGCTTTTCCAGACCCAAGTTTCCACAACAATCTCTATCTCTGTTTTCCTTAAGAATATTCTTCAAGAACTGTGTTCTCTAATCCCTGATAATAAGGAGTATCAAAGTGAATGCTACCGAATCCTTGTAGAAGAAATTAGCATTTCTGCTGGGATTCGTACCTGAGACTATCAGATTTAGAAAACAGAAGTTAACACTTGGGCTAAATTATCTGCTAGCTATCGAGTGCGGCAGTAACAGTATTATATCCAAAGCTTTTACCCTTGTGTGACAATATTAGAAGGGTAGGTATCACAAGAAAGGAGAGATTAAGGTACTGTAGCAACAAACCCTCCAATCCGTTAAAATCTTCTGATTTTTATTGTATATCTTCTATCATGGATTTACTTGCTCTGCATGTCCCTTATCTTGACAAACAAAGGAGAAACAGTTTATTTTAAAAACCCCTCTCAATAAATAACTTTGTGTAGCCTTTGATGCAGAAAGGAAAGGCTGAGGTTGGCAGGGGCACGGCTCCAGCTGAGGTGGCTTGATGTCACTCCATTTATTTCATGGTGATGGGGGCACAGTCCTTTCTTTCAGGTGAAGTGCAGAAGTGCTGGCTAACACACAGCACTCAGTGGTGATTTCATAGGCTGTAAGTCTAATGCTAAGTCCAGCTGGAGAACCGCATTTTGCCGACATTTTTGGTTCAATGCTCGGATCCTGTGGCCGAGGAATTCCCCAAGCTTTTACCTCTTGCAGACTTGCATTCCATTCAAAACTTGCCATTTAAAAACAACAACAAAAAAACACCCCAAAACACACGTGTAACCCCTCAGACTGTTAAAAAAAAGTTTCAGAACCCAGAAAATCCTTGCAGTGTCACATCCCACATTCTGGAGGCAACCTAACAAAAGCTTAAAGGTGTGCAGACTTCCCTCAGCCGAAGACAGTCCGGTCCTTTAGATTCAAATATGCAGCCAGCAATTTAAGTGTCAGAGTAGTTACTCATCTAACAACAGATTATTTTAGCAGAAAACCTCAGCAGATCTCCCAAACAATGTCCCATATCCTCCCAGGTGCCAAAAGCTCCCAACCTAGATCTAATTCTACGTCTAACTGGCACTTCAGCAGCTTTTGGAAATCTAATACAATTCAGTGCTGACTATCCCCCTCCTAAAATCGGCAACCAAAAAGCTGCTAAGATGTCTGGAGTTCTTCTGCATCACTTTTGGCCCAGAAAGATCACTACACAACTAGACTTGACTTACTGTACACACGTGGAAGAGATCCAGAACAGTCTGGTAGACTTCTAGTCTACCTAAACCATGTTGCAGTTCAGTTCCCTGAGAACAGTGTAGATTCTGTATAAGCGCCTCATTCCTTAGACAGAGGGGGGGAAATCACCCCAAACAACTTTGTAAAGCTGAGATCAAGCACACAGATTAGAGAGGAGGACCCATTCACTTTTTGCTCAGTAGCCTATGGGGTAAGGGCACTTGACCAGGAAATGAGATACCTTGCTTTGAGATCTCTCTTGGCTGTAAAAGGGGTTGAAAACATCTCATGTACATATACTCAGCACCTTAATTTTTGCCCCAGACCTCTGGAGGTATCCCAAAACAAGCCGTTAGTCCTGACTACCCGAGTTATTGAGACATTCAGCTCCACTGTGCACTCCTCTGTGTCCAAGACTTGCAGTCCAAATGCTCTGCAGACACCCCCTGGTTCCACCTGCTGTTACACGCATGAGCTGTCTATGCACAGCTCCTCTAATACAACTCTGTGCTTCCAGCAAAAAGATTCTGCAAATGTTCAAAACTGAAAGTGCTAGGAGGACATAAAACTGAATGTAATGCCAAGATGCATATCAAAGGGATGGCTGTATGCATCGCATTCATCTTCATACAGAATTGATTTTAAAAATCAATTTTAAAACTGAAATGAAGCTGCCACAGAATTTCTATTCAATGCTGCAGAAACCATAGAGCGATGCAGTAGAATGTAGGCTCTGATTACTGTGTGCAATTAGATCTATGGATAAAATTGAAAATCTCTCATATTTTTGTGAATATGATGATGTATGACTGAATTTTGAACTACTGCTTGCCTGAAGACGCAGTCGAATCAAAAGGGAACTAAAAACGGACTGTTAAAGAAAGGAAACAATGTAGGAAAGATTAAACAGTGGCCTAAATAAGCATTATTCCCTGAAATAAAGGCAGGTTCATAGCCAAGAAGAGGGATGCTGAGGCCGAATCCTAGGCACAGACCTGTTTGCCAAGGCTCAAAAGAGGAAGAACAAGAGATGCTGATTTGTTAAGAGTATCATCTACCCAGAGAAGGCCAGAGCTTGTCATGAACTGGGCAAAGCTCTCCAGGGTTTCTCTTTGAAAAAGGTGGCAGGCTAGGAAGATTCAGTCTGTCTACAAAGCACAGAGCACCCGCCTGAGGTAGTCCTAAATGACCTACCCCAGCTACCAAACGCAGTGGATCTGTGTCAGCTACGTGCTAGGCCAGCTAGGCTGAGCAGGATATATATAGTTAGCCCAGTCAAAGCACTGAACTAATTTGGCTATATTGGTTCGTACCTAAGCCAGGTCATTTAGGGCTAGATTGGATATCTCTGTAAAGTGGTGCCCTCACTGTACAGAAACACACTCAGACCTAGAAGGAGCACACTGCAAGCAGTGCAGGTCAGAGTTGGGGCATAGGCCAGGCCCCCCCTGCTATATACTGGGAGGTTGACCTTAGGCAAGAACTGTGGTAGGGTTACACACACACACACACACCCATGGGATTGCATGATTTGTAGATTTAAACTTAAGAGGAACTAGTACTTTATTTGAAAGAAAAAGTATCCAAGTCCCCTTAATCAGTGGCTGAAACAAGTTCCAAAAGGCAAACCTTGGAAGTGTTCAAATCCAGCTGGGTCTGCTGATGCAGTTATAGTAACACTGAAAGGAGGTCATTGTGGATTTTGAGAAAAGACAAAGTGTAGAGTTTCACAGTAGGAGAAATAGAGACCCAGACCCTGATGCCTAGTGGGATGCATTTGTTCAGACCCCCAAAGGCACAGCAGCATACTTGGTCTGGTATCCTTGACAAACTTATTCCCCAGGGGAGTTTGTAGATGACACTTTAAAGCAAGTTTAAACTGGGTTAAATGCCTCTTGCACCACTTTAATGGAATTGCTGTTTGCACATTCGGCAGCATATTGCGTGTTAATTCCAGCCACTGGATCACATTTGGTGGTGTAATGCACCTTATATGACTTTGGGACACAGCAAATGACTTTGGGACGCTGCAAAATATAACACCTCCGAGAAGTTGGAGTTTCCTACCCTACAGCCACGGAGGGAAACACTGGGCTCTGTGTGGCTCGGGGCAACCTAAGCAGGGGGCGGGGCCCGAGGCAAATCAGCCCATGCAGGGCCCCACCCCCAATCCAATCCCATGGGCCCTGGACCCAAAGAAACTGCTGCTGCCATTGGCGGCAGGATCTGCAGGGGGGAGGCCAGTAGCGAGCGGCTGGATGCAGAGCTACTGCTCTGCCAAGCTCCATGCCGTTGCTGCTCCGCCCAGCTCCACAGGGCCCCCCAAAGCACGGAGCCCAGGGCAGTCACCCAATTCACACCCCACCCCAAGATGGCCCTGCAGGGGCTGTGCAGGCAGCCCAGGAAGGCAGACTCCACAGAAGAAAAAAAAAAAGCGGCAAGCCTGATCTTTTTTTTCCCCACCCCCATGGAGCCTGCCTGCCTGAGCTGCGTAGGGTCCTGGTGCTTCCTTCCATGGCTGTGGTGCTCCCTGGGACTGCCCAAGCTGGGTGCTTGCAGGCAGATGCCACCGGGGGTTGCTGCTGCTGCGGAGGGAAGCACCAGCCCCCCACAGCTCAGGGACTGCTGTACCCACCAGCAGCTGGAGAGGCAGGTAAGACTAGGTCTCCAGCACAGGTGTACACAACATACTTCGCCTTAAATTGAAGCAGCATTATTTAAAAAAACATCACTTTAATTTAGGGAGAATTATACCCTTGTGTCGTGTACAAATGTCTCATGATAGGAATTCCAAACATTTATGCAATGTTGCTCTTGTCCTCTAGAGATGCATGGGTCACTATAAGGTGCAATGCAAGGAATCATTTTTATGCGATTTCTTTTCTAAAATATCTTAGTCTCTACGAAAGGTATAATTCTTTAAGATATCAAAGGCTGACTTTGACAAAATGAGACTTTCATAGATTTCATAGACGTTAGGGCTGGAAGGGACCTCAGAAGATCATCGAGTCCAGCCCCCTGCCCCAGGGGCAGGAAGTCAGCAGGGATCATGGGATCCCAGCAAGATAAGCATCCAAATGTGTCTTGAAGGCATTCAAAGTGGGTGCTTGAACCGCCTCCGGCGGCAGTCTGTTCCAAGTGTTGGGGGCTCAGACAGTGAAGAAGTTCTTTCTTATGTCCAGCCTGAATCGGTCACGGTGGAGTTTGTGACCATTCGATCTTGTCATCCCTTGGGGGCTCTGGTGAACAGGCATTCCCCCAGATCCTGATGAGTACCCCTGATAAACTTATAGGTGGCCATCAGATCACCTCTGAGCCTGCGCTTTTCCAGGCTGAAAAGCCCCATTGCTCTCAGCCTGTCATCATAAGGTCTGTTTTCCTGACCTCTGATCATGCGCGTGGCTCTCCTCTGCACCCTCTCAAGCTTCTCCACATCCTTTTTGAATTGTGGAGCCCAAAACTGGACGCAGTACTCCAGCTGCAGCCTCACCAAGGCCTAGTACAGCAGGAGAATGACATCCCGGGATCTGCTTGAGAAGCATCTATGGATGCAAGCCAGCGTTTTGCTCACCTTACTAGCTGCAGCATCACACTGAAGGCTTATGTTCATCCTGTGGTCAATCGTGACCCCCAAGTCCCTTTCATCTGTATTGCTAACCAGTGTAGCACTACTGAGCCTATAAGGATGCTGCAGGTTTTTCCTCCCAAGGTGGAGAACCTTGCATTTTTTGGTGTTGAACACCATCAGTTTCTCATCCACCTATGTCATGAGTCTGTCCAGATCCTCCTGGATCACCCTCCTATCCTCAGGTGTGGATGCTTTACCCCAGAGTTTGGTGTCGTCGGTGAACTTGGCCAGTCCGCTTCTGACACCAATGTCCACATCACTGATGAAGATGTTAAACAGTATATGCCCTAGGACAGAGCCTTGTGGGACCCCATTGGTCACAGCACACCAAAACGATTGGCTCCTGTCGACCACCACCCTCTGGGTCCTGCCACAGAGCCAGTTCCCCAACCAGCAGATTGTGGTGACGTCAAGGCCACAGTTAGTCAGTTTAGCCAAGAGGTGATCATGGGATACCAGATCGAAGGCTTTTTTAAAGTCGAGGTATACGACGTCGATCTCTTCCCCCTCGTCCAGGTGATAAGTCACCTGGTCATAAAAGGAAATGAGATTGGTCAAGCAAGACCTCCCTGCAACAAACCCATGCTGGGTACCCCTCAGGATATTGCCTTCAGCTAGTCTGTTAAGGATAGCCTCCTTGATAAACTCTTCCAAGACCTTCCCCAAGATAGAGGTCAGGCTGATGGGCCTGTAGTTTGCTGGATCTACTTTCCTCCCTTTCTTGAAGATAGGCATGACATTGGCCCTCTTCCAATCATCAGGCACTACACCAGAGCATCAAGAACTCTCAAAGATTCATGCCAGGGGCTGAGCTATGATGCTTGCCAGCTCCCTGAGTACCCTTGGGTGTAACCCATCAGGGCCAGCTGCCTTGAAGGTATCCAGCCAATCAAGGTGTTCCTTCACGAGGTCAGCTTTGATGGAGGGCAAGGAATCTCCCTCACCTGGGCCTCTCTGACCCATAGTGGGCAGGGCCATCCCATGGAACTGGTGAAAAACTGACGCAAAGTACCCATTTAGCAAGTTTGCTTTTTCCTGGGCATCAGTTGTCAGTTGCCCCATCTGGTTTAGCAGAGGTCCAATATTTCCCTTGATTTTCCTCTGGCTCCCTACATATCTAAAAAAGGACTTTTTGTTGTCCTTGATATTTGTAGCTTGCTGGAGTTCCATCACAGCCTTGGCTTTCCTGATTTGCTCTCTGCAAGTCCAGACTAAAGCAGAGTATTCCTTCTTGGTGGCAGTTCCAGTCGTCCATCCTTTGTAGGTCTTCCTTTTAAGACGCAGGAGGTTCTCCGGTTCCCTGGAGGGCCAAGGGGGCTGCTGTGGCTTTTTGCTGCCTTTCCTCTGAGACGGGATGGACTTTGCTTGCGCATCCAGGATTGCTCCCTTGAGGAGCAACCACTAGTCCTGAACTCCCCTCTCTATTGGGTTGTGGACTTTTAGGACCTCTCTGACAAGCCTCCTTAGCTTGTCAAAGTCAGTTTCCTGAACTTGAGGACTTCTGTATTATTGACTGACTTGCCAGCTTTATGGCAGGTGGTGAAGGTGATCAGTTCATGATCACTGTCACCCAGCTTCCCTTCGATTACTAGGTTGCTAATTAGGTCATCCCCGGTTGCCAGTACAAGGTCAAGCAGTGCTTTACCTCTTGTTAGCCTGTAGACTTCCCGCGTCAGATAGGAGGTCATCCACACGAGAGAAAGCTTTGCGACCACTCGGATTTGGCCAAGCACTCCTCCTACGAGATGTCTGGGTAGTTAAAGTCTCCCATGACAACCATACACCAGGATTGTGCAGCCTCAGCCAATTCCCTGGTGAACTCCTGGTCAAGGTCTTGACTCTGGTAGGGGTCTGTAGTAGACCCCCACCATAGTATTCCCTGCGCCATGTTCCCCATGGATTTTAACCCAGAGGGTCTCAAGTCATCCACCGTGGGTGCCAATGTCAGCTTGCAGGGATGCATAGATTTCCTTAACATAGAGAGCTACGCCCCCGCCCCTTTTGTCCACTTGATCCCTCCTGTACAGGGTATAGCCACCTATACTTGTGGTCCAGTCATGGGTGGAGTCCCACCAGGTCTCCGTTATCCCAGTGACATTGTAGTTATTTGCATTTAGCAGGAGAACAAATTCCTCCTGTTTATTCCCCAGGCTCCTGGCATTTGTGTATAGACATGCAAGTATCCCCTCAGGGGCCCTTGCCTTGCCTACATTTTGTTCCAGGGCTGGGGTGGGCTCCCTTATGTGCCTTGGCCTGCTGGCTTTGCAAGGGCCACTCAGTGGGCCAGCAGAAGCAGTAGTTCCCCCATCCCCTGGAGGGCTTAGTTTAAAGCCCAGTGGAGCAGGTCAGCCAGTCTAGCTGAAAAGAGCCTCCTCCCCAACAGAGAGAGGTGGAGTCTGTCCCTCCCCAGCAGCTCGCTGCCTCTTTCTCCAAAGAGCATACTGTTGTCATGGAAGCTAAAGCCTTTCCGATGACACCAGTGCTGCACTTCTTGGTTGACTACGTGGATCCTCCTCTCCCACTTCAGCCCATAGCCTGAGACTGGGAGGATCAAAGAGAACACCACCTGTGCCCCCAGACCCTTTAGCCCCACACCCAAATCCCTGTAGTGCCTCATGACCCGGCTGGGAGCACTCCGAGCCATGTCATTGGTGCCCACATGGATGAGGAGCATAGGATAGTGGTCTGTGGGCTGGAGGAGCTTAGGGATCTTCTCCTCAATGTCATGGATGCGGGCCCTCAGGAAGCAGCAAACTTCCAGGGCTAAGGGGTCGGGGCGGCAGATTGCCCCCTCAGTCCCCCATGACAAACACTTTGCGTTGGTCTTGGGAAGAGTGGAGGCGGTAGCTACAATGCCCTCTGTGTTGATTGCAGGAGCTGGCAACTCAGCAGGCTCTGCTGGGGCTGCAAGAGGCTCATACCTGTTGCAAAACTCCAGTGGGGCAGGGGCCTTGGTGTGACGGGCCCTGGGACCCTTGACCACCTTGCTCCAACCCCATGGCTGGACAGAAGGGGAGGACTTACTTTACTATGTCAGGATAAGATTTCAAGCCTTTCTGATACACTAATCAAAATGGCAACAGCAAGATAAAAAGTCACCAAACTGGAAAATAACACACACTAGTGCTGCATTTTGTCCTCCTAAATAACATGCCTGAGTGCTTCTAATGAGTTGAGCGAAAGTGAAATTGGCCTCAAAGTGAACATCACTATCTTGTTAAACAGATTACACTGACTATAATCCAGTTCCAAACCACAACAGCAATTGTATACAAAAGCGTGTGGCCCATATTTGAAAAAGGCAGCTGAAAATGAAACTCACACAGTCCTGACCCTGAAAAAATTACGAGTGTGACAACCTGTTAAAATGGGTCTGCAGCAAAATGTTCTTTATCGCTTTCCCTAGAACGAACGGTCCTGAAGTAGCCTTCTATGCAAATTTTAAGCTCCTAATGTAGCTACACTTCCCATGTAATAAATGTAAATGACAGGGAGTATTCTGCTCCCGATTAGATAGGTCCACAATAACGGTCTTAGTCAGCAAGATTCCTTTAGATTTACAACCAATCACAATCACACACGAGCAGTGATATGGCTGTGTATATGTCTGTATGTCTATGTCCCCAGCATGCACCTTAGGCTGCTGCCCAGTGTGCAATGTGGGGGAGGAGGGCAACCTCCCTACATCCTCCCAGGCTTGGCACAGTCCCATGGAATCAGGGGAAAGCCCTTTCACTGCTGCTGCCCCATGCCCTGGCTGTGCTGCTCGGCAGCCGCCAAAGACAAGTCGAGAGACAGAACAGGAAAGGGGGTGGTAGGAAGGGTGGGGATGAGGTGTGCATGTGCTGTGCTGGGGAGGGGTGGGGGAGGGACTTGTGTGTGTGCATATGCTGTGCGGTATTGGTGCTAGACAGCTGGCAAGCATGTAGCAAACTTGTCCGTACCTTGCTGTGCCCTTGCTTGCCAGGTCTCTGGCAGCAGCTTAGAGCTGTACATGTCACAGAGCCACTGCTCCCAACACTTGCTAACTTTAACAAGTTAGCATTCCTTAGAGATACCAGGTGCTACCTGCAATGTGTAAGCACACTGAGCAGAGGCTCAATCCTTCATTTCCTAGGCCGCTATTCACTGTGGCCAGCTTGGACCGGTCCTATATCTAGTTCCACCCCTTGCAATTCTGCTACAGTATGGTTCCCTTTCAGAAACAGATCAGGAAACAGGGTGCAAGAATGTCCCAACTCAGTCAGTCAGGGTTGATTTGGGAAAGCAGAGACTTCTCTCTTCCCCATTCACTCGCTCCACTGTCCCTACTGACAAACACACACGAGACCAGTCTGATGGGCTTTGTTTGGAAGTTGCGTATTTCTGACTCGTGCTCTTCTCAAAAATCTTTGCCCCCTTTCTAACATTGAGCACCAGAATGGGAAAGCAGAGCTTTGTGGGGTGGAAATGCAAAGTGGTAATATACCATTCACAGAAAAAAATCTACACCAATCTAATTGGACAGTCAGCGTAAAAGGTGGTGAGCGAGCGCAACACACGAGTCATAAGCGGTGCATTACTGCAGTCTTTCTTGGGAGAAGATATAAATACCAGCTCCATTTTCATCTGGATGTTTTCTCTGTAATTTTATCTGCAGGTATAGATATATAGCAGAGCCTGAGAGTACCAAGTAAACACAAAAAGATTTTAACTATGTGAATGAGTAACAAAATATCCATGAAATAACAAAATTGTGAGATTCATTCCCATTGAACATGCAGAACTGTAGAAGCTTTTTCTTTTTTTTAAGATGTAGCAAAGCATGAATTTCTGCCTCTGCTAAGGCACCTTCCTTTAAAACTACCATAAAGATGAATACTTCAGTTCTGAGTTGATGATCTTTAAAAATTTTACATGATGATAAGCCTTTTATTGACTTCAAATAACCTCAGTCCCTCACTGAGCATCACTGATGATCACACTGCCTACCAGGAAACCGAATAATGGCTCTGTATAATCATATAGCTTGAGGTATTTTTCCTTTAAATGTATATATCAAAAGTGCCTGTACAAAAAGAAAAGCACACACACATACACAAATGCACACTAAGTCCCATAACACCCACGCGTGATCACAACATGATCACACACATGACTGAAGAGAGTTATTGACTGCGTGAATTAAACAAAACATCCATTTTAGGTGCCCCTCTCCCCTAGGAAAATCAGCCTTTCAACAAAACATGATGAAATAAAAAGATGCCCCAAAACGACGCCAGAAGTGGATTACTTCCTAACAAACTAAGAAACGCAGCAAAACTTGTGTTTCACCTGCCAAATCCTAATACAAATACAAGTCTGTAGGTTCCTAAAAGGGAGCATTAGATAGCAGAAGGAAAATGCACTCAATAACCCCCATGTGGAACACATCACTTGCCTCCAATATATTTCTTTGGACTGTTTGACCTGGTCTCCATGCTACTGTAAGCGTAGTCCCCTCCCAGCTAAGCACATGCCCCACCCCTCCTTATTTGGACTGGCCACACATTATTTTTCTGTCATAGGTCAAGCTGATCCTCCCAATTCAAAGCAAACTATACATCAAAGGTGCTCAACCCCCAGCCTAAAGGCCATATCCAGGAACCAGGTTATCTGGCCTGTCGGTTGTCTTATTGCACAGTAATTTGGTTTAATTGAGGGTAAATTTGCTCCCTGTAAATACAGGGAGCAAATTCACTCCCAATTAATTATTGCACAGTAACACATGTGTAATAGGGCTGTGTGAAACAGTACCATTTCATTTCAACTTCCGTTGTACCATTTTGAAGAGGCAATGTTACCAGGTTATCTGGCTCCCCACAAGGGTCTGGAAATTTGGTACTGGGGGAATGGTGACAACGTTGGTTGCCACTCCCCTGTTGCCAAGCTTCTGGACCCACAGGGAGTTCCATGGGCCAGATAACGCGGCCCCATGCACCAGATCACATCAGCACACAGCCAGATCCATGTACATAGGGTCAGGCCAGCATGTGGGGTCAGCCCAGTCTGTGGCTGGATCTAGGCACATGGGGCTGGCCCAGCACATAGCCAGATCCAGGTGCACAGGGTTGAGCCAGCATGCTGAATTACACCCGCTTACTGAATCCACACAGTATCTGGCCCACAGATAGACCCCATGTCACTAGTCTGGATGGCACCAACTTTCATGGCTCTGCTTTCATTTCCATCAGTCTCCATGCTTTCCTATTAACTCCCTTTATTCTAACTCAACCTACTCGACCTTGCTACTCTCTCCTACTCCCTCCATCATGAGTTTCTTTCATGTTTCCCCAGCATGCAAGGCAGCCTCCCAGTTCAACCTGATCCAAACCCACAGAGGCCTATTTAACATTTGCTATTGACTTCAACGAGAAGGAATCAGGGCATCAAACATCAACTACCTTCTTCTTCCATTCAAAGTCTGTCCCACAATGCTTGCAAGTCAATATAATTCACTTACCATTCTGTTTACTAGATGTAGTGTTTCCCTTCATGCTTTTAGGGAAAAGGTTTGAGTTTTATTTGGCCAGATACAAGTACAGCACCACCAGCATAACAGCATGAACTGCTTTGGCTTCCAATTTGATTCAAGGTGAGTGCATCTACATGTGAAAATGCTGTGGGGTGGGTTTACTCTAGAGTAAACCACTCTAAAGTAAGCCCACCCTGGGCAGGAATCTATGTGTGGGCATGAGGGAGAAGCTTTGCTGCTCCTGTTCCCTCCAGGTCTGCAGCAGCCAGAGGGAGCTGGAGGCACCAGTTGCAGATGCCAGTAGTCATCTTTAAAAGGCAGCCCTGCACACTTATCACTGGCCACCTGCCTTCGTGCCCAGAGCAGTGTGCAGAGCACAGTGGCATCACACAGTGACTGTGTTACCCAAACCTCTGCCCACCACACCATGGCTGCTCCACCCCTAGGCTCTGGGAGCAACGTCCACTGCCCAGGGCTCATGCTCACCATGCAGCTCACCGTACTGACCCACCACAGTGACTGCTGCCTGTCTCAGGTCAGTCTTGGCCCTGGCAGGCCCTTTCCCTCCCCTTCCGTTCAGCATGGCCACTTAGCCTGGCTCACCATGCCATCCCAGGCCTCCTGCCCTCAAGCTAGTGCTGCTCAGAACCCGACAGGACTGCCAACGATCTGCTCCAGGACACCACCACCAGGCCCATCAATGTACTTCTGGGCCTCCAGTTCCGCTACCCTTTAGTAGCAAGAAAGCCAGCCAGTGAAAATGGAAATTGAGGTGTCAGAGGGTGAGACACAGGCTGGGATGGGGGTAGAGGGGGATGTAGTGGAGAGGAGGGGTACCTGGGAAGTCAGATGTCTGACAGGTTGTAGTATGTCATCATTCCAATGCCTATATTGAGTCCATGAGTTTCTGCATCCAGAAGGTTGATGAAGTGAAGTTCATAGGCTCATCTTTGAAAAGTGTTTTGTAAATTCCCTTCGAGGATCAGGCCTGAGAGATTGGAGACAGGCAATAGGGTGTTCTTGTCTTTGATAGATTTCCGGTGGCTACAACCTACACCCCTAGCACCTGTCCCCAGTTAGCTGACTGGAAGGAGGCAGGGCCCTGGGCACATCTAAGCCCCAGGGCTGGGGCTGGCAGGGAGAGTTCTCTGGCAGCTGCTGGACAGGAAGCTTCTGCAGGAAAGGAAAAACAGGGTCTGTTACAGTTTGGCTGCCTGAGATGCTAGTGTTACTGTACTGCTTACCTGTTGTTAGTTAAAGTGGTGGACCGGGATGAGGTTCTAGGGGAGGAGGAGACTTCATTGGGGCACATTACCATGTTGTGTAGAAGCACAACAATCAAGGCATAGACAACCCAGCGACAATAGAAGGTAGAGTGAGACCAAGACCTCATTACAGGTCCAATATCAATATACTATCTGTGAGGCATGGGGCGTGGTAAGGAATGGTTGGAGCCATGCATCTAGTCCATAAGGCTTAGGATGTCCCCTTGAGGCACCTACTTGGAGAAGGTCCCAGCAAAGGGTCCAAGAACCTACAGCGTTTAGTGGGGTCCATTAGGACTGAGACTGAGCTAAAGCTCAAGAGCTATCTTTTCCAACAAGACATGGTGGCAGGCAAGAAGAGAAGGTGCCCGCAGGGCAGAGCTGGCACAGTCACAGGGCCCTAGGGGTATAATGGCCATCTGTAGGGACCCTACTCCGTGACAAAGTGCAGCTTGCCAAAATCCCCTGCACCTATCTCTTTAAAACCTCGCAGGCCTCATGGCCTCATCAGGGGCTACCATGCCTGCTGTTTTCACTCGTCTGCCTTAACACACACACGACACAGGTGCAGGGGTTTCTGGGAAACTACACCTCAAGGTGCTGATAAGCAAAACTTATCTCCTTGAAACTTGACAGACTTTGTGGCCTCAGCAGGGGCTACCATTTCTTCTGCTTTCATTCAAATCAGGCACGAAATGACAAAGTTACAGATATTTATGTGATTCCCCATTATAGACTATGGGCAAAAACGTCAAAACTGTTTTGACGCAACAAAATGGAACAGTGCTTCGAAACAGTGAAACGAAACATTGCCCCTTCAAAATGGTAAAACGGAAGTTGAAATGAAATGGTACTGTTTCACACAGCCCTATTACACATGTGTTACTGTGCAATAATTAATTGGGAGTGAATTTGCTCCCTGTATTTACAGGGAGCAAATTTACCCTCAATTAAACCAAATTACTGCGCAATAAGAATTCACATATATAGACAGTGATGCTTACTATGCAGTAATTTGGTTTACTGCACAGTAAAGCATTCGTGTAGATGTGCCCAGTTTAAGTCAGACGGTTGTTTTTCACCTCTTTGCAATGTAGATGCTGTGGATCCCATGATGACCCCTCTCTTCATATTCTGTCTTGAAGGTTGGGATCATCTGACCTTTAGAGAGTTACACTTTGTTTCATGACATTCTTAGTGAAGGACCCTCAGCTCTAAAAATAATTTAACTCAATGGAGCTAGCAGTTCTTGGCATTCCTGGGGCACTGCAGAGTCTCTAATTACCCAGGTAAATTAATTGCTGTGACTCACTTCTTTCCAACACAAAAAAACCCTATTCAGTGCACAGTTTGCCTTCCTATGATTTTCTTTAAATCAGCAGGAGGACATGATAATTTTCCTAGTCTTTTCTTCTGTTTCACCCTTCCCACATTGTCAACTTTGAAGTCACTTTATTGCTATTATTTTTATAACTTTATGCAGGCATTTTAGGAATAGTTTCCAGATGAAAACTTGTAATGCTCTTCTATAAATTTAAGAGCTCTACCTTTTGTCATTAGGCTCCATTATCTACATCTATACTGTAAGTGAATAGAATGACTCATGTCAGCCACAGAGCACTAACTGCTGCCAGAAAAGTTACAGCATTTATACTGTCGCATTTAGACTGGATTAAGATTAAGCACAGTTAATACCAGTGGCACACACTGGGAAAACAAAAATCTCTGAGCACTGGGCCAGGAAGAACCTGGTTACTTGGAAAAGTGGCAAATAGGGCTACCATCTAAATTATCACTCAGCCTATTCTTATATCTCTAGCAGTCATCACATTTCACTGAAGTTGACTGGAACTCATCCTGGCAATAAGATTATAATGAAATCTTAGGAAGCTGAACAATAAAAGCATATCGTATTATGAAACAAAACTCCAGGTTTGAATTCAAGTTCCAGTTTCCACAAGGATAGGATTAGCCAAGGAGTTATATAATACCAATGCAGGACTTTTATTCCAACTGCAGTCTTATTCTCCAGGAGAGGAGAGACTAGAAGTTGCCTTCTTTGTTGTACTTTAGCTGAGCTGGCATTTTGCTCAAGACCATCCACTCCAGAGAGCAGGATTTGTGCATGTCCAATACCTGCAAACCACCTTGAAAAGAGAGGTTTTTTTCCCTTAGATGAGCTGAGTGGGTACTTGCTGCCTTGTCCACGTAGACTTTTAGTAGAATCATTTGTCTTGACTTGAGTTTTCCTACGCAGGTGATCCAGGCATTCAAGAAGCCCACGGTGGAAGCACTCTAACTTCTGAGCATTAAGCAACCCTGTTTAGGTTGGGTTGCCCTTTGGAAGGGTGAGGGCAGGGGGTGGAGCCTGCCTGCATGGCCCAAGTGCAGCAGGTAGCGTGGGTTTTTGCGCTGCCCCCCGCATGCCCCACAGGCCCCCCAAGCTGCCAAAGACTCCCAAGCAGAGTGAAACAGCCGAGGCCTCCTGTTTGGTTGGTGGGGACATCACGACTGCCCACCTAGACCTGATGCAGCAGTGGCCTCATCATGGCCACAAGCCATCAGCCAACCACCCCACGCATACCCACCCAAAGCACCCTTCACCTGCCAAGTGGGTGTGCATGTCTTGGATGCATGGGTCCTATATGTGTGCATGTCCTAGATGCCTCAGTGATGCATGCATGTTTGTGTGCAGGCCCCACATGTGCATGCACACATACAGTGCACATGCACACAGAGCCCAGGTATCCTGGACACACACGTGCACACGCACGCACACACACACACACACACGGAACTCGGGTATCTGGAGCATGACTGGGCCAAATTTCACATGACCAATGAGAACAATGCCTGCATCTTGCCAACTCGCTGTTCCCAGGGTGATGGAGCCTAGGTACTATGCTCCCAAGGTCCCCAATTTTCTCACCAGTGACATCATCACCAGCCTGTCCTTATTAGGGGCCCAGCCTACCTGCTCCTGCCCTGGTTCATGAGGCCCTAGGGGGGACAGCTAGACCGCCAGAAGGAGCACTTCAACTACAGATCAGACCTGACACTGCAAGCACATGTGGTGTGGGCATGGGGGAAGCCCACTCCCTGTTCTCTTCGGGGCCCTACACCTATGCTGGTGACCACCAGCAGACAGAGGTAGCAAGCTGGCCTTGGAAGTTGGGCCGAGTCAATGCCAGCCCTGGCAACGGGCCTTGGGCATCTGCTTCTCCTCCCATCCTGCACTGCTGCTCCCCAGAGCAAACCCTGCCAGATGCCTTCCTCATTCCTCGGACCATGGATCAGTGGCTCCCACACACCAAATCTCCTGCCCAGCACCTCCCAATTAATGCATGGTATGGAGCCTTCCCCCATGGCCACCATGCAGGGCTCCCCCCCACTTCTCCCATAGGACTCTCAGGCACGTCACCCAAGGGAGGAGTCCCTGGAGCGCAGGGTTGGACAGTATCCTGCCCCACCACTCTGGCCCAGGAAAACAAGTTTCCTGACAGAAGGCAAAGCTGATACCACTCAGGGGCATCACAGCTGGATCCCAGGTGGTCTCTGACCCTGTGCATAAACTCCTTGTCCTGGCACTGTGACTTTCAGCTCCATGGTGGCATATGTGACCTCCCTCAGAGAGCAGCTGGCCATTCGTAGATCTTGTTCTTGGACCTTTGCAGCACATTCCTGGTCCTGGGCAGCTAGTCCAACTGTTGCAACACCGCAGACGCAAGCAGTCGCCACGCTGTCCGTTCCAGCCCTCCACATCGGGGGTCCCTTTTTGTTCCTCGTGTTGCCTGTGCTGTCTATGCGCATGTCTCTGGAACTCTGCACGAGTCTGGCTGACCATTCTGGAGCCAGCATCCTGGGTTTTATGACTGAGCCGCCTGTGCACAAATGCAGAGTCTGCAGATAATGGAGACACTAAAGGACCTCTGGTGAGTCCCTCATCTGGACCTGTTTCCCTACCTGGGGATGGAAAGGATGCAGCTCCTCATGACCTGGTGCCAACTGTGGCACAGAATGCCTGCATGATGGTGCCCAGATGCAAATCTTTATTTATGCAAATAAATATCTGAAGTGCTGGGAATGCCTGGAAACCTAGTTTCCATCTCCCTGCTATTGAAGCTGGGAAGCCAGAGAAACCCAAGTACCAGGACCTAAAGGCATGACCCGTCTCAGACTTTCTGGGAGGAGAGGGAGGGAGGGAGGGATTAAATGGGCATTTTGCTTGGAAGAATTCTCATTTCCCACCGTGCCTTACATGTAGCGGTGCTCATTTGTAGCTGCTCTTCCAAACAGTGCCTGGAGAATTGCCAGTGAAAATGCACAAATTTGCCTGTTGGCCTGTTCACCTCAACTATAGGGCTCAAAAAAAAAAGCTTTGAGCGTCTGTTTGAGTTAGGATTTGTGTAAGATGGATCAGCGTAAACACATTGTGCCCTGACCATCTGTTTGGTTATGCCTGTAGAGCGCTCTCTCTGCATGCCTATCGCACAGCAAGTGTGACTTCTATACCTGGGCTATGAGCACAAGTCCAATGGACAGAAAGCACCTGTGCCCTGAAATCATTTAGGTATATGCCTACACCACATCCCTAGCTCTTGGACTGCTCTCAAGTGCATCTCTTAACCTGCTTCTGTCTGCTTGTGCCAAAGCCAAATAGGAGCCGGCAACACCACTCCTGAAACGCCACCCACCGCTGCTCTGGAGCTCTGCGTCTTCAGCTGCTTGAGAGCAGCCCTCCCTGGAAGTGTTGGAGACAAGATCATAGCATTAGACACTTAACACACATGCTACAGTCATAGCATTAAACACTTAACACACATCTTACCCAAGAGATACTTTGTTTTAATGAAATGTCATTGACTGAATCATCTCGGGGGGG
>NW_017728951.1:13910978-13913865 GCF_001723895.1 Crocodylus porosus | reverse complement strand
TTCAAGCACCTACATTGAACACCTTCAAGAGTAAATTGGATGCTTATCTTGCTGAGATCCTATGACCCCAGCTGACTTCTGCCCTTTGGGCGGGGGGCTGGACTCGATGATCTCCCGAGGTCCCTTCCAGCCCTAATGTCTATGAAATCTATGAAATAAGGATCTTACATGCTTTAGAGTTAAATCAAGTTTATAGTCCATATAAAAGTAATAGAATTGTGACTAGTCTAGCATAGGATGCGACTGTAGTTTTAAGTAACATTTCTCATTTTTTTCTGACAGAAGAGAGAGAAACATCGAGTTTTCTTTTAAAAAAAAAAATGCCAAAAGTCTAAGAGCCTCAACAAAACAAAAATGTTTAACTTAATCCAAACGTTTAACTCAGCAGCCCATTCAACAGGAAACTTGGAAATTTGATGATGTTTTGGAATGGGGAAAGATGCTGAGTTCATTAATTTCCCACAAAACAGAAAGTCTAGGTTTCTGCCCGCCTCTGTCTAGCAGCCTTCATTGCACAGAGGATAACATTTTGAATCCAAGCTTTCAATTTTCCACACACAGTCCAAAACCAAATCAGCATAGAAGCTAAATTCATTTAAATTAGCTGAAAACTCAGTCCATAATCTTTCTCTTGCTGCGTACCCTTCGCTGCTTCTGAGACCATTAGCACTACTATCTTTCTGCTGAGCAGAGGTGGTTAGCCAGGCTGGTGTGAAGTCAGGCAGAAGAGGCAGGGCAGGGTGTTTCCTTCACCCTGGGGCATGAACTTTCATAGGCAACATCCTACTTCAGTAATTACAGCACTGAAGTACTAAATTGCCTGTGAAAGAGCTAGTTTCTAACTGCCAGCCTGCCTGCCTTCTGCCTCTCTTCCTGCTAAATCTATTATATTCCCATAAAAATTATACTTGCATGTGCACAAGAGAGGAAACAAAATCAGAAACAAAAGTCAGGAACAATGCAATTTTCATCCCATTAAGCTTAATATAGCAGATCCAGTTTTCTGTCCTGTTACTCGTATTTGATCCAGCATAAAACCTTGAAACTCAAACTTGTCTGCGCACGCTCACTAATGAGAATAAAACCTAAGTATATGTGACCAGATCTACAGGTTCTCACTCAGCTTTCACTCTAGAAAAAACACCACTGTCATGAATAAGCAAAACTCCACAAGTAATAAATGATCAAAATTCAGAAAGCACCACAGTGTCTTCATAGACTAATATCTCTTAAATTAAAAGTGTTGGCTGCCCAGAAAACATTTTTGTTCCATGAAAAGTTACAAGCCTTCAAAGTCTGATGTTTGCTCCCCATTTAAATGAAAAGGAGACCACCCTATATTTTTTTTTCAGAAAGAACATGAAAGAGGTGCCTAGGCTCAGCATAACCAAAAAGCTTGGTGGGCAGAAGGCTCACCTACAAGACCTAGGTCAAGTCACTTCTCTGCCTGATTCAGGGCATGGACTTGAACTTGGATTTTCCACGTTCCATGTCAGTGCCCTAATTGCCAGAATATTAGGGTCCATCTCTTCCAAGCTAAAAAAAAACATCCATCGTAGGCTCAAGGGGCATCTTTACACATGGTCTGGCAGAGGGTGCTTTACTTAGAGCAGCTCTGAGAGCCATTTTAATTCAAGCAGCTGCACTCTCTCATGTATTCAGTATCCTGCGCTTCAAAATGGTGACAGGGGTACTTTAACTAAAGCTCATTCAACAAGTTTTAGTTAAACCACCCTGCCACCATGTTGAAATGTGAGGACACTGAATACAAGAGGATCCTGGAGCATGTTAATTAGCATGAACACTTTAATTACACGTAAATGCTCCAGCCAACTTGATCGAGTTTGCTTTGACGCACAGTAATTACAGTGCGGAGCAGCGCCCCGTACGTCTACAGGCACCCAACACGACTCCCTGACAGAAACGTTATTGGAATCAATGTTTTTCCACAATGTTTCTCTAACAAAAAAAACAAAAAAAACCATTTTCTTATAGAAAAAATAAATAAATTTCATTGAAGTATTTCTGACCAGCTCTCTTATTGCTTATCCTCCAACAATTTCAGAACTCAAGGCCTCTTGAATAATGAAGAGCAAAAGGAGTCATTTCAGATAGTGGTACTTAGAAATTCTCATTAGCTTTCAATAAAAGCCAAAGTTCATGGAAATTCAGATCTGAATTCTGCAGCATATGTTCGTGTTTAAACTATGACCCTGATTGGAGTCTAAGCACCAAATGCTAGCATAGTACTTCTTAGATGATGATAAAGAATATTCACTTATCTGTGATACCATACATGACTTCTGTAGAGCATTAGCAAAGCATTTCAGATATTTATTTGCATAAATAAAGATTTGCATCTGGGCACCATCATCTATACTTCCATAACCTTGGGACCAGATTACTTCAATATACTCTACATGAGGCTGCTCTTGATGACTCTCCAGAAGCATCAACTGGTGCAGAACAGGGTGGCCCATCCTTCTGACAGGGATGGGTCACTGGGAGTTTATTACTCTGGTGTTCCAGAGCCTTCATGGTCCTTCAATAGCTTTGAGTGCACATCAAGGTGTTGGTTTTGATTTATAAAGGCCCTTAAAGTCTGAACTTGACATACCTAAGGGACTGCCTTCTCTCTCATCTCCTATCATGATTCCTTAGGACAGCCCTAAACAACTTCCTACAATAACCATCAGTGGGGCAGGTTGATTTGATAAAGTAACTGATTGTGGTGTCAGCTGGGGTCATAGGATCCCAGCAAGATAAGCATCCAATTTACTCCTGAAGGTGTTCAATGTAGTTGCTTGAACCACCTCCAATGGCAGGCTGTTCCAGACCTTGGGGGCTCGGACAGTAAAGAAATTCTTCCTCACGTCCAGCCTGAAAC
>NW_017728951.1:13904249-13910417 GCF_001723895.1 Crocodylus porosus | reverse complement strand
CTGGATCACTCACCTGTCTTCTGGTATGGATGCTTTGCCCCAAAGTTTGGTGTCATCGGCGAACTTGGCCAGTCCACTTCTGACTCCAATGTCCACATCATTAATGAAGACATTGAACAATATGGTCCAAGGACAGAGCTTTGAGGGACCCCACTGGTCACAGGACACCATGATGAGTGACTTCCATCTATTACTACCCTCTGGGTCCAACCAATTTCCCAGCCAGCGGATCTTGGTGGACCCAAGGCCACAATTGGCCAGTTTTGCCAAGAGGTAATCATGGGATACCAGATCGAAGGCTTTTTTGAAGTCAAAATATATGACAATCTCTTCTCCCTTGTCCAGGTGAAATAAAACTCAACTAAAAACAGAATACTGTGGCATCAAACTTTAGAGAAAAGTGGAGACTAAGAACACAAAACTCTTCTCGAGTCCCACCTTTGAGCATGGAGTCCTAATATTTAGGTGCAACAGCACACAGCATCACCACAACGAGAAGCCATAAAGAATCAGGCATCTATTTTCCTACCGGCACCTATTGACCTAAGGTAGACACCAGTTTCCCTACACAGTGGATGGTGGCTATATCCTAATAAGCACTAAGTTATAGACATTATCTGTTTGGCCCACTGGACATTTAAATGTTCCATGTTGCCCAGGTTGTATACAAATGAGGGAAACCCATCTCAGAAAATGGGTTCTCAGGGTGTTCTCCTGGAAGACGGAAGCTGCAGATTCCATCTCAGGCCGAGGAGAGACTTGAATCATGATATCCCACATCCTGAGCAAGTGCTCCAACCCTGGGCTATAAGAAATTGCCATCAACCTGATAGCAATAGAAAAAGAGTAGAGTTCACGAATCCTACAAGCAGTAAGTGAAAGATAGACACTTGACTGCTCAATCCTGAAGGCGCAGAAGGCCAGCAGTAGATATTTAGGTCCCTTCAGAAACCTATATGGCAGTCAAGCAGGAATGGCCAGGACCTATATTCTGGAGCTAGGTGCCTAATGCGACAGCTTACATCTAACCCTATACACTTACCAATTGCACCTTTGAAATCCTTTATCTAAGCCTCTATGTCATAAGTGTTTGTGTTCCTTGATTCCGATGGATATTGGCTCTTCTTAGAGTTAATTTACACAGCTACCATTTATTAAAATTTTCCTAATAGTATCTGGTAGGGCTGGGTGAAACTTCAGTCCTCAATTCGATTCAGTGGAAATTCAGCCTGATTCAGTGGCTGAATCTCCAAATCTGAATCTAATCAGAGGACCCTTTAATCTCTCCAAATCAAATTGAAACCCTCCAGATTGATGTGGAGAGATTCAGAATGATTTGGCAATTCAGACAGAAACAGCTTTAAATGTTTTTTCTACATACCTCTAAGTAGCAGGTGGCTCATGAATGCCGCAACGCTGGGGTGGATAGAGTGTCCCACAGGAGTGCAAGGAGGCCCTCTACGTGCTTGGTGGCAAACCCAAAAGTTGACCAGAAGTACTTCTGGTCCACTTCCGGGCCTACCAGAGAGCATGCAGGAGGGGGGCCCCGGCTCAGGGACTGGTGCCTTCTGGGTTGGGGGGGGCACCTGGGGTCCCCCTGTGACTGATAGCTGAGCCTGAATCCATCTGCAGGCTGGATTGGGTCATGGGGCCTGGTGCCACTGTCTCCCTGTTCCACATACCAGAATTGGGTCCTGGAAGACCAGCGCAACTTCCTCCTATTCTTCACATGTCAGGATTAATTCCTGAGGGGATGATGCACCTCCCCCCACCCCCTGTGCACTGGGATTGGGGCCTGGGGCCTGGCACTACCCCTACCCAGCCCTGCACACTGAATCCAGCACACAGAGGCTGGGGCTGCCTTTGAAAGTCCAGGGACTTGGCAGCAGGGGAGCAGTGACACCACTCCCCCACTGCCAAACTTCCAGACCAGTGGGGATCTGGGGTGGATGACAGAGGTTGAGCACCCTAAATGGTTTGTGTCCCACATAGGTCAAGGCCAGTGCCTTGAATTGCATTCAGAGCTATATTGAAGGCCAGTGCACTCTGCATCACTGGAGTAATGTGCTCCTGATGACCTACCCCTACCAGAAGTTGGACCACTGTGTTTAATGCCAGCTGCAGCTTCTATAACTGCTCCTCAAGGGAAGCCTCACCTAGAGTACTGTAACAGGGGGCCTGCTCCAGGCCCATCTCACTGTGACCCACCCACCTGTTTCTGGGCTAACCACCTGCCTTCTCACCCACCATGCCTTGTTGTTAATTATTTAATAGATGTTAATCAAGTGGGAGGCTGCCCATTTCTTGCCCCGATGCCAGAGGTTGCTACCTGCAGCTCCATTCCTCCCCTGCACCGCAGCCGAAGCCTCACAGACAGCATCCAGATGTTCTCACAATCACTGACCCCACACTGGGCCCCATAATCCTAGTGTTGAACCCCTCTATGATCTCTCCATTCCAGCAGCCTCAACCGCCTTCATCCTGGACAGCATAGCTCCCAGAACTGCTTCCCCTTCCATGAGTGGTCCCCCCGGGACCTTTGGCTCACTAGCCCTGGCCCATCTCCAGGCCAGTCGGAACCCCAGGCGTGCAGCTCTTGGGCGTTCCACGCACTGAGCCCCTGGCCCTTTGACCCTTCTGGTCCTGGCCCCAGCATTGACCAGTCAGAGGAAGTCCACACAAGCATGAGTCTATAGCCTCACTCTCTTTCTCTGGGGGCCCACACTCCAGACCCTACAAAAAGGGGTAAACCACCCACAGTTGTGGGGGCTAGGGGTTAAAGCCCTCTGACCCGCCTTTCACCGGGGTGGTAACTGGCTTAGTATTTCCTGGGGGCTCCCGCACCACTGAGAGCCCCACCAGGCCACCCACTCCCGGCAGGGCACAGTTTTAGGTCATGCCCAGGACCAGGAGCCTCCTATCCGTCCCCTATAGCTTCTCCCTTACTTCCAGATGACACCAGCAGCCCTGCAGCCAGGCAATGTTGTTGTCTGGCCTCCAGCAGCAAAACTGCCCTGTTTATATGGGCAGCCCCAGATTCAAAAATGGCTGCCCTCATCAGGCACCTGGCAGCTGCCACCTCCCAGCCCTTAAAGTAGCAGGCACCCACAGTGTCCTGCCACAAGTACATTGCTGTAGTAGTCTTGCCTTGAAATTACAAAAGCGTGGGCCCACAGTGGCCAGATCTGAATCTGAAAGAAAGGGGGTTATTCTCACTAGCTGGAGACACCACCAAAAAATGAAAATTCAGGAGCAGCAAAGGATCCAGGAGCATCCCAAGGCTCCCGAGTGATAAAAGGAGGCTGAACTCCATCAGCCTTCATATCCCTTCAAGTCATGGGGTCTGGCAGTGCCATCACCTCTGTTTTGTCTGGATTCAACTTCAATTTGTTCACCTATATCTAATCCCCAACTTTAGGCAGGAACTGGGTATGCCTGGTACCCATGAAAACAAAGTTAGTTGGTAATCACTTTCAAATAAGTGTGCACATATCTCTCTGCCATAAAGCCTGGGTACAAAGGAATATAAGGAAATTAAGAACCTAGGTCCCATTTATACTTTTGAAGATCTCTCCAAGATTGTTTTAATCTCATATAACCTCCTCCCTCAATCAAGAGGGTTTTAGTAAGTATATAAACATTTTATTCATCTTATATTACATGCATGGGTAAGCATATTGATGATATGGTAAAAATGAAACTCACTAGCTGTCAGCATTTGCTACCAAGGATACAAATCCACTTTCCTTCATTAGATAGTTTCACAGATGACCTGTAGTGAATGTTTAAGACAACGTGTTGGTTACCATGACAGAGAGCAAACAAAGGTACTTATATGGCTTATCCCAATTATTTGCAGTGGAGAGGAAGGGTACAGATAAAATGATTTATTTCACCCTCTGCACCTTTTGCTAATCAAATACCTCCAGGAAAAATATGATGTAGTCTTGGTTGGGAATATATATGTCATTGTATACATTTATTCAAAATAGTATCTTGCCCAAGAGATTTTATATGCGAGTGGTGGAGCAGGAGAAAAATTACATAGATCAGAAGGGGAGGGGATCCAGGAAAGACTGCTGAACTAGAAGCATGGTAGAGAAGTATTTGGGAAGAGAGGGTTAAGAACAAGGTAGGATGTAGTTGTATCATAAGAACTTAAGAGATGCGATACGAGATCAGACTACGGGTCCATCTAAGTCCAGTGTCCTGTATCTCACAGTGGCACAGAGCAGATGCTAAGAGGGACCTGTCCAGATTGATCTGGCCCCTGCCCCGATTGATCTGGCCCCTGCCCCTCTTCCTTCACAAGTTCCAGTATTTAGAAGCCTAGGAGGTTCTAATTTGGAGGTTGCAGGCCTACTCCTATCATGTTTAGGCCCTCTACCAGGCCTATCTTGCATGAATTTGTTTAATCCTCATTTGAGCCTGGCTACATGGTCAACTTCAATATCCTGCAGCAATGAGTACCACAAGTTATTTACAAGCAGCATGGAAAAGGACTGCCTTTATTTTAAATCTGCTCTCTACTAATTTCACTGTCTCCTAATTGTGGTCTTGTTTCATCGTTTGTAGGGCCGGAAGGGACCTGAGCAGATCATCGAGTCTGACCCCCTGCCATAGCAGGAAAGAGTACTGGGGTCAAACAATCCCAGCAAAGTGTACATCCAGCTTCCTCTTAAAGACCCCCAGGGTAGGAGCCAGCACCACTTCTCTTGGAAGTTGGTTCCAGATCCTAGCCACCCTGACCGTGAAGTAGCACCTCCTGATATCTAACCTAAACCTACCCTCTGCCAGCTTGTGACCGTTATTCCTGGTCACTCCTGGTAGTGCTCGGGGGAACAGGGACTTCCCCAATGCTTGTGATAGACAGTAAATTAGTAAATCCAGATTTACTTTCTCCATGATATTTATTATTCCATAGGCTTCTATCATATTACCTCCTCTGTCTCTCCTTTAAGCTGAGAAGTCCTAACCTATTTATTCTCTCCTTGTTTGGAAACTTTTCCATTATCCTGATCACCCCTGTTGCCCTTCTCAATATTTAGTCAGGGATGACCCTGCCTTGAGCAGGAGGCTGTACTAGATGACCTCATGGGGTGCATCCATACATGAAAGCACATGCGCTTAAAGCAGCTCAAATAGAAGCAGTACAAATTTGAGCCGGGGCTTTTTGCCTCCACACATGTGCTTGTACATGTACTTTGTTGGGGAGCAAGTCGTGCCACTTGGGGAAAAAAAACCCTGCCTGGCTCCTCCCGGATCTGCAGCCAAGGGGAGCTAGAGCCCGGGGCCAGCACACGTACTGTCCCCAGCGCTATAAAAAGCTGCCCTGGCAAGTAGCTCAGGGGTACTAGCTCTAAGGAGCTCCTGGGACCCAGCCAATTGGTACCTGGAGACACTACCCCTTGTGCCAGCTGAACTGCTGAAGCAGCCCTGAGAGTTCCCTGCACCCTCTACCCACTACAGCAGTCTAACAGTGGGGGCTGCTGCCTGGCTGTGACCTGCTGCACACCTGCCAGACCTGGATGGGGACTGCACAGCCAGTAGAGGCATCTGCCCCTCTGGGCCAGCTGCCAGTAGACTGTGGTTGCAGGGTTGGCCTCTGTGCAGCACTACTGCCATGTGTGCCCCCTGCCCGGTCATCTGGGCAGCTATTGCCCGGAAGATGTTCCAGATGTGGTGGCCTGCTTTGAGCTGTCAAAGCATGTCCTCCTGGCCCCATTTGGCCAGGAGGTCAGCCACAGCTAGCTGGGTCCAAGGTACCAGCTCTGAGCAAGCAGTGTCCTGCTACTGGTCTCCCTAGCAGGAATTCTGGTGTTCCCTATTGGAAAACTGAAAAATCCAAGATAAAAAAAATGCCAAAGTCACTCTGTAAAATACCCCAAAATTCATGTTCCTCCACAAGTAAAACAAAAGACAACTACAGAGAGAGAGCGATCAGTTGGGCAATGTTTTATTGATATATCTACAGTGTTGAAGCAATGTGGAAGCCTACCAGTATCTGTATCATAATAATAAAATGAACTCTAAATACATGTTTCATGAATGGGGCAAAATGGCTCCCTCCCCCACTGCAAGGCCCACATGCCCCACCTCAGCCCCCCTGATTGCTGCCCCACCTGGCCCCATCCCCTGCCGGCTGCTGCAGCTTCCCCAATGGCTGCC
>NW_017728951.1:13877510-13903884 GCF_001723895.1 Crocodylus porosus | reverse complement strand
CCATAGTCCCCTCCCTGACACCTCACAGCACTAGAGCTCTGGTGCTGAACACATGGCCTGGCAGGCTGCGTGGTCAGCACCATGGTGAGGGGCCAACCATATTGATGCTCAGGCAGCCAGAGCATCTCCATGGAGGACCCAGCTTCCAGTTGCCTCTGGGCGTGGTCTGGGACTGGGACCAGGACCGTGCCTTGCACCAGTTTTTTAAACTTCAGGTTTTTTAGCATACCCAGGGGTCTAATTTTCTCCCTGCACTCCAAACTTGCAGTGCAGGGAACATTTTTTTGTTTCCATACGTGCCTCCTGCCCCATCTCAAAGGGGCTTGAGACGGGGCAAGAGGCATGTGTGCGCTCATCTGGACGTGCCCATGAAGGTCATCCAGCCCTACTTTCCAGCATGTCATTTCTACAGTTATAGTACATAATTTTGGAGGTGGAGGAACCAGAACTGCATAGAATATTCAAGCTGAGGGCATCCCATTGACATGCATGACATTTTCGGTTTTGATTTCACCTCTCTTCTTAATAATTCCTAACAACCTGTTTGCCTTTTTGACTGCTTCTGAATGCTGGACTGATGTTTTCAGAGAACTAGCCACTGTTTCACCAAGGTCTGAACAAGCAACGAGTAGAAGGCAGGGGACATTTCTGGAGAGCATCAGGAAAGGTGGAGCAAGAGGCTAGTTGAGCAAGTGGAGCAGGAACTTGGGAGGAAAGCAGAGGATGGAAGGTGTTGAATGTATGGCACCAGGTCCAGGAGAAATACAAGGATTTGCTATGGGTCCTAGAAGACTAGATTCGGAAGGTGCCAAGACCCACAGAACCTGTGGTCAGAAAGCACGTCAAAAAAATTATCTATTGGGTCAAAAGTTTCAAGCTATAATCTGCATCAGATTTGTACATTGCAATGTGTATCAACAGGCACTATGGAGTGTCTTTGTGTTTCTAGACTCTGTATCAGACAGAAGATTACAGTCAGGCAGAAAACAATGTCCAACCAGCTGCACGCAAAGTAATACAGCAACCTAAATTTGAAACAAAAAATGCATTTAATTACTGGAAGACCAGGAGAGCACTGAATTATGAGCTTTGGTTTTCACAATTTCCATTAATTAAAACAATGAAGAATACAGGAAGAAGAATGTCTTGCATTTGAAAGCTTCTCTATCTTTATTCCAAACATGTAGTTAGTCCAATAAAAGGTATCACCCCCCCACAACAAAACCTTGCCTCTTGCATAATTCCTGAATCATCATGGCAGAACATCACTCTAATGCTCCCACTAATGAAAACTAAACTTATAAGTAGTAAAAAACCTGCTCTATTATAAACAGTGTAGGATTTTAGAACTTCGATGTGCAGCTGCCATGTTGGTGTGGTAAAATGGAAAAAAAAAAAAGGCCTAGTATAATACAATTTGGCAGAACATGCCATGCTATATTTATGGTCCCCTTGCTCCCTTAATCTCCAGTGCTATAAACTCCTTAATCTAACCCAGATAGCAGGCTTCACCCCATGAACTATCAACAGCAGACTAGAAACTTTTGCATCATTCATCAGCTTTCCACATTTGCATTTCCTCAAGCATTTTGCTCAGCATGGATAAATTCACTCTTCACCACATCACAGCATCCTACCATCATAGAACCATAGAACCAGAAGGGACCTGTAAGGTCATCAAGTCTGGTCCTCTGCTATGGGCAGGAAGTTATTGAGCTCAGACAAGCTCAACAAGGTGCCTGTCCAGCCTCATCTTGAACATCTCCAAGGGGGGTGACAGCACCACCTCTGCTGGTAGTGTATTCCAGATTCTGGTGAGCCTTACAAAGAAAGGATCATGCTGGCCTTAAAGAAGTTTGGAGTCATTTTAACTGCATCCAAGTTTAGGAGAGAGGAATGCCCTAGAGAAGTATGACTAGAAACAGGAATCGGGATGGGTGGCCACTGGGAGTGCGTAAAATGGGCCATATTTGATTCAGATTCAGCCTGAATTGGAGACAGTGATTCGATCAGTTGATTCAGATCACTGTCCCCAATTTGATTTGGCTGAATCCAAATCTGAAAATTCAAGGCTGACGCAGAGAATCAGCAATTTGGCCACAGACACAGCTTTAAATGCTTTTTCTACATACCTAGAGGTACCAGGCACAGCGCGTGAATGCTGTGATGCTAGGCCAGATGGAACATCCCACAGGAGCATGGGGGTGGGGTGGGCCTCCGCATGCTTGGCAGCAAACCTGGAAGCGGACCAGAAGTACTGCCGGTCCACTTCTAGGTCCACTACCGAGCACGTTGGGCTGGGGGGGGACCTGGCTCAGCAATCAGCTGTGGGCAGACCCCAGGTGCTGCCCCAAACCCAGGAGGCAGCAGTCACCAAGCGGGGGGGAGAGGGGGGGATGGCAGCATGCTCCTCAGCAGACCCAGAAGTGGACCACAACTGCTTCTGGTCCACATCCTGGTCTGCTGGGGAGCTCCCTGCACTCCTGTGGGATGCTCCATCCTCCCCACCATCGCAGCATTTACCTCTACCTTGAGGTATGTAGAAAAAACATGTAAAGCTGTATCTGTGTCCGAATCACCGAATCTCTCTGAATCAATTTGATTCAGAGAAATTAAAGGGTCTCCTGATTCAATTTGAATTGGGAGTTTCAGCCACCAAATTGGGCCGAATCTCCATCGAGATTCATATATATGTATGAAGAAAGAGGTAAATTCTTCACATTCCCAAAGTGTGGCCTTTAAGAACAATGCCAAAAATCGTAAGAATTGGCAATACTGCATTCTCTCCAACACAGATGGGTAAGGGCAGGGAATGGGTAAATCTCTTCACTTCTAGCTCACCAGCCAGCTGAGATGAGGTGATGCAGATGCAAAAAGTAGTCTGATCCTTTGACAAACCAGTAGCAAGTCCCTTGCTAGAGCAAAGGAGGAACCAGAAAGCAAATGGGGAGTGTGTGGACACAACACATTTATGCTGGTGTGACTCACATGAACTAGTATGCCACCGTCAGCTATGCTGCCATCTGGAGCACACAGATAAGACAGTTCTCCCACAGTAGGCAGGATAACAGTCCTTTGCTATTACGTGATAGGAGACCTGGTAATTACCTGTCTGCATGAAGCAAATATCTATCCCATAATGTAATCAACTCCCGACCAGCATAGCTACTCCAGACCTTCCAAGGGGTAATTTTATACTGTAATGGAGTGATCTAAACCAGCATTAAGTTGTATTATATGCTTCTGTTCTACATTTAAAGGCAAGTGACATATGTATGTCACATGTCTGCAAACTCAGTCACAATTCACCCCCTGCTCTGCTGCATGTTCCATCTTCTGCATGTTCCATCTTACTCCTGGCAGAGAGTTAAGTTAGGCTCAAAACAAGGGAGTGCATGAATCCATCAGGACCTACACAGAATTGTCTTTAGGCTGTCTCTAGCCTCTTTCATACCCTTTACCAGAAGGGTTTCCTTCCCCTGTGCCCCTGCAGTCCATCCTATTCTCAGTAAATAATAAGATTTGCTGTGTCACTTGACCAAAATATATATATACCCTGGAATCCAGACTGAGCATTACAGAATCACATTTCCCCTATTACAACCAGCACACTCTAACTAAGCTCTGATCAAATTTCAGTCTATTAATTTTAATAACAGGCTGGCAAAGGTTGCAGAAATAAATGAGAACATTTCAGCATGGGCCTTCATCCAACTGCACATCCTGAAAGAAGAGACACACATGTTGATATTATCAGCTTGATGAGAAAGCTCTCTCCTATAGAGCAATTTACAAACACAGACTAGTTGAAAATGTGCTTGGCAAGTAGCAAAATGGGCATCCATAGGTAGGTCCGAGTTATGTAACAGGATGCTGAGATTTATTATGTAGAGGGGAAAACTAGGAGTAATGGCCACAAACTCCTGGAAGACCGATTCAGGCTCAATATTAGGAAAAACTTCTTCATGGTCAGGGTGTTCAAACTGTGAAATAAGCTCCCTCCAGAGGTGGTGCAATCACCTACCCTGGAAATCTTCAAGAGGAGACTAGACAGTCACCAGACCCCCCGTTATCTTTCCTGCTTGGTGTAGGGGGCTGGACCCGATGATCTTCCACAGTCCCTTCTGGCCTTACAATCTATGAATAAGTGATGGTGCAACAGGTAAATCAGGTGGCCCCTTCTGCACATTAGAGTAGACTCACAAATAGGTCCATGAGGATGGGCAAGGCCTGCTTGTTCAAGCCTACTTTGAGTAAGAGAGGAGTGATGCTCAGTAGATGAGGTATTCACCTGAGACCTAGGAGACCAGGTTCTGCAGAGTCCTGTCTATATTCAGCTGAGTCCAAGGAGTTCAACTTGTGGTTTTGTGTGACACTGCAACAGGATCATAGGAAAGTAAGGCTGGAGGGGACATCATAAAGTCAGACAGTCACTAGAGTCCAGCCCCCTGCTCAAGGCAGGATCATCCCTGACTAAACTAACCCAACGAAGTGACTGTCTAACCTGCTTTTAAAAGTTTCCAAGGATGGAGATTTCACAGTTGCCTGTTACAATGGTTGACCACCCTTATAGTCAGAAAGTTCCTCCCAATCTAAATTTCCACTGCTGAAGCTTTAGCTCATTGCTCCTAGTCTTGTCCCCTACAGCCACAGAGAAAAGTACTCTCAATCACTCCTCAGGTATTTGAAGACTGTTATCGAATCTCAGTCCTCTCTTCTCCTAGTTACAGTTCTTTCAAGAAACTCCTAATAAAATGACTGATACCCATGAACAGGGAGATCAGAAGCGATGTTGTCCTTCTCTTTAGGAGAGATCATAAGCAATATTTTCCAAAAACACTCTGCTTTCACCTAACTCTGCTCCCACTGAAGTCAAAAAAGAATTTTACCATCAGCTTCAGTGGATGCAGGATTAAACAAATGCTGACCCTTTTCTGAATACTATTCCTGATGTCCTGATGCTAGTGTAATGGCAGAACTAGAAACAAGTTATTAACAGTGTGTCCATAAGCCTATGGGTGAATGAAAGACAAGGACCTGAGGGTTATGGTAGACCATAAGCTGAATATAAAGCACAGTGTGTGTTTTTGTTGCAAAAAACACAAAAGCAGCCAACAACATACCATATTAATAGGAGTGTCATTTGCTAATTAAAGGAAGTGATTCTTCCACTCTAGGTAAAGCCCCACCAGTGCTGAACAGAGTGCTGTGTCCATTTAGGGCCCCAAATTTCAAGACCATCGTGGATAGTTTGGAAAGAGTCCAGCTTAGAACAACAAAAATGACTAGGGGCCTGGTAGGCAAGATTTATGAGGAAAGACTCGAAAGAACTAGGTTTATTTAGTCTGGAAAAGAGAAAGCTGAGTGATATTTGATAACAGTATTCAAGTACCTGAAGAGTGGTTTATAGAGAGTATGGGGGTGAATTTTTCTCTATGGCTGTAGGGGACAGAACTAGAAGCAATGGGCTCAAGCTTCAGAGGAGGAAATTTAGGTTGTAGATTGGGAGGAACTTTCTGACTATGAGGGTGGTCAGACACTGAAACAGGCAACCTAGAGGGGTTGTGGAATCTCCCTCCTTGGAAACTTTCAAAAGCAAGTTAGACAGACACTTGGCTAGGTGATCCTGGTGATCTAGGGTGATCCTGCCTTAAACAGGGGGCTGGACTAGATGGCCTTATGATGTCCCCTCCAGCCTTACTTTCCTATGATCCTAGTAACAGTGTCACATAAAACCACAGGTTTAACTCTCTGAACTCAGCTGAACATGGAGAGGACTCTGCATGACAGAGTTAAAACATTAATAGTATGAACTCAGACCCATCTCAGACAAACCACAGGACAAATAATCATCCTCATAGGTCTCCTAAGACAGTGGCACATCAGTGTAATATCAATCTGCTTTCTCCCTTCATTTGAAGGGAAGTAGCAGCTTCATGTAATTATCTTGTGTTACTAAATGAATAACTTAATGATAAATTCAACTCTATCGCTGACAGTTGAGAAACTCAGGAGAATT
The DNA here is from genome assembly GCF_001723895.1 of Crocodylus porosus. Taxonomy (NCBI): domain Eukaryota; kingdom Metazoa; phylum Chordata; order Crocodylia; family Crocodylidae; genus Crocodylus; species Crocodylus porosus. The sequence continues at coordinate 13,897,865 of NW_017728951.1, read as the reverse complement.
TAAATAGAATTCATCAAGCAAGGACCATTTCTTTTTAAAATTCACTTTCATTCAAGCCCATCTTTAATTAGTCAGTTCCAGGAAGTCTTCAAGACACAGAGGTCACTGAAAGAGATTGGCAAATTCATCAATTATCATGAAAGTCTAAAATATAGGCCATTTTTTGTCTCTTCATATTGGTAATGATACATAACTGTGTCAAGAGGTCTGCTATGATTACATACTGGCAAAAACTTTAGCTTTCCAATTAAGGCTTAGTTGTCTAATAACTTCCACAAATTGAATTAGAGGGGGTTTTTTGGTGTTTTTTTAAGAGAAGTCACAGTCAAAATAATGTTATTTTCCAAAATAAAGACTAAAGATGTATAAATAATGGGTCTTTGTTTGATATCTGAACCAAAAATTCAGAAAACAAATAAGTTTGGGTCAAATTGAAACAAATTCAAACAGAAATCCTTCAAGCTTTCAGTGAAACAAGTGCAATTGAAAAAAAACCCCAAGAACTCCAAACTGTTTTAGATCAAATAAAGGCCGTGTACCCACATTCAAATAATCTCCCAGGCTTGGTATCCTCATAAACTTACCCAGTCACGTGTACAGACATTGGACTGCTGAGGCCCCGAAGACAGAGAACTTGCAGTGCTGATACTGTGCAGCCAAAGTGGGGGCGGGGAGAGCTCTATGCACACATTTCACCATGTTCTACAGGCTCCCTTAGTCTTCCTGGTGACGGATGGCAGTAATGCATAGGGCAGCCCTGACTGGCTGACCCAGAGTGCCAATGGTCAGCCTGTATTTCCCTGCAGCATGATGTGGGGATTGTAAAGGGACATGTTCTGAGGCGTGTACAGGCAGTTGCTCTCCCAGGAGAAGCTCTGAGGAGTGATCTAACCCTGGTTGCTCCCAGGTTATTTTGTCCCTGGAGAGGCTATTTTTACTCTGGGAGAAAAAGCCCGAACATATGTATACTTGTTGTTTCCATCAGTAGAACGTCGGTATGAGGCCAAAGCTTTACATTCAGTTTATTTTTTTACCTTTAATTAATTTTTTTCCTAGATCTATTTTTATAATGAAAATACCGTTAAAGGGGGGAGGGGGGAGAAGATGCAGTTCCTAGGACACTAGGAACAAACAGGTATGACTCAGGGAATGGGAAACTAGGAATTTAAAGCCAGGAACCAGGAAACTAAAAACAAGAAGATAAAAGCCCAAGTCTAGTCATAGGGGCATTAAACCTGTTGAATAGCAAGCAGGCCTCTTGAAATGGATGCTGCCAGGCACTCATGCCCATAAAAGATGATTGGGGTAGCTGGGGGTCATTGAGTAGCCAGACTCATGTGTAATCAAGGCCAGCAATGGGCAATTTTGCCTTCATGCTGCCCTGACTCCTGACACCGCATTGATATGTCTGTCCACCCTTTTTCTCAGACTGCAGCAGAATCTTCTGTAGCCATGGAGAACTAGGTGGTTTTCCCTTTTGCTGGTTTGTTCAGAGGTAACATGGCAGTAGGAGTGTTTTTGTGTGCAATTACTTTGTAAAGTACTGATACTGTTGTAATGTGTTCTTAAAAAAATAAATACTTATGCTTGGACCGTACTGAAGCCCCAGATCCGAATGTGAAAGGGAACACATCCTTTTATATTCCCAAATCCTATCTAGACTGTTATACAGAATCCTTTGCTATGGGACCAGAATTACAGTTAGGTATTCCTAGCCTAGGTGGGATTTAGGAATGCATTCATGTAGTGCAAGGAATGGATGTGCAATGTTAGTTTACTAACTTGTTGCCTGAAATAGGAGCTAGTTTGGAGCAGAGCGGATCATCTTCCCCCACATCACCTTTGCTACCTTTGGGTGCATACACATGTATTAAAGTCAACCTAAAATAAGGTGACATAACTATGTTGATTTAAGCCACATCAGAGCATACACACATACAGCTCCGACATGGTGGTGAACATCTTGTGAACTTAGTCAACTAATGTGACTCAAGGTAATACACCTCGGAAGCATATTATCTTGTGCTGCATTTAAGTTGACTCTACTCCACATACATTTGCATAATTTGATAATTAAGTCATCTTTAAAAAGCTACCTTGGCTTAACTGTCAGAAAGTTAATGTGTGCGTATGCACCCTTTGAGAACAGCAGACAGCAAGCTCCATAGTTCCAACCTCAGAGCGACTATCCCCTTAACTGAGAATGTGTGTCCAGGTGTAGGTTTTACTACAAAAGGTTCCCACCATTCTGTTTCAAATTAAAAAGAGGTAGGTTTCAATGGCCAAACAAGTCCCAACAAGATTCCTGCTACTGTGAAAATTGAGTCTCTCTCTCTCTCTTTCTCTCTCTCTCCATAAAAAATGTAAATGTCCAGTAAAAATGTATTTCACCCTTATGAGAACTCATGGGGATAGAAACCAACTTGCAAATGGTAACAACTTAGTGTAAACACGAAGGCAAACCTTGTGCAGAGGTTTAAAACTTTAAATATTTACAGGCGTATGTAGAAATCAAGTTTCCCTTCAAGCCACTTTATATTGGTTCCCTGCCCCCCTTCACAGCTAAGAGCAGGCTAAAAATAAAAAGTAAAAGAAGATCACACTTCAAGCTTTGAAAAGCTGTGTTTTTAACCAGTATTCAGTACTACTGTTCAGACAGTTGGCTACCTTATCCATCTCCAAACCACGAGCCAGCAAAATAGCTAGTTAAAAACTGTAGACCAAATACTACCCTCTAGTGCATGCACCTGGGTCCCAATTTGGATACAAAAATAAATAGGATTGCAAAATATTGTCATGCTCTTTATGCTGTGTAGAGCACTGGAACGAATGGATTCACCAAGAATTTTTTCTATACTTGAGGAAACAAGTGTTAAAAGGAGCTGCTTTCATAGCATTTGCAATCTATAGATTTAATTGTTCCTTTACAGTCAGACCCATGAGAGAGGTTAGAGAGACACTGTTGCAGACTGCAGTAAATTCATAGAATGAAAACAGCCTCCTGTCACAATGCATGACTCATGCTTCGCCTTCATTAAGCTAAAGCTTTGGGCATTAGTAAACACCAGATTGTGACTGTCATTTGTTCAGGCTCTCAGGGTGAGGACTGTTCAAGAGCTCTTCTCTAATCCTTCCCATTGCCCCAAAAGACAAGCCTCACTACTCCACAAAGCCACTCCATGGATGGGAAGCAATAATGTAAGTACACTGACAAGCAGATGGAGCTCTTGCTACATTAGTCCAGAAGGTGAAAGTGGTGCTGTTGAGAACCCACATGAGGAAGAAGTAGTACCATATTTTCTTGCACATAACCTACACCTTTTTCAAAAAACGAAGCTGATAAAAATGTTGATGCGCATTGCATATGAGGAAATACTGTAATGCCATTCAGCTGCCAACTAACACAGAGAGCAGTGAGCAGGCCGCTATCGTGGGTGTCTTCCAGGAAGCCTGCACCACAGTGCTGTTTCGAGTCAGTCGCCAGCTGGAGTTGCAGACAGCTCACACCAGCCCCAGTCAGAAAGCAAATTGTCCATCCCTCGCTGTGTTACCACTGGCTCTTCGTAGCCCAAGTCCAGTGCTGTAGCAACGAAGTTTGACACCCTGGGCAAAGCCCACGGTAGCAGCCCATGCTCTCCCCACGCAGATTCAGAGGGCACAACTGCCTCCCCTGCATGCTCACCCGGGAGTGCATGCAGAAGCAGGAGCTGCCCTTCCCCCATCCCTGGGCACCCCCAAATGACACACTTGTGGCTCTGTCCCATGTCCCTCCCCAGCTGGGCAGCGCCTATTTGCGTCCTTTCACTTTGGCGCCTAGGGCAGTCACTTGACTTGCCCTCCCCTTGCTACAGCACTACCCAGGTCAGACATAAGGCATCCTGCCCCTGGCTTATGGCAGCCCAAGTGAGAAAGCAGGGAGCCCTGGCCAAAGGAGGTAAGACTCTCCACACATGCCCACCAACCAGCAGTCAGATGTCACCATATTTCCGCCCTCTCTCCTCCTTCCCACTCTGCCTAGGGCACCTAATGAAGTTGATTCACCTCTGATTCTGCCCCACTCCCACCCCCACCCATTTAAGGAACTACTGCTGCTGTCAGGCAATGCCTGATGCTGAGCGAGTAACAGCAGCTTGCAGGTTAATAGAGCTGTGAGACTTCCCCACCCCCTTGCAGCTTCTGGCGTTTCATGGCTGGCTACTTTTGTACAGACATGCCACAATATTGCAATGAGGGATGTGAGGTACATGCAAAGTCTGCGTGTGCATGTTTTGGTTCAATTTTATAACTTGTTCTGTGCAAGGCTTTTGCATTTCGTAATTTGCCATATTACATTACTTCTTAGTATTTTCAAGGAGGGAAAAAAATCTTCGTTCCACCTTCCTAAAATAGGGTGAGGGTATGTTATGTGCAAGAAAATATGGTAGTAGTGATTGCATTGTTTTGAATAGACGAAGACTAGGGTAATATGTTATTTACCCATATTAGAGACACAAGGAGTTACTGTTATGCTCTGATAAGGAAGTGGGGGAGTCTTCCCCCCCCACCAAATTCCCTGTGCTTTTAACCCAAAAGGTAAACAGGAGAGAGCTAGGGATGAGAAGGCAGAGCAACATGCATTACTCTCAGGGATTGTGAAGCCAACTCTCTCTTCTCGCACTACTGAATGATCCAAAGAGAATCACTGGTCTTTGGGACCCTGCCAACCAATGGGAACACCTGGACAAGAGCCATCCCTGAACTCTGTGCACAGCATGTGCATAACTTACCTGAATCTAATGTATTCAGTAAGGCTTCATCCAATCAATCATCCAAACATTATGCAGAGTTATGGTCAAATCACGTGGCTGTACACACACGAGTCACAAGGAAGTAATCACTTGCATACAAAATCATTCATTTTGCACATGCAGACATGAGCACCGTGCACAGGATATAGGCAAGCAACGGAACGCAGAACTGGATGTACCCGTGGACATGCCGGTAAGGTAGGAAAACAAGAATACAGCAGGTATTCAGAGTAAGTGTTCAGGATTTCATACAAGGCTAAAGTTATGAAGGTACTTTGGGTATACAATTTTACCCAAATTGTGGAAATGTAGAACCAGAACAAGATTCAACAAGCAAAAAAATAAGCCTGCAAGGCTCTTCTTGTTGAAAACTCTCTATAAGTTACTTCTGGGCTTGTTCCTCCAACTCTCGGACTTTCATGCTGCTTCAAGGCTATGTGGATTAAATCTATCAGTCAATCCGTGGCTGCCGTTTTATAGGATCTAGGGTAACTTCACGTTCCATAAAGTCATTTTTTTAGATTATTAAATGTGACTTTAAAATACCCAGCTTTAGACACGTCAGCAAATGAGTTCAAACCTAAAGTCTACACAGTAGCAATTACCTGCATCCAGGAATTCAGTTGTAGATTTTTAAGCTGTAAATAGACTATTCTACTTGACTGGAGGCTTCGAGGTGGGGAAGATATCAGACATTAAAAAAATGTCAGTAATTTCAGATTTACTGAACGACTCTGAAATTAAAGCCTCTTCAGTTTAAAAAGGCCTTTCTTTTTCTCACAATAAATTCAGTATTGGTTCCAACATTTTTAATTTTAATACTTGCAGAGCCATCTATTCTCTTTCCTAGTTCTCTGCCTCAGAGAGATGCATGGTGCCTAATGCTACCGTTTAACTTCAAAATTTCTTTTGAGCCAGATGCACTGAGTGGGGGGAAAAAATTCTCGTAAAAAACTAAGAGATGGCTGGCTGTAGCTGAAGAGTCCATTTGAGACTTTGGTTTGTGTTTGTTCATTTCTAAAGCCTGGCTAACAGTGAGTGTATTGTGTGTTCATTGTGTTTTGTGCAGTTACCCAAGTACCAGCTCTAGCCTGGCAGGAACTCTGCCAAAATTAAATCATAGTGAGGAAAAATATGGCCAGCCTGATATGGATTCATTACTCACCACTTTTGCTATAAGATGAATATGTAACTGGTTGGATCATTATGCTCAAAGACCCACTCAATGTCTAAATGGGAGGAGGTAATGGGTGGGTTCGCCAGAGGTCTGCCCTGGGTCCAGTAGTGTTTAATATCTTCATTAATGATTTGGAGGATGGAGTTGAGTGCACACTTAACACATTTTAAGAGGACTTAAGTTGCGCAGAGTTGCAAACACTGTGAAAGGAAAGGCTAGGGTTTAGAATGACCTTGATAAAACTAGAAAAATGGTCTGAAATCAATTGAATGGAAAGTGAAAGTCCTGCCCTTAGGATGGCACAACTGCAGGCACAAATCCAGATCAGGGAATGATTGGCTAATCTGTGTACTGCAGAAAAGGACTGGGGGATTACAGTGGACCATAAACTCAATCTGAACCAACCAGATTTCTTAATATAAAAAGGCCAATATAATATTAGACTATATTAACAGGAGTGCCACTTGGAAAATCAAGGGAAGTAATTCTTTTGTTCTAGTCTAGTGAGGCTTCACCTGAAGTACCACTCCAGTCTGAGGTATCACACTTCAAGAAAGATGTAGACTAATTAGGAAAAGTCTAATGGAGAGCAATGAAAGTTATTATAAAGTCTAGGAAAAAATGATTTATAAGAAAAGGCTAAAAGAACTGAAATTATTTTATCTGAAGAACAGAAGGCTGAAGGGAGATTTGACAACAGTGCAAGATTTGACAATACGTGAAATGTGGTTATCAAGAGGATGATGGTAAGCTCTTTTCCATGGTCATGGGGCAGAACAAGGAGCAAGAGAAATTTAGGTTGAATATTAGGAAAAAAAACTCTCATTATGAGGATAGTCAATCATTAGAGCAGGCTACCCAAAGAAGCTGAGGAGTCTTAATTTCTGGAAGTATTTAAGAGTAGCTTAGACAAACACTTGTCTGGGATGTTTTAGACCAAAATGATCCCACCTTGAGCAAGCAATTGGATTAGATGACCTCTTGAGGTCCCTTCCAGACCACCTTTTCTATAATATCCTGCTTCCAGCTCATGCCATTTGCTTCAGAGAAAAGCATTGGACAAACTGCTACCAAATTTAATGCCACTTCTTCCCAGCTCCTTTATTAGGCCAGATTCTGAGGGATAATTCTGATGGACAGACCTGATGCTACTTACAGTTCCTCTTGACAAGAGCCTCACTCTGCAAAAGGTCCCCACTGAGTCATGGGAGGAAAACCTCACTCTTCCCACAAGGCCAAACCATAAGATTACTACCTATAACATGAATAGTGTTCCTCATTCTGGAGGGTTTTTTGTTTTTAAATCCAGGATAATTTTTCAGGGTTTATCTTCTAAACATAAAAAACCAGAATGAAATCAGGGTAAAAGGAAGAAAAGAGGAAAAAATGGTTTAAAAATCGGAGGGGAACACTTGGCAGTCAGGGAGGGAAGAAGTAAGGCTGAGACTAGGGAAGGGGTGCAGCCAGAGCCGGCCCGAGCAGAGCGCGGAGCCGGGGGAAAATCAGCCCACGCAGGGCCCTGCCCCTGCTCCGATCCCCCCAGACCCGAAAAGGCTAGACAGCATCAACAATGGTAGCAGGAGGTAGCCACTGCTCCACCCCACTCCACAGGGCCCTCCAAATCATGGGGCCCAGGGCGGTCACCCCAATTTGCCCTCCCCCCCAGGGATGACCCTGGGTGCAGCGCAGCCCATCAGCCACTCCTGGGGCAGCAGCAGGGAGCTAAGCAGGAGCTGTCAGTGGGTGTGGGACATGGGACAGGAAGGCATGGCTCTTGTTGCTACATACCCGCTGGGAGGGCTGTGTGGCTGTGCCGGGATCTTCCTGGGGGCTGCGCGCCCCCAGACCTGCATGCAGGATAAAAGCAGGCTGCCACCTGCTCCGAGCACCAGGAAGAGCCTGGTGCCACTTCCAGCCCCAAGCTCTTTCTGGTGCTCCAGGTGGGCAGCAGCCTGCTCTTGCTGCAGCCTGATGCCACTGTAGGTTGGGGCCAGCAGCAGCACCGGGCTCTTGGGATAGATGGCAGCACCAGGAGAGGTACCCAACCCCAACCCCGGCACCAGCACCTCCTGCCCCACCCAGGGTCAGAGTCAGGAGTCCCATGGCCCCAGACAGCAGCTGCAGCCCTCCAGACCCGTGCCGAACACCCAGGTGCAACCCCTTGCCACTGGGAGTGGGGCTGGAGTCTCCCGCCTGCCCCCCCACCCCCGTGGTGGGGCTGAGGGCTTGCAGCTCCCAGCACCTGGACCATTCCCCACTCATGCTGGTTAACAGGGATTTGAACTGAAAAACAGGTGTAGATCACTAAACACTGAATAACTTTAAAAAAAAAATAAAATCAGGGAATTTATCAGTGAAAACTCGGTAACAACCAAGAATGCCGAACACTACATATGAACAGGGTGCAGATTCAGTACTGTTTAAGTACCTTGTTGAAGCCATATATATACTAATCCCAAGGATTTTACCAATGCCTCCATCCTCTGTGTCATTACAAGAGGGATTGACATGAAGAGTGACTAAAGTGTGAAGACATCCTTGGGTAGCTGTTCTGCCTACAGACCACTCCCCCAGTGCAGCCACTGTTCAGGGCTTAAGAGGCATAGCCAAAAGTGGGATGTCAGCCATACTGTAAAACCAGATAAACAAAGTTCCAAAACAAGAGAAATGACAATTTAAACCTGAATTTAAAGTTTTTCCTGCCACTGTTTATTTTATCAAAGGCAGCCAGCACGACTGGGGCTGTAGGTGGATCTCAGGATTGTGCACTATGCCCATAAACATTAGCAATATGAGTACCATACACAGGATACTCCTTGTAGACTGAGTCAAACCGTTGATAAGGCCTCTGCTACCATGTACCATAGCTCTTTAGCAGTAACTCAAAGGTATTGTACAGTGCAGTTTCAATTACTTTCTATAAAACTGTGTAAAGTCCTACAATAATCTTTAAATACTGCAAAATAATACTATTAGAGGATTCTGTGGAGACTCTATATTTCTCTAGAAAATACTTGTGTTTCAGAGATTTTCTCAACAAAAGAAGGATTGGTAATAGAAGATGTTGCCTACCCTCAGCTGCTTCATCCCTTTCGGAAGAAAAACTTGTTTTGTAAGGAGATACATCAGGGTCTCTGTGCAAAACGACTCTTCACTGTGATAAGTACAAATTCCCTTGATTTAATCTAGTAACCGAGGTTTTCATAGAGGTGAAAGCCAGGAGGAACCAATACATCATCTAACCTGACCTTTTCACCATTAAATTTCACTTACTAAACCCGATATCCAGTCAAAAATATCTTCTTTCTGGCTAGATGCAAGAAAATGAATCCCATAGCCAAGGGACTACAGGTGAGTAGCTGACTCTGTACAACATACATACTACACAGCCTACTCTGACAAGCTGTGCCTCACTCTTCCTGAGAAACTTCAAAACCAGTTTATCATGGTTCAATACAGCAAACAAGAAAGGATCAACATCAGACTTGCACAATTAACAACAAAACACAGAGCCACCTGGACATAACAGCCATTTACCAGAAAGAGATTTCATAGATTTCACAGACATCAGGGCTGGAAGGGACCTCGGGAGATCATCGAGTCCAGGCCCCCGCCCAAAGGGCAGGAAGTCAGCTGGGGTTATAGGATACCACCAAGATAAGCATCCAATTTGCTCTTGAAGGTGTTCAATGTAGGTGCTTGAACCACCTCCGCTGGCAGACTGTTCCAGACCTTGGGGGCTCGGACGAACAAACATTCCCCCAGATCCTGGTGGTCACCCGTGATAAACTTATAGGTGGCCATCAGATCACCCCATAGCCTACACTTTTCCAGGCTAAAAAGTCCCATGTCTCTCAGCCTATCATCGTAAGATCTGTTTTCCTGACCTCTGATCATGCGCGTGGCTCTCCTCTGGACTCTCTCAAGCTTCTCCACATCCTTTTTGAGTTGTGGAGCACAAAACTGGACGCAGTACTCCAGCTGCAGCCTCACCAAGGCCGAGTACAAGGGGAGAATGACGTCCCGGGATTTGCTCGAGAAGCATCTATGGATGCACGCCAGCATTTTGGTTGCTTTAGTAGCACCCAGATCTCTGGTATGAAGAGCTCCTTCAAACATGAAGCCTATCACACATATCTTCACTTCTTAAAGAGGATGAAGGAAGCAAAACTCTCCAGTAACAAACGTCATCAGTCTATCCAACCACACTCTTCACCCAGCTGCGGAGTCTGTGCTACTCTGTGGTCTTTCTTTCTGCCCTATACTAAACAATTCAATAAGGTACAACTGGATGGAAACCTTGAGGCCTTTTTCCACCACTTACAGCTAACAGAATACTTCCATGACAAGAAGACATGCAATGATCCACCCACCACAGACCAGACTCACATGCAGCACAGAAAGAAGGACAGCTCCAGGACTCTGCCTGCAGCCTCACTATTGACCATTATCAAAACTGTTTCCACCTGTGAAGCCATTCTGAGATTGCTGAAGAATAACACTCACATTATTGCAACTTAGTCCTGCGGAATGGAGAGCTACACCCAAGCTTAAAAATAACCCTGATACTATCATACAACAAGCTGAAAAAGGGAGTGCCGCTGTCGTCATGGGCAAAGCAGCATACATACAGGAAGCCAAGACAATGTTCCAACAGAGTTTTACAAACTCTTAAGTGAAGACCCCAAAGCACAATACCAGGAGAAATTAAACAGCCCCTTAGCACTATCTATGGGTTTCACAGGAAGAATACAGGAGAGTTAATGTTTCCACTTTTGTAAACCCAGAAACTTTTGCTTACTACCCAAGATCCACAAACCTGGGAACCCAGGATTCCCCCATTGTCTCTAGCATTGGTAGCATCACAGAAGGGGTTTCTGGATACACTGACTATCCTATTTCCATATGCCACTGGAATTGCCAGCTATTTGAGATGCCACAGATTTCTTTAAAAAACTGACATGAATTAATAAGCTTCCAGCAAACACCATATCAGCTCCCATGGATGTCCAACCCCCAGAGTGTGCTAGGGGTCAGTCCTGGGGCCAATGTTGTTCAATAGTTTCATTAATGCCCTGGAAGATGGAATCGAGTGTGCCCTCAGCAGCTTTGCAAGCTGGTGAGACTAGTAGATACTCTGGAGAGTAGGGCTAGGATTCAGAGAGACCTTGCTGAGTTGGAGGATTGGACCAAAAGAAATCTTACGAAATCCCATCAGGACAAATGCAAAGTCCTGCACTTAGGACAGAAGAATCCCATGAATCACTACAGGCGGGGGACCTACTGGCTAAGCAGCAGCTCTGAAGAAAAGGACCTGGGGGTTACAGTGGACAATAAGCTGAATATGAGCCAACAGGGTGCCCTTGGTGCCAAGAAGCCTAACAGCATACTGGGCTGCACTGGTAGAAGCATTGCCAACCCATCAAGGGAAGTGATTCTTTCTCTCTATTTGGCACTGGGGAGAGTTTTTCCTAATCTCTAACCTAAACTTCCCTTGCTGCAACTTGAGCCCATTGCTCCTTGTTCTGTCACCTGCCACCACTGAGAACAGTCCAGCTCCTTCCTCTCTGCAACCACCCTTCTTCCTGCTCTTAAATTGCTCCTCAGGTCTTCTCTTCTCTAGACTAAATAAACCCAGTTCCCCCAGCTTCTCTTGAGAAGTCATGTCCCCCAGCCCCCTAACCATTTTCATTGTCCTCCACTGGACTCTCTCCAACTTGTCCACACCTTTTTGGGAAAGGGGGGCGGCAAAACTGGACAAAGTACTCTCATCTGGCTATCACCGCCCCATGCTGCTTCTGCTCCGCATCCAGCCACACCCCCGCCCCTTGCTCTGTGTCCGGCCCTGCACCACCCCCCACGTCCCTCAGCAGCAGCAGGGGTGGTGGGTGGCAGCACTCCATCCCCACCTGTCGTTCTTGATACAGCACTGGGTGGAGCTGTGCCCCGCTGGAGCCATGCCCCACAAGATCATTACAGACAGATGGACTTTAGATGGAGATATAGAGAGATAGATAGCATTTTATGTGTGTCCTGCTGCATTTTTGTTGTTGTTGTCCAGAACCCAGTTCTCTGTTTTAGCAAGATCCCTTTGAGTTTGAATCCCATCTTCTATAGGGTTTGCAACATTCATCTTCATGGTTCAGTTTTGAAATTAATAAAACATAAAAGGCATTAACTACAAATAGTCTATCTGACAGGTTCATGATCACCACCCCACCAATAGCATGCCCTGCCTTTTTAGTTATGTTACACCAGGGTCTACTCACCTACCACAACAGAACATAATTCAATCAAAAACACTTCAAATGACGTGGTGGGCAGGGCAACAGTACGTGGGACTTCTTAGTGTAGGGTACACCCTTTCCCCACTGGGTCTTACCTCTTGGATCCCCACTTTGAAGACTGGCCTGGCACAAGGGCTATGGTAATTACAGGGACAGAAGTTTGTTAGGCCTCTACTGTGCCTGGGGTCTATGATTCGCTTGCACCTGAAAGGGTTAATCCCTCAAAGCATTGCCCTGCAGCCCAGCCCCACCCTGAGGCCCATTACTATTAATGAATACAAACACCAGAGTAAGGGTTAATAAGCAATCTGTACCACAAGCCAAAAATAACAATCATCATAGCAACATGAACTCGTTAACAACCACTTAACAGAACGCTATATACAAATATACGCAGAGAGCCACACCAGCGGTGGCAGCCAAGGACACTGACACCCGGCCTGCAGGGCACACTGGCACATCCCTGCCAGGCAGAGGATTTCCACCCTTTCTTCCACAAGTGGAGTACTTGGAGACCTCAAAAGGGAAGGCTGATACCTTACCCATCCTATGGGGAACTGAGGGCGAGTATCTCAGGTGAGAATTGTGGGGCCCTCGCAAGCAGCACCCGCGCTCCCAATCTTCCCAGCCTCTCCAGCAAAACAAGGACACAAAACTCTCAGGCTCTGAGACTCAGCTCACACAGCTTCCTGGTGCATGCACTCTTCACCACGTCTGCAGACACACACGCACGCACTCCTGCACACTCAAGTGCGCACACACACACACACACACACCACCTGCCAATCATACCATGGTCCAGTCACTGCTTGCACATCTCAATCAATCAATGCCACTCAACAATATCATTTTTTTGGACCGCTCATATTCATTATCACTTCATAACTTACTAACAAAGTTCCCGCTCTGCGGTTATATAATAAGGTTTCTTTCAGCGGTGCATGCCTCAGTTTCCCAAGAAGGTCATATCGTCGTCGAGGTCAAAAGTTTAGATGTTCCAGAGACTTCTAACCTCTAGCCACCCTACACATGCATAACCACTATTACAACTAAGCCAGGACTTGCACTGTTTACACCTTGTTGGGCTTGCGTCTTGGACTGGCTACCACCGGGCCACATATTGTAGCATCCCACGGAGCGTTTCTCCATGCCTACGCAATGCTTACAGCTCTGCCAACTCCCTGCCAGGAAGCTTTGGATCTGTGGAAGTTGGGTCAGGGTGCGGGAAGCCAGAGGGTTGCTGGGCAGAGCCCCCCCATCAGCAGGTCCTGGCAATGCCCGCTGGGCCGCCCTCTCCCAGCCCCAGCTGACCTGTCTGCTCCTGTGGGCATCCTCTGACTTTCCAGGGTACTGTGCCTCAGGGAGAGCCTCTGGCTTCCTGCCGGCAGTTTGCTGCACACCCCAAACCTCCCTGGATGCTTCAGCACTGCCACCTCTCCGGACACGCTCACGCTGCAGGGATGCACTGGCTCCTTCCTGGCCATGGGGAAGCATCCAGCTCCGCTGCTGGAGCTCCCTCGTCTTCCCCCACCCCTCCACCCACTCCAGCTCAGCTCCAGGGCTGCTTTTACACCCAAAATCTTTAGATGCAGAACCAACCTCTGGGGCTTCGTCCAGCCTCACGGGGGCTGGCCAATTTGCCCACAGACTGGCCACCTGGATGCCAGTGCTGTGGTGAGTGGGCCTGCCACGGTCTGCCTATCCAGTCAGAGAAGGGAAAGAGGCCTGGGTTCAAGGGACAGTCGAGCTGGACTGGTGCTGGAATATTCTTGAACTTCTCTATCATCATTTATGATCAAAGGTTTGATAACAATAGGAGGCAGAAGGTCACCGATGGCAAAGCAATACTGTATATAATAAAAAAGGTAAAATGAGAGTCTGTGGGGAGACCGCAGTACTAGAACAGTTAGGTTAATATTACACGGTCATGATCCCATTGGCAGCATATCGCCCAGAAATGAAACCCAGGAAACATTTTGCAAGGTTATTCAAAGGCAGAGCAATACAGCCTGAGAATTACCAAAGGATGCCCCTTCATGACTATAACTGCACTGACTGGAAGCAGCATGCCACAACGACCAGCAATGTCCTAGATACAGGGAAATAAAATAGTGGTGTATCATTTAACTGCACCAGACTGGGTGGCTAAATTAAAACAAGCATCTAGGACAGGGGCAGGAGAGAAGAGTCGTAGCCATATCATGTCATCATCAGGTTGCAGATGGAAAAGGAAAGGAACATTTATGTCAATTCAGAGTTTAAATCCCTCCAAGGCAGTGACTGTATTGCTTTGCAATTGCGTTTTGAGCTCACAGGAAAAATGCTTTTCTGAAGTCCTGGTAATATTCCACCAAACTCTTTTAACAACAGTACAATGCTCCAGCACAGAATTTCAACACTAAAAACAGGAGTTTTAAAAAAAAACCTGCGGATGTTTTTAAAACCTGCAGTAGGCAAGTGCCTCACAATAAAAGAAGCATCACTTATAGGACCTTACAACAGGTCCACCAAGCCGAGGACCCTGTCTCACGCAGTGGCCGAGAATGGATGTTGGGGGAAACGGAGCACGCCCAGAATTTTCCACCCCTTTTATTCTCCTGCTCGATCTTCCAACGTTCACAGGTTTAGGGGATTCCCATTCAGAGGCTGCACCCCTGTCTCCCATGTTCAGTGCCCACTGATGGATCTTTCCTCTGTGAATGTATCTAATCTCCTTTTGAACTGAATTAAACAATCAACCCCCAAATCATCTTGTAGCAGCAAGTTCAACAAGTGAATTATACACTGCATGAAAAAGAATACCCTTTTGTTACTCTTTAAATTAATATCTAATAGTGTCATTTTATGTCCCCTACTTCTAGTATTGTCAGAGTAATCCCTATTTACCTTCTCTGCACCATTTATTTATTTTTTTTTACCTCTTATGTCACCATTGGATCGTCTCTTTTTTAAGGTGAAAGAGTCTAGCCTTTCCATACATTTGGTCATATGTGTTGCCTTTTTCTCTATCTTCTCTAGTTCTTCTATGTAATTTTGATGTGAGAGGGACTAAAGCTGCACGCTGTATTGAAGGGATAGATACTCCATAGATTTATAAAAGAGCATAATCATACTTTAGCTTGTTTACAGTTTCCTTCTTTATAATGACTAACATTTTATTTCACTTTTTTTTCCACTTTTGTGGAATACTGAGGTGATGTTTTTAGAGATCTGTCCACAATGACTCCAAGATCCCTTTCCTGTGTAGTAACACTTAATGTAAACCCAATCATCATATATGTATGTTTTGGGTCCTGTCTCCCTCTCCCTGCCCCCTGACATGTGCATCACTGAGCTTAACATTGAATTTCATCCATCATTTGGTGGCCATTTGTTTAGTTTTGTAGATGCTTCTGCAGCTTGCTGAAGTCCACCTTGGATTTTACCATTCATATAATCTGGTGTCATCTGCATCACTTGGCCACATCACTATCCACCTCCCTTTCCAGACCATTTATGCATAAGTTAAATAGCACTGGTCCCAGCACAGATCCTTGGCGGACACTACTTCTTCCCATTCTGAGAAGTGATCATTTTTACCTACTCTTTGTTTGCCATTCTTAAGTCAACTTTCGATCCATGAATGGATCTTTTCTATGATGACATGGGTGCGTCTACATGTGCTATTAAAGCAACACAATGAACTCCAGCACAGTTTGCACCAGAGTACACTGCTCCCAGACACAGCATCTGTCTGTGTGCCCAGGACAGCAGCAGTTTGTGCCAGGGCAAAGCAGACCCAGGCTAGCAGCAGGTTTGGGGGATCAGACCTGGGCTTAGGATGGCGGTGTCATGCAGTGGGGACACTGACTGGAGCATGAAATTGCTAAAGTGCAGAGCCACGTGGCAGACAGCCCCCCCCCCCACACACACACACACACACTTTAGCACCCTTATGCCTCAGCCAGCCCCTATCACCATCTACATGTGCATTTTGGTAGAGTTAAGTACTCCAGTGTAAGAAAGTACTGTCCCCAACAGTACTACCTTATGATGGAGTTAATTAGTTTACTGCGCCCAAATACCAGGGCACATGTAGCCAGTGTTGCTTTACTTCAGAGCTAATTAGTCAACTCCACAGTAAAGCACACATGTAGATCCATCCCTGACAACTTAATTTCATCCCTGACAACTTAACTGAGCATTTGATGTAGGGCTTTGTTGAAGGTTTTTTTGAATGTCCAAATATTCAAAAGACTGGATTGCCCCAATTCACCTGCTTGTTGCTGCCCTCAAGGAACTCCAACAGGAATAAAATCTGTCGTAGTCTGATTGCTAAAGGATATTACAATTTATGTATAATTTAACGAGACCATTACTTTACTTTAGTCATTAGAACCATGTTATACAGCACTTTTAGGAAAGAAAGTTAAACATGATTTTTTTTAAATAGCGTGCAAATGGCAATTACTCCCAGGAGTAATTTACTTTCTCTACTTGTCATTAAAGCTCTGTGCATCTTCCGGACAAAGACTGGAATTAGCTATGCAAATGTTCTTAGTGACCTTAAAAAAAATGTTTTTTTTTAAATGCTTTTCCATTTCTGAAATTCTATACCAGAAAGAGCCAATGTCCTAGCACTCTTCATTATTTGATTACCATGAATAGCCGCACCAAGGCATAAATAGCAAAACCATGCATTTATATATCCCCTTTCATTTAATCATGTCAAGACTGCTAACAAATATAAATTAAGCTTTGCAACTCCCTTTGTATTCCCTTTAATGAACACACACAGAGATTTGAAAAGCAAGGCGACTAATCTGCACAAGCATCACTAGGAATGATGAGGTCTACTTCCAGTAATGTGCTCTAACTACTAGGTTGCACTCTTTGCCATTGCAAGTCAAGTTATTGCAGCAGCTGCAGTAACCCAATTCTTAGAAAACAGAAAAACAAGGTTCAGACATTTTTATTTTAATGAATGGTGCCCTTGCCCTGTATAATCTATCAGCATTAGACTGCAAACTCCTTGGGCTGGAAAGGTCTTCTAGGGTAGATTAATCTTACTTGAAACTGGCAGGTTTAATTGCCACCTTGCCCTTAACAAAGATGAAAGAGACAGCTAATGTGCTACTGCCCAGAACAATAGCTATGAACAGACAGTGCATTTGTGCCAGGAGAAAAGCCTTTGCCCTGACACAAAAACAGAGCATAAAAGCCATTCAAGGGCTTTCTGGAAGGAGAGAACTGACTCTTTCACAAGCCAGTTTTCTCACTTCCAACCAGGAAGACCTCTCCCCTCATGCACTAACTGGAATGACCGTATATGTCTTCGGGGTGCTTAGGATACCCAGTATCCCACAGCCCTTTGCTCTCCCTCCCTGCAAGGGAGAGGGATGGAGGGAGAGCACGGGCTCCATGATAGCTCATGCAGAGGCAAGCTGTAAGGGATCCTTGTAGGGACCCTGTCATGGGTGCCAATGTTCCCCTGCCACTGAACAGACCCGGGTCACCCCAGGTCTGGGCAAGGTCAGGGAAGGGGGGGTATTGCCTCAGACTGGAACCATCTCAGGAAGTTTCAAGCCCCTCCTTGGATTGGAGAACCGGTTTGTGCATGGGTGGGAGCTATTTCCTGCATCCAGATCGACCCCGTTGTGGGACAGGTTCAGCTGCACTGCCTCTGCCTCCTGTACCTCTCCACAGTGCCCCAGAGGGGTTCATGGACCAGGAAAGCATTCTCCTACAGCTGGAGCCCTCCTGGCCCCCTCCCTACCCATCCCACCAGTCAGCTGATTGTCTTTGTCCTGGCACAAAACCAGTCAGCTGGTTGGTGGGATGGGTGGAGGGAGGCATTCTCCCGGGCTTCCAGGGCTGGAAACTTCTCAGACCCCTATCTGCTTTCCACCCCAGGCGCTCCTGCAGGTGACCCAGAAGTGAACAGAATGGGGGGCATCCTCCCTCGGTGGAAACCACCCCAGATGTCTGGGATGGCTTCAGTCATGGGAGAATGCCCCAGCTCTGTGCACTCCTCCAGTTGGTGCAGGGGGCAGGAAGTGGATGGAAAGGGTGAGGAAAGCAATTCTCCTCGCCCCTCTCAGTCCTATAGGCCAAAGGGTGCCTGTGGCAGCTGCTGCCAACTACCAGCTTACAACCTTCCCCCTTCAACAAAGGGAGGGCAGGGACTGTCAATCATTGGGCTCCCCCAAGGGTAGTAGTGACCCAAGGAACAGCCCTGTGGCATCCCCAGCTGAAGACCTTGCCTGCGTACCTCTCCAGCCAGGGCATGGATTGCACACGTTCCATTCCCCAACCTTTTCTTCCAGGACTTAGAGTTTCACAGCAATTCTTTGCCCTGGAAATGAGGTCCTGTCCATGGCCAAAGGCAAATAAATATAAGGCTCTCCAGGAATCCTATTGCAATCTGCAGAGGAGCTTCAGCTGGGTCCAGTTGGGGAAATATGTGGAGGCAGACAAGAGAGATGTCTCAGGTGGAGAAGAGAATAACATCACAGAAACTAAAAGGGAAGCAAGTGTCAACCCAGTCTGAAAAACTTATTTTTGGTCTTCAAAAAAGCTTAGTGGACTTTTGGGTTAGTGTTGGCAGAGGTTTGCAGCTGTGAGGGAAACCTGTCTCCTAGTCTTTTTGTGCTGAGAATGGTGTCAAAAGCCCTGACCCCATGACAAATGTCATCTTCTCCTTGGAATTGCTTACAAGAGAGAAATATTTCCAGATCTGGAAGACAGTAATAAAGGAGGGCTCTACCAAGTTAAGGGTAAGCACAGTATAGGCTTGTGTGGTTTGCGTGGTAGATCACTGTATTATGACTCAAGAGATCTGGGGTCTGTTCCAAAGTCTGGCCCTGACTGGCATGAATGATCTCAGACAAACCATATTGCCTTTGGATCCCAGTTTCTTTGTCTGTCAAACAGGAGACTGACAAAACAATACTGGCACTTCTGTAAAGTGTCCCGAGATGTATTGGTGATCAAGCTAGGTATATAACTACTAGAAGCATGAAAAGGCAACAATCTACCTATTGCTACACAACCACACGGGGAAAAAGAAGTCCTTCTTTACTTCTCTGCATGACATATCCTAGTGTATACCAATACAAATTACACCATGATCAGAAACAGACAAATGGATGTGGACAGACAAAATCTAAACCAAAGTAATTTACACCAGTGGAGTGTTACTCCCACCTCTTTGAGGAATAGGTCTCAGCTAGTTTTGGTAAGATTAACCCAAGTCAGCAGTCTGAATCATCTGCTCTCTACTACCCCCACATACACTGGTGTACTGCAGATCACCCTTACATGAACATATCATCTGCTTATGCCCTACATTAGCCTTACAATGACTACAACTCTCTTTCCTGGATCAGCTGCCTTCAGTCCGGCAGAGGTGGAGAGCTAGACAAGTCACTGCTGGCACTCAAGTGAAGTATGCTGCATGTGGGAAAGGAATTCTCTCAATGAAGCAAAAGGGCAGGAACTACATCGTCCCTGGCACACAATTCATCTGGGGCCCAGCCCTATCTCCTGGACTGCCCCCATACCTCGGATGAACACCAGTGGCTCCATCTAACCACCTCTGGCCTTGCCCATCTAGTTGGAGCTCTCTGGGTTGCATTTGTAGTTGTCTCAACGGAAGAACACATCATCATTTTGCTTTCCAAGAGCAGTCAGTCTTTGGCGAGAGGATTCTCCCTTTCAGACTGTACTTCAGTCTTAATGCAGCAGTCCATCATGGAACGACATACCTTTTTTCTCCATCAAAGACATTCAGTCATTCGTTTTCCTTGATATGCATGGATTGTCCTTTAGGCTCAGGAAAACACAACCCTGCCACACCAGCTCATGCTGTACCAAATGCTCAGTTCTGATTCACAACAGCTGAGGATCTGGCCTCTTCTGCCCATTTACAACATTAGATTAAGTTACATGGTTTAGAAACTCACAGAGAAAAATCATAAATCTTCCCTAGTTTATATGATTTCATAGACATTAGGGCTGGAAGGGACCTCGGGAGATCATCGAGTCCAGCCCCCCGCCCAAAGGGCAGGAAGTCAGCTGGGGTCATAGGATCCCAGCAAGATAAGCATCCAATTTACTCTTGAAG
>NW_017728951.1:13868995-13877036 GCF_001723895.1 Crocodylus porosus | reverse complement strand
CACTTTGAGAATACAAATAGCTTCCTTAGCTTTCCCAAGGCTCCTCATCTGCTTGAAATGAACTCCGTGGCTAAGGATGTTCAGGATGGGGCCCCAGGGATGTTTTAAATTTTTAACATATCTCATTAACTCTGTGGTAATGGGAAGAATAAGAAGTTAAAAACCATGATATGCTTTCTTTAGTTTCATCTGACAGATGATAATGCAAGCGCTACACTGTTAAGTTAACATCTGATAGAATGTGCTATTCTGCTAATAGCGACTATCTTAAAATGTTGTATTTTGAGAAATGTCCAACAAGAAATTCTAAGATGCTATTAACACATTTATTTACTTGCATTGTAGACAGAATACCACCAAGGGAAGAGAAGATTAAAGGTGTGCAATCTTTCAAAGAATACAGACTTTAGAGGTGTCTTAAATCTAAGGATTTAATTGGCGTTTGAAGAGATTCTCTTTTCATATACTTCACTAAAAAATAACACAACCACACACAGCAAGGTGCCCAATGGAGAAGCCTTGTTCTGGTATTGTGTCACCTTGCAGACAGCTTCTAAAGGTTACAAAAATCAAAGCCAGAGCACAGACAAATATTTTTAAAGTTGGTTCTTGGAAGAAAAGGAGGATTTGCGGGGGTGTTCATAGGAACACAGAAGCCGGACTTAGCAAAAGACAAAACATGGGAGAGAAAGAAGAAAGTGGATCGATCCTAGGCAGCCATAAGACCTGAGACACCAACACTATATGATATCCTTTATCTTTGCAAGTTGTTTAATACTTTAAATGGATAAAGCACTCCTAGCAGCTGTCTAA
This sequence comes from Crocodylus porosus, assembly GCF_001723895.1. Classification (NCBI taxonomy): domain Eukaryota; kingdom Metazoa; phylum Chordata; order Crocodylia; family Crocodylidae; genus Crocodylus; species Crocodylus porosus. The sequence goes on along the minus strand of NW_017728951.1, from coordinate 13,876,223 downwards.
AGATGGAAAGGTTAACTGCAGCCTAGATCTCCTAATGAAGTTATGCTGAAGAAAAAAGGTTTCAGGAAATGAAACATCCATAATTAGGAGACTGAAAAACAATGTTTATATCAACCAAAGTGTTTTTACAATTCCTAACACAATAGACTCTTTAATCTTCTTTCGGGCCTCTGGGCACCAAGAAGAAACAAACAAACAGCTCATCTGTGAGGCAGAAACCTGGACAACCTAGTTGTTATTTACCTAATTTTTATGGATAATTATTAGTAAATTACTCCTTGTTATGGAAATTGCTCTAATTTTATGAAGGGTGATATCTGGGTGATCTCACTCGGGGCCAATTCATATTCTCATTACTTGACTTCTCCAAGTGTACTCAGCTCATTTGGGATGGGGAGTACTTCACACCTTGGAGAATAGATTTGAAAAGTTCATTAATAATTACTCTGGAATAAATGCCCACCGCTTTCTGTTTGTTTGAGAAAGTGTGGTCCTGAAAGCAGACTTCTAGAAGGGAAGGATGCTGGATTAGCTGGGACTGCACAGGCAATATTCCCGACCAGGTCACATCCAGCCTTGGCACTTCTGAGCAAGACTAAAAACAGGTTTTTCCCCCTATTTCCAGGCAACTATTGCCTGGTTAGCCAACAACTGGCTTTGCACAGGGCTTCGCTGAGGATTTTATGGAGGGCTAAAAGAGAGAGTTGTTTTGGGCCCATTATCTGAACAGCCTCCTATTTCACGTCACAAACACTGCTGCTATAGGATTTGAGTGCAAGTCAAGAGGCACTCCTTCAAGTGAATTAGGACCTTCAGGGTTCCAGGTCTTTTAGTTTGGGGCTATATATCATAGAATCATAGAAAATTATGGCTGGAAGGGACCTCAGGAGGTCATCTAGTCCACCCCCAATGATCCTTCTGCAGGTTCACCTATATTTATCCCTCCAGGCTATGTACAGCAATTCAGGGGCATTAGGGAGAGGTTAATTCAATTCAAAATAGCTGCCCAATAGCAGATAAGTCAAGATGGGGGTGGTCTAGCTTGGGGGGTGGGGGTCCAGCAAGCTGGAGAGGATTGGGGATCCATCAGGAGATGGGGGGGAAGTGTAACCAACAGGTGGGGTGGGCAGATGCAACCTGCAGGTGGGGTGGGATGGGGTCTCCCCACAGCAAACCTACATCCCCATCCCTCCTGCCCCTCCCCCCACCAGGACTTAATTGTTTGCATGCTGATAAAAGTGGCTGCACATGGAGCAGCTTGTGGGATGGAGGTTGAGAGGGCTGGCTGGTTTGGGGGGTGGGGGGTGAAATAGCCCAGTGCAGGAGGAGGCAGGGCTTAAAAGAGCAGCGCTGGGGCTGGGGCTGGGGCCAGCGGCTGAGTTTTCCCAGCCCTGGGGCTGCCCAGAGGAAGTGGACAGAAGTTCCATGCACCAATTTGACCTAAGTTGAATTAGTCTGATACTATATAGATCCAAGTTTATCTTAAATCTGGTTCTGTAGTTCTTAGACTGGTTTACGTGCATGCAACTTCTGTTATGTTACAGGTTTAAATTGATTACTGATCACAGAGACCAGGTCTGTAAGTGTTAGCTCAGCACTGGGATGAGCTAAGTTTAAGTCGGGGCCCCCCATTCTGAACCCCATGTAACCTCCCCAAATGTCTGTACTTAGCCCAAGAGAACACATAAGCCAGATAAACATGTGGACTTGAAAGATCCCACTTCACCATCTTCAATTCAAACATTATTGGTTCCCAGTCCTATTTTCAGCCAACGCTTTCTCACGATCCCAGTCCAGGTACAAGATTTGTTTGCATGGAACTAGGGACACCTAATACCAGGCGATATAAGAGCCTCAGCCAAATGGATATTAAATCAGCATTTATAGTAGAAAAGGGGATGATGAGACCGATCAGAACTTACCGATTCTGCTCCTCTCTGAGTAGTAGAAAGCTCAAATTACAGCTTACAAACACAGATGTTGCATTTGTCCCAGGACCAGTTGTGCCCATACTTGTCCCATAACATAAAGGTTGTGCGGTTGGCATGTACACATGTATAGGGAGTAAAAGGAAGGCCCATGGTAGTATAAGACCACTACTGAATAGGCAAAAATAATTGGTGACAGACAGGGGGGACAAGGCTGAACTCCTCAATGAGTTCTTTGCCTCAGTGTTCCTAAACGAGGGGCAAAACAAGTCTCACAATGGGATTGTGGAGAGGCAACAGCTAGGCACTAGACCACCAAGCGCTGACCCTCAGATGGTGCAGAGTCACTTGGAACGACTGGATGCATTTAAGTCGACAGGCCCGGATAAGCTCCATCCAAGGGTACTAAAGGCACTGTCTGATGTCATTGCATAGCCACTGGCAAGAATATTTGAGCACTTGTGGCGCACAGTCAGGTCCTGGAGGACTGGAAAAGGGCCACCGTGGTCCCTATTTTCAAGAAGGGGAGAAAGGAGGATCCAGGCAACAACAGGCCAGTCAGTCTCACCTCCATCTTTGGTAAAGTCTTTGAAAAGATTATTAAGGCTCACATATGTGACAGCCCAGCAGGAAAAATTATGCTGAGTGGAAACCAGCATGGGTTCATAGCAGGTAGATCATGCCTGACTAATCTAGTCTCTTTTTATGACCAGGTTACAAAGCACCTGGACACAGGAGTAGGGGTAGATATCGGTTACTTAGACTTCAGGAAGGCCTTCGATACAGTATCCCACCCCATACCGGTGAACAATTTAAGAGGCTGCGACTTGGATGATTACACAGTCCAGTGGGTGGCAAATTGGCTAGAGAGTTGTACCCAAAGAGTGATGGTGGACAGGTCTGTATCGACCTGGAAGGACGTGGGCAGTGGGGTCCTGCAGGGCTCAGTCCTTGGACCGATACTCTTCAATGTCTTCATCGGTGACTTGGACGAGGGAGTGAAGTGTACTGTGTCCAAGTTTGCAGATGATACAAAACTGTGGGGAGAAGTGGACACACCGGAGGGCAGGGAACAAGTACAGACAGACCTGGACAGGCTGAACAAATGGGCAGAAAACAATAGAATGCAATTTAACAAGGAGAAATGCGAAGTGCTGCACCTAGGGAGGAAAAATGTCCAGCACACCTACTGCCTGGGAAATGACCTGCTCGGTAGCATGGAAGCGGAAAGGGATCTCAGAGCCCTAGTGGGCTCCAAGATGAACATGAGCCATCAGTGTGACAAAGTCATCAGCAAAGCTAACGCCACTTTATCATGCATCAGCAGATGCATGACAAACAGAACCAAGGAGGTGATACTTCCCCTCTGTCGGGCACTGGTCAGACCACAGGTGGAGTACTGCATGCAGTTTTGGGCACCACACTTTAAGGAGGATGTGGATAACCTGGAGAGGGTCCAGAGAAGGACTACTTGTATGGTTAAGGGCTTGCAGGCCAAGCCCTATGAGGAGAGACCAGGGCACCTGGACCTCATTACTCACCGCAAGAGAAGACTGAGAGGCGACCTTGTGGCTGCCTATAAATTCATCATGGGGGTGCAGAAGGGAATTGGTGAGGCTCTTCTCACCAAGGCACCCCTGGGGTTTACAAGAAATAATGGCCATAAGCTAGCAGAGAGCAGATTTAGACTGGACATCAGGAAGAACTTCACAGTTAAAGTGGCCAAAATCTGGAATGGGCTCCCAAGAGAGATGGTGCTCTCCCCTACCCCGGGGGTCTTCAAGAGGAGGTTAGGTAGGTATCTGGCTGGGGTCATCTGAACGCAGCACTCTTTCCTGACTATGCAGGGGGTCCGACTCAATGGTCTATTGAGGTCCCTTCTGACTCTAACATCTATGAATCTATGTGGCCATACACAGATCTAGGATTTTGCAGAGGAGGGTGCTGCAGATGGTATGGTACATCATCGCATACAAATCCAGATAAAGAGAAATCAGAAGCTTTACTAATATGCTAGGGGTCTAGGGCTATATTATATAGTTTAAGGTTGGGGGAAAAAAACAGATTTAAGTATTGGAATGTGCATTAATTAGCTATATTAAATATTATGGATAAAACCAGCAAACTGCAAAAAATAAATCAGAAGATATAGTTTATTTAGTTCTGTAGCCATTACAATTAAATCTCACTCAGACTGATACAATCTAGCCTTCTTGGACACCTAGACAGTACAGCCGATGCTTCAGTAAAAGTTATTTCCACACCTGAGTTAATGTTTTTAGCTAGAGTTAAAAATTAGTGTGCAGGTCTGTGACAGGAGGCTACATTACCAGAAGCAGCTAAAACACAGCAGGATTGCTTGATTAGTGCAACATCAAAACCATTGCAAAAGAGAGAGGGTTGTTAACAGCTAAATGAATCGTTTAGAAGGAATCAGCTAAATTATAATGAGCCATGAAGTGGCGGAGGGAGAGGAGCTGGGACAGGGGCTGCCCAGCCAGAGCGGGCAGCCCCTGAGCGGGCAGGAGGGCTTGTTTCCCCAGATCTGCGTATGAGCAAGGGCCGGCTGTCACTGTGGGCTGGAGCCAGGGCAGTGCCGGGCTGTTCCTAGAGGGGGTGTTAGGCTGGGCTGTGCTCAGGGTGGGCATCAGCGGTGCTGAGAGGAGGGGTTGGGGGACCTATGGTGAATTCTGGAGTGGCTGCAGCCCCTCTTGTAGCCCCCCTCCCAACACCCCCGCCACCTGTCCCAAGCACAGTGCAGCCCAGCCCCAGCCGGGAAGAGCCTGGTGCAGTCTCAGCCCACGGGGGCAACCTGCCCTCAGCCTGTGCGCAGATCTGGGAGCGCACGCCCCCCCCAGGGTGCGTGCAGTGGCAGGAGCTGCCCCCCACTCCCCGTGCCCCCCCATGCTCCACCCCAGCTGTGCAGCGCCTGCCCCTGCCCCAGCCCCTTTCCCTCCCTCACCACAGGGGCCTTGATCTGTGCCCCCCCCTTAAAAACAAGAAAAAATATAAAAGAGGTACTTGAGACATGAGCCGAAACTTTGAGACAGAAGGGGTACACTTGTTAGAAAAAGGTTGAAAACCCTGCCTTAAGTGACCATGAAAAAAAATCTTTTGATTTCATCAGGCCAGTAATTCCCCTCTGGCTTTTAAAGGTGATATGGAGACAGAGTCAGTGCTAAGCAGAAGCCATTTAAAGTGTGAACCTTTGATAAAGATGCATTTCTATTAACAAAGGAAGCCCCATATCAGTTGGATTTTCTGCAGAATAAGTCCAAAGCTCAAAAGAGACTTCTCCTGTAACCTCCAGTGTGCCAGAGCTTTAAAGCCCAATTACCATGGTAACATCTAAGTGCTTCGCTCAAATTTCATCCAGAAAAAAATAACCTTCCATTATTAAGTGGATAAGTATTGGTCTCTTGGGATTGCTCTGTAAGTGTGTGCTAAAGCTTTAGCTTTCTCTTCAAAAATCATAATTTACCTTTGTTAGCCATGAAGTAGCCATAAATTCAAGGAACAGTTTAACAATAAAGATAGGAGTTAATGTATGTTCATGCATTAATCTAGACTTAAAATTTTCACAAAAATGTCTTAAGTTTTTTACAAAAATGAATAATACAATCTGCGTGGTCTAAAATACAAGGTGAAGTAATAATGCTTAGGACTCCCTGTGCTAGCTTTGATTTACTTACTCTCCAAAAAAGTTTGCATTGCATAGCATTCAGTTGGAGTGATGCATCCCATGCTTAGAGAGATGTTTGTTTTTCCTCGTTTATAAATCTCAATGTGCAACATAATGTGCCATCTTACTAAGGGTTAGAAAGACCAGTTCCTAGAGGTAGGATATAGGTCATGAAAAAGAGTCCTGAGACCCAAAAGAGGGATTTGGTCATAGAGAGAAATTTCTGCAGATGCAGGAAAATAGCTATTAGTTACTGGTAAAGAGAGACCACTCAGTGCAACTATTAAATTTGAGCATCTGATCTATTTCCCATTTAACTCAAGGAGAGACATAATATTTCCAAACCTATAATCTGTTAAGTGACCCGAATTCTCAATGCATTAATGTTCTAAGTAGCAATCAAATGAAAATGAAATAGTGTTGAGTACCTTTAACTCTGGGTCTGGGACCTGCCCCAAAGGATAAAGGTTTAATCCTTCAGACTCCTGTTCACGCAAAAAAAAGTACTTTAATCACCTGACCTTCGAGTGCAAACAACTCAGATGAGGGACTGTTGAAAGTACTCAGTGACTTAACAATTCTCAAATCTGCCCAAGAAAGAGGCCAGAAAGAAGAGGGGACTGGGTGTTATTTCACCATTAAACATCCTGGGGGTTGTCATTTTTAAACTTGTTTCAATTGAAACGTTTCTGCTTTGCTACTGAAACTTGTAGTCAATGAGGACCTTTTGTAATTTCTTACCCGATACCGTTAGTCTATCTCTAATTAGCACCAACTGTTCTCCATCATAGGTCCTTGGGAAGATATCGAAATTAGTAAAAGGAAATTATAAATGAGTCAGTCACAGTTACATAAGCCTTCCTCCTACAGCCTTTTCTTCTAGACTTGCCTACAGGGAGAACTTGACCAGAATATCTATAGTAAAAAGAAAAACACCTTCCTGCACAAAGGTGTAACTCCAGAATAATAAATTCTTGACTTTCTAAAGTTAATTCTCCAAGACTTGAAGTGCCCCCCATCTTCACTGAATGCATTACACTAAGCACTCAGAAAGCTAAACCATAATAGAGAAAGGGTAATATTTTTAACTTTAAGTGTCCTCTGCTCTGTTGCAAGGCATTATGGCTCCCATTTTAGACATGAAATATTAAGACTCTGTTACTTTCCCAATGTCACATAGCAAGCCACTGCCTCACGTGTTACACTTCTGACAAGGTAATTCTTTCATGCCGCGAGACATCTGCATGGCTTCTACACAGTAAGAGTTCAATGTATTTTGTTTCCAGTATGAACCGTTAGCATGTGCAAACTTGAAAAATTTGTTCAATTTCTCCCTGTATGAAAGGCAACATCTTTGCCTGCATGCCTACTTGAAGGAGATGTGCTGAAAGTAGCATGCACACACGAAATAGTTTCATAGTTGGTAGGGTCGGAAGGGACCTGAGCAGATCATCAAGTCCGACCCCCTGCCATGGCAGGAAAGAGTACTGGAGTCAAACGACACCAGCCAGATGTTCATCCAGCCTCCTCTTAAAGACCCCCAGGGTAGGAGCCAGCACCACTTCTCTTGGAAGTTGGCTCCAGACCCTAGTCGCCCTGACCGTGAAGTAGCGCCTCC
>NW_017728951.1:13860405-13868439 GCF_001723895.1 Crocodylus porosus | reverse complement strand
TCTCCCCACATCTTAGTGTTATCTGAGAATTTGAATAGGGTGCTTTTTACCCCCTTGTCCAAGTTTCTGATAAAGATGTTGAACAGCGCAGGCCCGAGAACCAAGCCCTGGGGGACCCCACTGCCCACACCCCTCCGGGTCAAATAAGACCCATCCACTACCACTCTCTGGGTGCGGCCCTCCAGCCAGTTAGCGACCCATCTGACTGTATAGGTGTCAACGCCAGTGTCTCCTATTATTTTTAATGAGAATGGGGTGAGAGATGGTGTCAAAGGACTTCCTAAAGTCCAGAGAGACTACATCCACTGCTACCCCTGCATCTAAGAATTTTGTGACCTGGTCATAGAAGGCCACCAGGTTGGTCTGACAGGACCTGCCTCTAATGAACCCGTGTTGGTTGCCCCTAAGCATAATCTCCCCTACTGCCCCCTCGTGGACATGAGCCAGGATATTTCTCTCAAAAAGCCAGGATCGAGGTAAAACTGACTGGCCTATAGTTTCCCGTGTCCTTCTTCCTCCCTTTTTTGAAAACGGGAACCACATCAACCCTTTTCCAGTCCTCTGGCTCCATGCCAAAGCACCATGAGTGCTCATAAAGCCATACCAGGGGTCCTGCAATGACCTCTGCTAATTCTTTCAGCACTCTGGGGTGGAGATTGTCCAGACCAGCTGATTTAAATATGTCCAGTCCCTCCAGAAATTCCCTGACTAGGTCCTCACTGACCCTAGGCCTGGGTGCGCCTCCCCTGGGTCCTATGGTGGTCTCAGTGGGGGGGTGACCCAGTTCCTGCTCAGAAAAATGGAAGCAAAGAAATGGTTAAATAGGTTAGCTTTGCTATCTGGCGTGACGACCAGATTTCCTAGTGTGTCTTGCAGAGGCCCCACAATACCCGGTACCTTCTTTTTACTCCCTATATAATTTAAAAAAGGACTTCTTGTTGTCTTTGATCTGGGTAGTTAGTCCCAGTTCCACCTCCGCCTTGGCCTTCCTAACAGCTCCCTATAGCCCCAAGCAACTGAGGTATAGTCCTCCCTGGTGACGACCCCTTCCTTCCATTGGCTGTGCGCCTCCTTTTTAGCTAGGAGACATTCCCGGATGTTTTGGTGAGCCATGGAGGCTTTTGCGCCCTCTTGCCCCCTTTGATCCGTGTTGGGATTACCTCCCTCTGGGCTTGGAGGATCGTCTCCTTAAGAAACGACCAATCTTCCTTGGACACCTGACTCCTCTCCCCTCTGGGACCTCAGTGCTTCCCTGACTATTCTCCTTAGCTCATTGAAATCTGCCCTTCTGAAGTTCAGGGCTGCTGCCTTGCTGCAGGCCTTTGCCACCTTACGCTGGATGGTGAATTCCAGCAGGTGATGATCACTGTCACTCAGGTGGTCGAGCAGCCGCAGCCCCCTCACCAGGTAATCGCCCATAGCCAGGACCAGATCCAACAAGGTGTCTCTCCTGGTGGGGCTGTGCACCTCCTGAGTTAGCTGGAGGTCCTGTATCTCAGCTAGGAACCTACACGAGCGGTCAGGCCTGACTTACTGCTCTTCCCAGCAGGTGCCTGGAAAGTTCAGGTCACCCATGATGACGACGTCCTTTGATCTAACTACTTCTGCGAGCTGACTTAAGAATTCCCGGTCTAGCTCTTCCCCGTGGTTGGGCGGTCTAGAGTAGACCCCCACCGTTAAGTCCCTTTCCCCTAAGATGCAATAACTATTTTTTGTTTCATGCCATTATGTTAAAATAAAGTTTTAAATTTTTCATCACAGAGAAGACAATGGTCTCTTGGGGTACAAACCAACATCCTGTAACTTGCATGTTGCTCTTTAACTGGAGAAAAATAGGTGTTGTGTTATGTACCACATCATCTGTACCCCCACTTTCAAAATCCTAGATCCACCTATGGGTATGCATACTGTAGGTTGGCAGTTATCCGTGTGAAAGAAGAGAGCTTGGACTAATTCCTATACCCCCCCCTCCGTTAGTACTTGAAAATCCCCTGGAAAGCATCTGAGTTAACAGTTTATTTCAGAACAAAGCAAGGAAGGAACAACGTAGAAATTTTAGACTTCCTATTTTTCAAAAGGATTTTTAAAAAAATAAAACTGAAGATCAATTGGTGAAACAAAAATCAAACGTAATAGCTTTCCTGTACCCCCAAGGCATGAGAATGAGAATGATTAAAATCAGAATTACTATTGGCAAGGAAGCAGAAATAATTCTGCAGCATGCATCATTCATAAGCACAGGTCACTTCTTGCCATTCCTTATTTAAATACAGGCAAGCTGGGAGGCAGCACTACGTGCAGAGGCTTAGTTAGTTTTTTAAATGAAAAATTCACTAGTATGACACTGGTACAATACTGTGGATGACTTCTACAGGGGGGCTGTATATAATTTACCCTTTCTTCATAACTTCCCATCACCAGCTGAGACTTCTGGGTTTGCTGAGGAAAAGCAAACAACCTTTGTAGCCACATAAAACAGTTATCTTCCAACACCTGCTGTAATAAATCTGATTTTACTCAAGAGTAGAAAGTAGTATATCTACATACAACCATCCGGAGTATTGTGGGAAACCATTGCCTGGAACATCTTGAGCTAGACTGCATCAACCCACAAAAAATCCTTCCGGACTAAATATTAGTTGGATCACCCTTCAGTAAGCCTAACTCACTGTCCATTTCATCTCCCATGGCTTCTCCTCATTGTGGACAGAAAGCTACCCAAGTTAAAAATTCACAAGACCAGTTTATTTTACAATGAGATGCTACTGAAAAAATAATGGTAGGCACTAGTGGATGAGGACTTTACTAATCTCAAACGACATCAATACAGTTTCATGGATTGGGAAAATAACCTAATATGGTCAGAAACATGTTTCCAGTCTCTGGTAATGAAACATGTTTAGGCCATTGTTTTCATTGCTTGTGGAGGTCACAAAGAGACCCTTGATTTTCAGGAATAGTTAGTATCCACCTTCAAAAAAAATCAGATCAGTGAATTACACATCCAAAAACTAGGTACCCAAAGAGTTACACGTCCCAAATTGGAGGCCAGTTATGAAAACTCTGGCCTTAGCTGAAAGTTAGATAAGACGACATTTGTTTTAACAGCCCTGTAAAAATGCAATGACTTTTTTTCACAACATTTTCATGCACTGCTACCTAAAATAATTCTGTCTTAGCTTGTCTAGCAGGAAACTACTTTCATTACCAGATAGTGAGAAGCCTGGAAAAAAGCCCTTGCTGACAACTATTGTCAGACCTGGTTTGTTTAAGATAGTGTACACAGATACTCTATACAAGCACCACAATATTCCTGTCACAAGCAATGGTTTTGCATGAAAACACCTACATATAACATAGGTCCACAAAAAAAACCATAAACCCTTACACTTATTTCCTTCCCAACTATGGACACAGCTGTGGCCAAATTTTCATCCTACCTGGAGATTAAAATACCACGACGGAAGCAATGCTGTTTCACATCGTACCTGCTAGATGGTACACACATAACATAATCTTGCTCTAGATTAAGTATACATGACATGCACAGGAAAATGCAATTCCTGTGTAGCTGTCTACCTTGTTCATCAGAGATCATCCTAGAATGACAGTGTCGCTTTGTAGCTCCAGGGAATAACTAATAACAGAGTATGACCATTTTTTAGGGCTTGCCTTGAGGGGCATCTCCAACTAAGCAAAGTCACACAAGCCAGCCTTCCCCATCCCTATCTTACCTTATATATTCCCATCCCTCAAGTGGAGCCCTTCTAGAGTTGAGTACTTCCATTAGTTGTCTCTAACTGTGGGCAAGGGGGTGCAGAAGAGATGGAAATAAGGAATTAGAAGTTATGGGATTGCCCCTTGTAGACTTCTTGCATTTGCAGCCTGCAGCACTCAGACACATTCTACATGTACTTCAGACCGGGACAATCTATGAGCAAGCTCAACCCAGGCCTGATCAGGGTGAGATTGGACTGCCCTGGCATTGTGTGTTGGGGTTTCAAAGTAAGTGATCACCATCCATGGGCTTGATTGAAGACCATAAGTAGCAATATAGACACAGCCACAAAAATACTTGATATCTGCAGAATATTATACCAGCACTAACTAACCCTCCCAATTCATGAAGGAGCCAAAACAAGTCTAGCAGAGACGCCTTGTGATGGAGAAGTCTACTGAGTATGCGTATGTATAAGCAAAAACACAGGCTCCTTGCTTCTAGGGACTTGAACAGACAGGACTCCAGAAATCCAGAACAGAGGTGACATGGGGGTTGATGGATAGGAATCAGCTAAAGCAGTGCTACCTCACAACATCCTTGACAAAGCCACACATGGTTTGCCATCAGACTATGGAGATGAAAGGCTTTCCACGTTTTAATGTCCGGTAACCATACAAACACATTCCCTTCCACAGTCATAAACAGTAAAACTCCTACTGATATCAGAAGCAAGCTTAAAACCCTGCCAAAACACCACAAAGCCCAGAGACTTTTCTTCTGCAAGAGGACAAGAGAAGAAATATCACGCAACAAGTGCATGGTCTCATTACTTAGCACATTGCTGGAATGCAGAATGAAGGAAGTTGGTTTGACATGGCATTTGTACTTAATTGGCATAGATGGACAACAATATTCTAAATAATTGCAATGACTCAAATAGGAGGAAACCATCTGTTGCAAAAGAACATTAGGTAATAAGCAATGTGTCTCAACATAATGTGATTGCTGCAACAAGAATCATGGCACAGGGCTGCAATGAAATAGATATTCATCTCTACGGAGGAGCGGTGGAAATTACCATTTTGTGCCAGTAGATTTCATTGCAGTCAGCTCATCTGGAATACACAGATACCACAAAAACAGATTATAGCTCTTATGACAAAGGACTTGGTTTAAATGCTCCCCTTTTCCAGGCATGTTTTCAATTGGAAGTTCCAAGCTGGCATACCAGGATGCTCGGTTGGTTTTAGCACTGAACACCTTGGCAGACTCAGCCCTTAATTAGGATGTAATTACCTGGTTATTGCAATAGTAGCAGTCTCATTACCCTAAAATATCATTAAGGTGAATGCAGGCTGTGTTGAGAAAGCCAATCAACATTGCAAGCCTTGCAATACAATAAGCATAAGCAGAGTTGATTAAAGTAGACAGTAATTGGCAGTAAATATTAATGGAAAAAGGGAGTCAGTAGCCGAAGTGCAAACTACAGGCACTTTACATCATATCTGTTTTAAATGCTTTCATTGAAGGGAGTAAAACAGCAAGAGCAAATATGACCTGGATGTTTAAATCTTCTACCAAAAACATATGTAAATGGAAAAAAGAAGAATTTAGAGTAAATCCTATGAGATCAGGAACATAGGATTGGAAATAGCCCCCCTGGATCATCAGCTCCATCTTGGCACCAGTTAGGTTTTTGTCCCAACTAGTCCTATTGGTGCTCAGGATCTTCCTTGCACTGATGCTTAGAAATGTCTCTTCAAATGTCCATCTTACATTCATTCATTGCTGATTCATACCAATTTGTTCTTGTGCTTAAAGTTCTCCCCTCTCCCTGAAGAACCTTTCCCACATATACCTTGCCAATGTGTTTCTAGGGGAAAAAAAGTTTCATCTTATTGGGTCTTCAATTTGTCAAGACCTTAAAATAGCCAAGACCTTGTAAACTGGAAACAGACCTTGCCAAATGAAATAGGTCAGCCGTGCCTGGATGCGTGCTAGCAGAGCTGATGAACTTCATTGGGCAGCACAGATGTCACCCGTTGTCCTACAGGGTCAGGCCCCCACTGATCCCAGGGTGTGCAGGGCCCAGTCCTGTGGGCAGCTACAAATGGGGGAATCCTCCAGATGTGAGCCCCAGCTCAGGGTGCTCCTCTGCAAGTGGGGGGACCCCAATTAATTTTTCCTTCAAAACCTGCAGATCTTGTTGAAGTCAGACTAATGGGGCTGTTGTCGTCCTAATCATTTTGTCCCCCATTTTTCTAAATATATGCGCTACATTTTTCTTCTCCAGTAGTGTCTTACCATCCTCACCTCCCATATGAGAGTTACTAAAACAAATCACTGCTGGCAGCTTGTTCTTTCAGGATTCTGCCCCCTGCTATTTCCCTGACTTGGTGCGTTAATCTCAGAGTTTTGCTTCCGCTTTAGCTACTGTAATTTTCAGTTCTGTAACCTCAAGCCCTGCTGCCTTAACCCCTCCATATCCATTCTCCATGTCCTTGTTCAGAACTGGGGCAATGCATTCACTTAGGATTTGGGTCATGCCTCGTTAATCCCTGCCACATACTTACTGCATAGTATCCCCACTTGTTCTTTTTCTTTATATAGCTGAAGCACTTTTTGCTATCCATTATCATCTTCTTCGCAAGGTCCAATTCAGCCTGTTTTCTGGCAATTTGCACTTTATCCCTGTTCTTCCTGTCCTCTATAAAATGCAGTGCAGCTTTCTTTGTTAATAAATCCTCTCACCCTCCTTTATAGGCTGTCTGCTTACACCCAATACCTGAAGGCTACCAAGTGCAGAATCACATTTATTTACCTCATTGATGAAACGGTGCTGACAAGCATCAGCAAGGACAAAGTGCTAGACCAGGGGTGACCAACCTACAGCCCACACGCTTCAAATAGCTGTGTGGCATGGAGGAGTTCAGGAAAGAGGCAGGCAGCAAAGTGCCAGAGTCATAGGGAGCAGAAAGCAGAGCAGAAGATCAGAGTGGCACTTGAGGAGGAAACAGAGCTCAATCTGTAGCACGCCTGCCACAAATGGTTCTCCCCCACTGTACTAAACCTTCGACACTCCAAAAAGAGAAAGGTCACTGGTGCAGACAAAGACGCTGGGACATTGAGCAGTCAAGTGCCAATCAGAGGACTGGTACTAGAGCAGGTCAGCTTATATGCAGGCCTTGTGTGGTATCATTTCAAAAGCAGTTAGTCCTTCCTATGATTTTATTGTAAAATGCATAAGCCAAGCCATTAGGGCCCCCATGCTATTTGACTATTCATTCGGTTTATTTAAGCTCTTAATCCAGGATGCAGACAAAGTAATATCTGTTTCTGCGGTCAGGACCAGCATGAAGATGGCATTGCACTTGATTTTCATAAAGGTGTTCAGCCTGTGTATTACTAGGCAGATAGTCAATAGACAAGGTAACCAACTTTCTGAAGTCAATTTGATCTGCCTGTATTTTTAAAAGAGTGTAAAACAAAACCTGAGAAACAAGTGTTGCGTGTTGATTGGGAAACATGTATTGTGAGGCCTAATTGAGGTGTCTGCATCCCTTGTATTGACTTCAGAAGTGCAATAGAAAACCCTGACTGTTCCACGGACAAACAGGGAGATAGTATGTGTACAGAAGTCCAGGTTCGCCATTACCCGAGATCATGCCTGGGAGCATTTGGTGCTATTCTTGGGGGAAAAAAAAAAAAAAAGTACTCTGGGTTTCTATAATTCAGCTTAATTCAACTAAAAACATGCCAAGGAATCGGATAATTTTGGCTGAAAGGACAGAACCAATTCAAAGCCCAGCAACATCAAGATTCCCACAGACCTCACTGGTCTCTGAATTAGGCTGCTTGGAAATATCTAATATAGGGCAGAGACGTCTTAGAGACATTCATTTTAATGACACATTCTCACCATGTTATGATCTTCCTCAGAATCTTTTCATCTTTCAGGCACTACAAGAGCGTAATGATTTGTGAGCCTTAAGACATACAGCATGTCCTGTATTTCAAGTGCTATTTTCATAGCATAAGCAGCAATCGTGATTTAACAAGGACAATTAAACCAGAAGCTGTTTCTCTGAAGTTTCCAACACTGAGTACCAGACCCCATGTCACCTGTTAGACAACTCAAGGCACGGACAGAAGTTATATTTTTTGTGCAATCGGGCCCCTGAAAGCACTCTATAGCACTGCCGTGACACACATGCACAGCTTCAGAGCACTTTTAAAGTGGCCAATTGTGTAAAAAATTAACCATCTTCAAATGAGGTATCAGATGAAGGAGCTCTGCTTTAAGACACCTTAGG
>NW_017728951.1:13855440-13857040 GCF_001723895.1 Crocodylus porosus | reverse complement strand
GGCTACCCCGCACCACAGCTCTGGAGGAACCATGGGCTCCGATTGTCCCATGACCCAGCCGGGGTCTCACTCACCATGAATGGGGCCCTAGCTGGGCCGGGTTGTGGGGCAATCAGAGCCCAGTGGGTGGTCCAGGAATGTGCAATGGGGGAGCAGGGGGAGGAAATGAATGTGCCCCCTTTCCTGGCTCCCCTGCAGTGTGCACAGTAGCAGGAACCACCCGCCCACACCCCTGGATGAGCTGCTGGGTTCCCAATGCTCCACAACACGGCTGGCTAGGGCTCCATTCCCCATGAATGGGGCCCCGGCCAGGCCAGGTCAGGTCATGGGACAATCCCCACAGTGCAGCAGGGAGCAGGGCAGGGGTAGGGGTGAATGATTCATCCCTGCTCCTACTCTACTCCCTCCTATACCGTGGGGGTCTCTGTCCGACTCCCCCAGGCCCAGGCAGTCAAAAGAAACTTACCAGCATGCTGCACTGGGCTGGCTGCGATCCCAGCACACCTTTCCCCTCTGCTGCAGCAGCGTACAGCTGGGCTCCCCTGGAGTTTGGGAGGGCTGAACCCAGTTAGCTTTCCCCTTCCACCGCCTATGCCCCAGCCCCAATCCCTCCCTCGCTGTCTACCCCCCACATGCCCCTTCTCTCCCCGCATCCATCCACCGCAGACTTACCAGCTGGAGGCAGCTGTGTCCAGCATGGTGAGGACTGCTGTCTCTTTAGTCTATGGCCAAATCTCCAAATGGACGCCAAATCTTCGGATTCAAATCAGCCAAGTGGAATCAGGACACAAACCGGCTGAATCCAAATCCAAAGCAAATGCTTGCCACTTCGCACAGGCCTGCATGCTTATTCCAGAGAGACCCCTATCATTCTGTGTGTCACGCACACACAAATCAAACATTCAAAACAAAACCCATAGATACCAGCCTGCACTGTGCTCAGTATATTTATTGCTATCGGCCTCCCACTGTATACGTTGTCTATGGAGGCAGATTCCATCTAAGTTAAAGTTCTTATCAACTGAAGAAAACCTGTCTCTATAGTGCACAGCAGACACTGAGCACTGAAAAAAAATCACGTAGAAAAGCCTACTCCTGTACTGGGGGATGACAGATATATTCCAATTGATTGGCCTCATGCAGTTCCCCACCCCTACAGTTCACGTGAAGCAATATTTCTTCTTTTCTCAATCAATTAACTTTTTATTAAACTGTCTTTTAAAAAAAACTATTCCAAACCCTGTGGCATTTAGTATAGGCTGGAAGTGTTTGACAGCACATCTGGTGTTCTCATAGGCTTTATTTAAAAATTTTCCTAAGAATATATTACTGTCAGTCAACTGCATTTAGATTTCCAACAGGATTCAATTGATTTGATCAAAAGCACATTAAGATGAACATGGGCCGGCAGTGTGGAGAGGCAGTAAGGAAGGCCAACCACACCTTGTCATGAGTCCACAGATGCATCTCGAACAGGTCCAAGGAGGTGATCCTCCCCCTCTGCGCAGCACTGGTCAGGCCGCAGCTGGAGTACTGCGTCCAGTTCTGGGCGCTGCACTTCAAGAGGGATGTCGACAGCATGGAGAGGGTCCAGAGGAGG
>NW_017728951.1:13838693-13855010 GCF_001723895.1 Crocodylus porosus | reverse complement strand
GCTGGACCCCGGAGCGATGAAGTCAGGCCAGGCAGGACCCTTCATCTGCAAAGAGGTGGGAAAGGGGGATGGGAAGAACCAGCGAGGTCAGCCTCCTAGCTGGGCAGGACTGCTCCTTGGGAGCTTAAAGAAAAAGTATATGATTTTTTTTTTTCCCCCTGTTATTTCCCATTTTCTCTGGAGGACTACTTTTTTTCTTTTTTCCATTTGTACTTACCTCCACTGAAAGCTTATGTTTGTGTTTGGAGTCTGCACCTAAATGGGCCAGGCTGACCCCAGAGGGGCTAGGAGGAGGACTGGGATCCAGGACTGTGGGTCTGTTAGAACCAGGCTTAACTAAGCCAGTCAGAAGAAGAGAGTTACCAGTGCTCGCCGTGTCAGATCCAACAACGAAGGTGTGGTTAGGCTGGGGTAAAGGGGAGGAAGGTGCCCCACTAACTGGTCCAGCCAAGGGCCCAAGGTGATTCTCCCACTGAGAACTATCGTCCCAATAATAATCTTAAGAAACACCAAAAATGCAGCAGGAAAAAATAAAACATTGGGGAAGGGCTGAAGGAGGTAGTTGGTATACCTCCTGGCTTGCTAAGAACAGGGAAGATGTCAACGCACCAAGGACCAAAGCCCTACAGCACCTAGCCTCAACATTACCCAACATCAATTCTTCTGTCTTATGTGAGTTGGAAGCAAGGCAGTTGAAATACATTCAGGTCTCATCCTGCCTACTATAGAAAGCCAAAACTATGCTAGCAGAATCACAAAATGTGTTCAATTGAGTGTTTAAACAGCCTCACACAGATGCAGGTGGATACAGTGCTCTTCTTATTGCATGGGACATTGCAGCAGGCTATTTCTCCTTTATGATGACAGAAGGGAACGGAGAATTGATAAAGATATTTTTAAAAATTCACAGCTTCCTTAAGAATAGCATTGGAAAAGCTGTAGCAGAGATATCCCAGGGCCATTTTCAAAAGCAAATAGCCAGCTTGAGAGGGGGAGGAAGAGGAAGAGGAATTAATCTTTAGGTGCTCAATCTGAGTTTTAAAAGCCCTGAGACTGCTTGCTAAAAGGAATTACTAGGCTGCTAAGGATTAATCTAAATCATTTCTATTAAATACAAAGTTGCTACTTGAAATGTTACTTTATGGAAAGATTTAAATCAAGCATACAAGTGACCTGACTGACAAAATAGAGAGAACACCCCATGTCAACATCTTCCTGTGCTATGGCACACCAAGGTAATTATTATTACAGGGCACATTTCCAGAAGAGCCTTGGAGAAACAGCTAACAAACACATACTGTACAGATCATAAGAGGGGCTACTTAACGCTGTTACACAACTTCTTAAAGAGAAAAATCAAGTATATTCATGACACTCAAAAGCTGATGACCAAATGGAGAAGTTTGCTAATGTTAAGCATTTAAAAACTATATACTTCAAGAGAATTAATTAGAATTATTTAGTGAAAGGAAGAGAAAAACTGCACATAAATTAAAGAGTCAGAAGTCTCATCTTTATAGGGTTTAAACTCTTAGAAAAATATTGCTAGCTCAAATGAACATGTAGAGGATCAACCTACAAAAGAAACCGAAGATTGCCCCATAGAAATTTTATTCTCAACCTAAAAATATTTGTCAGTTTAATATATGGCTGAACTCTGTTGTAGAGTTGTACTTATTAGGTGCTGCTGTCGTTTCCCAGGTCCCAGGTAAATAAGGTTCCCCAGCTGTAGCTACAAGGCCTGGTATTTCCAAAGATGGAAAACTGAGGCTTGTGCAGATAAGTTATCCCAGGACAGAGATAGGTCTGTTTCTTGGGACAAGCTGTGGGACAGCAGAAAAACTCAGGGCTCAGGGAATACTCCACAGACAGGTTTGTGACAGAGGCATTTGTTTAAAACCAGGCATCTGAAGAGGTTCCAAACAAATTACAGAAATGGTACTATATTTAAGGAGATATAATAGTTATATTTTTGCCCCACAGGGAGAGCCTTAGTAGAAGGTAGGGGTGTCCAAGAGGGCCCTATTCGATTTGGATTCAGCCCAAATCAGGGACAGCGATTCAATTTGACGACTCAGATCACTGTCCCTGACTCAATTAGGCCGAATCTGAATCTGAAGATTTGATACCGATTCAGGGAAACAGCAATTCGGACATAGACACCGCTTTCAGTGTTTTTTCTACATGCCTTAAGATACCAGCGCAGCTCGTGAACACTGCAACGCTGGGGCGGATACAGCGGCCCACAGGAATGCGGAGGGACCCCCCCCATGTACTCAGCAGTGAACCTGGAAGTACTTCCAGTCCACTTACAGGTCTGCCGGAGAGCATGTGGGGGGGGGTCCCCTGCACCTCCATTGTTCAGCGATTGGCTGCAGGGGGCCCCTAGGTGCCCCTCCGGACCCAGGAGGCACCAGTCACCATGCCAGGAGGGGCACAGGTCGTAGGGGAGAGGGGGCTCCCAGCGGACCCAGAAGTGGACTGGAAGTGCTCCTGGTCCACTTCTGGGTCTGGTGCCAAGCACACTGGGGAGCCCCCTGCACTTCCACAGGACACTCCATGCGCCCCAGCATCGCAGCATTCATGAGCTGCCTGCTACCTAGAGGCATGCAGAAAAAACATTTAAAGCTGTGTCCGTGTCCGAATCGCCAAATCTTTCCGAATCTCTCCAAATCCACTGGGAAGGTTCCGATCTGATGCAGAGAGATTAAAGTGTCTTCCAAATTGAATCGGAGTCGGGGCAAACCAAATCCGGGACCGAAGCTTCGCACAGCCCTAGTAGAAAGCTCCTTTGACAAACCTTGTTGCAACAACAGGATGGGTTCAAAGGATGCCAATTGGGCAAGGAGTCTTCTACTCCTAGTCTATAGCTAAGGCTTGGCCTAGAACATTTACGGGCACCTCAACCACCTCTGCAAAATTAGCTCCGGTAAATAACATGGTCCTTAGGCCTGGAAGTCAGGACCCTGAGTTCTCACTCTAGATTGGTCCTGAACACATAATTAAACCCCAGATAATTTCCCCGGTCTGGTATTGTAGAATTGAGAGCATTATACTTGCCCCTCTCTTTTTCAACATTAAATGGAAAAAACAATGGGCTAATTAGTTTTATTATTACTGTGCCTTCTTCAGACATGCCATCCCATGTGGCAATCTTCTCTTCATCAGCAGCGCAGGCAGGAAATCATGCTGTAGCGAGAATGGAAGCTGAGGATGATGGAGCAAGATCCTGCTTCAATTATTTTATTGTCCGTGACGACATTAGTAAATATCTATCCGTTCATAGCCTGAGAAAAGCAAACCTGCTGAAGGATTAAAAAGGAAAGGTCCCCTTCCTTAAGGAAACGTCTACAGAAGCACCACAATTTCCAGTTTTGATGGGGGGGGGTTTCGTTTTTTTGTTTTTCAGTATCATCCTAATATGTCACAGCTGTGACACCTTTTTTGTCCCTTTTCCTCAAACAGTTCAAAACCACCATGCACAGCCAAAGCTAGATGATCATTTGAGGTACATGAATGATTTTCTATGGAAAAATCAGAGCTACAGTGTTTTACACCTAGCAAGATTATATCCGCCCCCCCCCCACCTCCTATTTAGGAACCAAATTATTCTACAGTAAGGCTTGCCATGTGACAGGACTCAGCAAAACCTGATATCAGATGTTGAGATTTCTCCAACACCTTCTTGCCAGAGGTCTGAAATTGGAGGAAGGAGGATGGCAAGTTCTCACAGCAGCTATTGGTCTGCTGTGAGGTTCCTCTTATCCTCCAACAAGAAAGTGCAAAGTCCCCCACATACTGTCTGCTACACGGGGCCTCCCCCTAGATGTGCCAAGTCAAATGCTATCAGCCCACCCCAAACTGCTGTCAACAGCCTGGATACTTGGTGTAGAGATTTAGATGTTCATTAAGTCATCTCATTCACCTTCTATGTCATGCAGAGTGTTGAGAAAGCATCAGCTGTTGCTTTGAATATCCTCTTTTGTTGCTGAGTGACTGGTTTTGATTGCACTGAAATGAAACCTTCAGGCAACTGCCAGCAAACACCCAGCAATACGGAAGCATTGCCATCGAGGACACCACGATCGGACAACTCTGTGAACCTGCCACAAGTTATAATCTTCACATTGGACAGTTGCTTTGCAAGGGAAAATGCAGGGTAAATGAGACCCACGAATCATTAAGGAATGTGCTTTATTAGAATTCAGACATGCTGAATAACTGTTCCTTTAAGCAAAATGTCTATGCAATGCTTAAACATAGCAACCCCCACCCCCATGAGAAGTATTAACTGGAATAATTATTTGCACTATATTAGATGCATCCAGTTAAATCTGGACACTGTAAACACTTAGGAAGAGAGTTTTCTCAATTTAAAGAATATCTAAGACAGACTACCCGGTGAGTAGGGAATAGAAATTAGCAAAAGCAGAGTTGAACTACAAACTTCAAAAGAAGTTTGCGTAATGAAACAGCAGATGTTTTGGCTTCAGAGCAAATCATTTACCACGTCTGCCACATGTTCTAGAGGGCAGTATGCAGGCCTGAGTCACTAGAGATCAGGGATCTCAAACTTTTTAGACTCAAGGTACCCTTCAGAAAATGCCAGCTCTTGGCTTTCGTTAGCTTTCACTCATGTCTTGACTACAGAAAAACAATAAATAGTTTCTTCTGTTGCAAAGAACTCAGAAGTAGTCAGAAGGGTTTTGATACTATGGATTCCTATTTGAAATATCTAGGTTTATCTTGTGAATCGTGTGTAGGTGTTTGCAAACCCAACTGTTGTTTTAAGGGCACCCTACTTCACCCTTAAATGGATCTCACCAAACCCAATTGAGAACCATTGAACTAGACCGAGGTTCCAACCTTCTGCTATTGACTAAATGTACAGCTTAAGTAAGTTACTTCACTGCTCTGTGCCTCAGTTTCCCCAGCTGTTAAATGGAGATAGGAGGCCTTTGAAATGTACTCAGAGGGGAAAAAAAATGCTACAAGGTTTTATTGTCATTATTTTATACCTCGTGCATACAAATCTGGAAGCCACATCAATAGGGTTTAAAAACAGGATGTTCTGCTCCAAAGAGCGGCGGTCCCTTTATTTGCTACTATTATATTTTTCTCTTTTGCACTAAGAGCACACAGCCGTATAGTGGAAGCCTCATGCCAAATAGATAATCCATCATTGCTCCAAGAAGCACCACAAGAGAGATGCACAAAATATATAGACGAGACATATGTGAGGTACCCGTCAAGAACTTGCAATACTCTCTTCACCACAAACCCAGCTCTGCACTCATCCCCATCATAGTTGAGGAACAAAGGACAAGTGCAGGAACACAAGGAAAAGGCAGGTTGACAGAGAGGATAAGAAAACTTGGCAGGGGTGGAGGGGTGGGAATTTATAGAAAGAGCATGTACATAGATCACCATCGTATTTGAACACCTCAATCTGATGCATGTATCCTCAGAAATACCCTTCAGTTCGAAATACGCATAGCATCTCTACTGGAAACAGCAAAATAAAGAAACTAAGGACAAGACTATTAAAGGGAGTTTGGCATCTGACAGTATCAAAAGACACCTACTGAGATTTTGAAAAGTGATTAGGCCTGGATCCTTGGAACTATATAGGCTTTTAATTTCCATTGGTATCTCACACACACACACACACACAGAGCCTGGGTGCATAAAAGTCTCTTTAGACAAAAAGATGCAGAAGAAACGTGGGACAGAAAGCCCAGGACTCTAAATAATTCCAGATTAGTGTCTTCATCATTAATTGTCCTTCCTTTGAAGGAAGCTACAAATGAATGGCTGTAATTATAGGTAGGTAGGGAAAGCAGAGAAGTGAAAAGGATTAACTTGGATTGTTGGAGATCTCACAAAAGGACAGCAGAGAGGGAGAGAAAATGAGATAAGAAATCAAAAGAGCAGGGAAAAGTGCCTTGAAAGAAGGGGTAGGGAGAGATGAATTTGGTAGTGCCGTAGCACAGTGGGCAGTTGTGGTGAGGCTTATATTCCTTGTGGAGAGAGAATCTCATGTACCAAAGAGCTGCTATGTTACAATTCATAAGCCTTCAAGCAAGGATTAGACATGTGCTTAGCTTCATACACTTTGCATAGTCCTGCTGGCTGCACAGCATAGGAAGTAAATCTGCAAAATCAGAGCCAGAAGTACACATTTTATTCTGGAAGTTGCAAATATTAAAAGGGATTGTCATTCACTTCTAATATTTGCGTGAAGAAAAACAGATCTAGTTTTTTCCAAAGCGACATATTTGTTATAGAGAAATAGTAAGAGAAAAGTATTGTTAAATGTTCAGAAAATTGCATTACTTGATTGCTAATTTTATTTGGAAGCTAGTGAGTTATTGCGGTTTATGTACGTTTAATGAATTACACTGAATAAGATTTGATTTTCAAAGGAGGAACAGATAATTTGAGCGGAATATAAATGTCTACCTCTCATGTTCAGACAATAAAGTTTAAAACTTACATTTATCATCAAAAAGGATGGGTTTGTCGTCGTAAAGATTTGAAACTCGGAGCTTTGCATGCCCCACGTGTTCTAGTATTAATATGTTCACTAATAATGGTAGTAACATAATTTGTTTGCAATCTGGAGATGGCAATTTGAACAGCCAACATTTTCATTACTTAACTGCATGTCAAGCCACCCACAAAACATTCTGATTCTAAACCAAATACAGGACGCTGAATAGGGCAAGCAGAGATCGGAGAGAAACTACTGCAGGTGTGGGAAAAAATAATTCAAAAAGGGAGCCAATGTCTCTTGAGGAGGTAAAAAAAAATAAAGTAGCCCTCTGCCCATTTGTGTTACGTTCACTGTAACCTGTCACACTCTAAGCCGCCCCCCCCCCCAAAAAAAAAAAATCTTGACATTATTTTCAGTGAAGACAGAGGGTGTCCAAAAGCTGGAAAGTGGAGGGGACAGAAACACAGGCTAATTTGGAGACCAGGGTGAAGTTCCCCAGGGAAACAGAAGTTTGACAGCAGAGGACAAACAAAAGGTATAACAAAGGAGGTAAGATGAACATTATGGCATTATAAACTGTGAGTGCAGTATCAGAAACAGGACTTACGTAGGTATCGTGATGCTTATGATTTCTGCTAACTGGAGCAAAAGCAATAAAAAGTTGTGCCCATTACATAAAGCTACATCTCTCTCCAATAATAATGGTCAAAAGTATTCACTGGGTTAAAGAATGAGAAAGTATGTGTGCATTACATATAGAGAGGTTGTTAGCTACACACACACACACATATATTATACATACACAGCCACACACACACACACACACACACACACACACACACAGTTATGACAGTGCTTGCCAGCAGTCACTCCCACAGGCTCAAATCGTACACCATGCTCCTATGCTAGATAACAATTCTCTTAGCAGACTTTTGTGCTATGCTGTGTTGCCAAGTAATCAACATTGCAAGTCACTGGCTTCTGCTACACTTTTCCTGAGAACAGATAGCTGTTACCTGATAAGGAAATCAATAAACCAGCAGATTGCGATGCCCAACAAGATTTGATAACCTTTGCTATTTCATCCCAAACCAATTATGCATTCACTCCATTCTTTCCTTTACCAGCTGCACTCGGCAGAAACTTGCAACAAACAGACCCCTTCCTCCCCACACCCTTCAATCACAGGCACTGTGTATTCTGCAGATATGGCACTATATGCAGCCGGGCTGCTACATGATTGATTTTCCTTTAATCTTATTGGCATTTTCATTTTTCACAAACTAAGGTCCAAGAACAATTCCAAGTCATGTTCCTTTTAGGCAAGGTGAGCTCATTTGTCACTTCATAAAGCAAGCTATTGTCAAGGGGGGCGGGGAACAAAGCAAATCAAGATGAACTGGCATAGAAGTGGGACATGGAGAGAAAGTACAAAAGCCTCCCACAGCTCAGCTATTGCATCTCAGGTCTTTCTTACTACCCACTCAATCTTTTATCACTTGATACTTCTCAAGACACCATCACTCATCTCACTTGTCTTTCATTAGCTAACCCCCTCCAAGTTCTGAAAGAAATACCGTCCCCGACATCAAAACATGTTTTTCTAGAGCTCTCCTAGCCTATAGCCAAATCCTCATCCAGCGCAGATCAGAGGAACTATACAGATATAAAAAGAACAGAAGATATGGCTATATTATCTTTTGATTTTCACTAATATTTTCTATTGACAAACGCTAGTCTACCAATCTTTGAGAATTTTGCTTTTCAACAGCCAAAGGGCCAGCCATTCTAGTAACAGATCTCTCCCTGAAAACGCCCTGCAAGCCACACACACACACACACACACACACACACCCATCTATCAGCACATATTAAACTTGAATTATGCTTGATGAAAAAGTGGAAGGGCCTTAAGTACAGAGCATTAAAGTGGTACAAGGATCAAAAGCAGTCCATCCTCTATGTTACGAACTGCATGGGGAATCATGGCATTGCAGTCTCAGACTTAACCGCAAGGAGCAATTAATTTGGACTGAAACGCAGGCACGTGTCCACAACACAAGTAAACTACTTAGGAGTGGGAACTATCCACGGGATGAAATGCAGGCTGCAGGGCAGTGTGTGGAGGATGGGCTAGGTAAGGGGAAGCAATCCCTGCACAATCCATTTTCATCGCCACTGGTTTTGTAACATAACTGCATTGCCAGGCCTAAGCCCCATCCTGCCTTTAAGCCCTGCCTAGGGAGGGCTGTGTCACTTGACCTATAGACCAATGAATCTCAAGTCTCCCCCTTCCCCCCCCCCCACCAAAACGTGCCGATTTTTCAACCGGGCACTGGTTGCACAGAGCTCCAGATTTATCACCGAGAAGAATTTTAATGGCTCCAAATTCCCTTAGCTGAGGGAAATTTTCTGGCTTGTGATAAGGCACCTGTGACCGTTCACACAGCAGCTCTGATCAGCTCTCGCCTGCTGTCCCCATAGCCTGCTGCTTCACTTGACTGACAATAGCAGGTAGGAAGGATTCAGAGCTCCACAATTGCTCCGGCCGGCACAATAGCAACATTTGTCCGATCCTGGTGAACTGCCTCGTGTCTGGAACCATTCCATCTTTTCTCCCTCCTGGCCATGGTCTAGCTTTCAAACCGCTGCTGTATAAACCTTGGAGTGATTCATGATAGCACTGACTGGAACGCCGTGTACGTTTCCTTTGTAAAAAGCCACCACCCTCTGACCGTAGCGCTCCTGGGGCAAGAAGGCACCGCCAAGGCAAAGGTCTCTACTTGGCTCCACCCTGCAGACAGGGAGCCACTGCCACCTTCCCACCCAGCAACAACAGGGAAGTCACCCGTGGCAAACTCAAACCAGTAGTCTCACATCAAGCCTACCTTCCTCCAGGGAGGTTTGGCAAGCAAGCAGAAGTCTTTCTAGCCAGTTGCTGGCCTCAGTGAAGCTTCTTGCACCAAGTAGTAGCTGCAGGTTGCTCTGAATCTCCCAGCAGCACCCAGCTCCCTGGACTCTCCCCTTTCACCTGATCCTTCCAAGCCTGAGGTCTCACTCAGGCGCAGCAGGACTGATAGCCTGGAGAGGGTCCAGAGAAGGGCCACTCGTACGGTTAAAGGCTAGCCATTACTGGGACAATTACCTGGCGTTCTTTGGGAGCGAAACAGTGGTAGAGGATGATTCAAAAGGAGTGGGGCGGGAAGTGTAATTCGGCATAAAAAACCAGGTATGTTGTAATAACCTCTTTGGAAACAAACCAGTGCAGTTTAAGTCACATCTCACTGTCATGCCCAAGTGTTTGCAGGATTCAGGTCTATATTGTTAGGGTAAAAATATATGCTCCAAATGGGCCCAACTAATATAATCCAGAAAGCCCTGCTGATTATACCAAATAAAGATTTGGTCCTTTGTTTTTATTCCTTCCCTCTCTACTTCAGTGCAAATTGCAAAACCACGAAAATATTCACCAGTTTAATGCCACTTCCCCTTCAAGCAGTTGCTGGGGGAAATGTTTTTCTTCCAATCTGCCTGATTTCCCCAGAAATTTTCACTGAAACAATATATTAAGTTTATCCTGTATTATACTTGCAAAAATAGTTCAAAAGGAAAACAAAGGAGCCAGAATGTAAATGCAGTCACTAGCATAATCCAAGGTAAAGCAGACCTATAATTTACATACTGGCATTAACAGCTCACTGAAGAATCCCATTACAAAAACAAACCTAGTATGACATGGTTGAATAAGAAACCACCAATGGTAAAATCCAAAACCTTGCGTTAGATACAAAGCCTCCCTGTACTACCGGCAAACAAGCAAGAAGAAGCACGGCTGTGTAGCCTAGTAGTAATACACATAGCTATAGAGAGTCCCTGCTCCCGAGATTAGTGTGGTTTTATCCCATGCCTAAAATATAGGGACCAGAATCTAGACCTTCCCCTCCCACTGGGGGCCCAGCTTGTAACCTAGTCAGGCTTCCTCTTCCTTATCCCATTTCTGGCCCCAGGAATCTGACATTTCTTTTCACACAGTGGGTGCATCTCCATGAGACATTTACTGCGGAGTTGCCCAATTAGCTACACAGTAAATATCTTGGCATCTACACATGCAGTTCTATTATGCCACAGGAAAATAATAAACTCCATAGCAGGTTAGTATTAGCTGGGGCACAGGTACTGTCCTGCTGTGGAGTTTTTTTTGTGAGCAGCTACACACACGTAGACACTGATCTGGCTGGCTGGGGCATGAGGGTACTTCAGTGTAAAATTGATGTGGTTAAGACATTCCTTTACTAAGCCTACATTGCTTGCTTGCTTGTTATGGTGTTCATGAATATACTGACCTACAGGCTGGGGGTGCACTCCAGCTTAAATGAAGGTCAAAGAAAGCATGTGTAAATGACTATTGGGCACAGGAGGGGGCAGAAACTGGTTCTGGGGTCCCAGTCAGCTGGACAGTAATGTCCTCTCCTCAGAAAGGCTGTCAGACAGAGTTTATGAGCCCAGAAGGGTACCCTAGTGTTGCAGGGGTCAATCCTGAGTGGAGTCCCAGCCCCAACAGACTTGGAAGCAAGTGAGGTCTAGTGATATATAGCAGGGCATTGGGCCAGGTTGTTACACCATTCATTTGTAAGGATCACCTATGCCAAATTCCTTTTCCCCCATCCTGTGGTTAATAATCTACTTTCTCTCCCCAGTCATCCCATTTCTCAGAGAGCACAAGCCAACAGGTTTGTCTCATTGTCCAAAGAAATTCAACAGCTTCATTGATATTAACGTATACATAATTCTGCAAGAAGTACAGGCAGAAAGCAATCTCATATTCAGAAATTTTGGGGCACTTTGTTCTTTACTACACTCTGGCTTGTTTTGGTTAGACCTAATGAAAAAAGTTTTGCATCTGCAAATTGGTCCAACACTATCCCAATCATACAGTTACTCCAATATAAGATATCACCATTGCCTTTCATGGACTTTAGCCAGTTTTGAACAACTGCCCTGCAATGAACTGAGATGTGTCATAGTACCAGCAGCCCAGGAGATGAGTATGAAGTTCTACAGGTTCTGGGACTATGGGTCTGCTAATAACAATTTTAAAAAAACCAAACACTTCCTCTCAGAGGTACTGGACAACCCTTTTCCCATTTGAATGGCCAAGACTCAGCCATGGCTTAATACCAATTTGGGAAAGTATGAGGCTGGATTTTTTTTTGCAAATTATTTTTGTTCCTTCAGTCGGATTTACAAGTACAAGCAGAAAGCTCCCAAGGTACCCATATAAACATGAAGACCCGTTTGTTTGTTTCAAGCATATTTATGAAATGACGGGAAAGATTTAAGAAAATAGGACGCTGCTGGGCAACAGCACATTTTCAAATGAAGCCAGTTAAGAGCATAACCTAAGTAACCTTTTAAAAAAAATCTGATGGCCTATAAGCTTGGCTCCAGGATTTCAGCTGCTGGATGCAGTACCAGACATTAAGGAAGCAGAGCAGTACAATGATTCTGAATACTCACCTCCAACATGCAGCAGTAACTAAAAAGCTAGATGCTAACTCAAGGCTATGGATTCTGTTTTCTATGTCAGATGCCTAAACGCTACAGACTGCAGTGATAAGTGTCACCTTAACAGAGTCCCTATGTGGATCACATCCTCTCATGGGATGGAGATGTCTGACCCAACTATTTTAAGACCCAGGGGTTCAGTTTTGCCACAGCTAATTTCAGAGATAAGTAGAGCTAATGCACTTGGACTCCAGCATGACAGCCATCATTTTCCCTTTCTTCCATAATAAGTTGTTCCACCAGCTTGTCTGACTTTATTAATAGAGACGGAAGGGAACAAAAGTATGCTCTCGTCGTAGAGTTCTACTTTCCAACCTAGGAGTTTTATGCTCAGTTTCATGGGCTACCACAGACTTCCCGGATGAGCTGGGACAAGGCTTGTGTGCGTCTGGCCTCAATTCTCACTCTGTGAAAAGGAGACACTTCCCACAGGAGTGTTGTAAAGATGAATTCCATATTTACCTGAATCCAAGATGAGGATGAGGAAAATCCAAATGGCATAAGAAAAACACCTGTCATCTTGGATTTGAGTTCCAGCCTGGGCCAGGCAGGGACTCAGCTCCAGCTTTGGTCCCAGACTTGGGGCTGGACTAGTGCCTGCCCCAGGCCAGAATGGCTTGTTTGGCAGGGGAGGTGGGCACATGGCTGGGTAGACCACAAGGTGGTGGTGGGGAGGAAACCTGCAACCTTGCCCCCCAAGTCTCTACCTGCATCCCCCACCTGCCGCTGCTTTTCCCCCCAGTTTTCCCCTCTGGTCCCTCCAGCCCCAACCTGACTTTAAGCTGCCACTTCTCCCTGGCAGGGCTGGGGAGGGCCACTGCTGCTGCTGACTGCCCCAGAGGAGCACAGCTACAGCAGAAAGTAGGGGACTTTGGGAGGGAGGAGGAGGCAGGCTGCAAAGTGGAGCAGCAGATGAGGGAGGAAGGCTGCAGGGGGCTGAGGGGGAGACAGAGTGAGGGGGCAGGCACAGAGGAGCAGATGGCATGGGAAGGAAATGTGGGGGACAGGCTGTATGAGGCAAAGGGTGCGAGGCAGACACAGGCATACAGGGGCAGGCAGAAGAGGGGACAGGCACAGGGATGCAAGCGGTAGGAGTCTGGCCCCTCCCCACTCCTTTCTCCATCAAAGTAATGGGGAGACACCTTAAATTCCAAGTCGTCTTTCATTTGGGCAGATATGGTATTTGGGAGACTGCTTTGCTGGATGTAAGGTAAAGAAATAAGAAAAAGAGGGACTAGCCAAGTAATAGAAAGCTTTTGGTTGTAAAGTTTTAAGTATTTGTTGTATGCAAAAGAATCAACTAAAAAGAATCTACTTCTTTTTCCCCCCTGATGAAAAGGTAATTAGTTAAATTAACTGCTTATTCAATGTAAAGTGTACTAGAACAGTGGCACAAGTGCCCAAGATACTTTTGCTTCCTTCAGTCGCTAGTCCTCTCTTGGAAGATAATTCATGCCTTTTTGACAGCTTATTTAAAGAGGTACTCAGAAACAGACATTTCCCTTTATCTAGCTATGTGAAGCACTCAGTATGTTGTCAAGTCTATCAGTCTATTTATATGGTCCGCTTTTCCACAAGGTCCGAGTGCCTTCTGGACATCTGTAAATTGGTCCTCACAGGAGCCCAACAGAGTATTTGCCTAAAGCAACTGACCATCCTGACATTTTGTAGGACGGTCCTTGTGTCCCCAAAGAGCCCCCGAAAGAAGACGCTTGTCCTGAATTTGAAAACTTGGTCCTGAATTGCCTGACACTTCCAAAAGTTCACACGGGGCTGGAAACTGCCCCAAATCATTATTATATGTTACTTCACTGTCACTTCTCCTATGCACAAAAGTTGTATCAGTTTAACTGTCTTAGTATGGCCTAAGCAGTACAACCTACAAACACAGATATAGTAATACCAGTGTAATTGTGCTTACATCAGCATAGCTTCAAATAAACTGGTGTAAGGTAATTTTATGCCAGCATAACAGCAGTTAACATTACCGCAGGTGGTATAACGATTTCAGCCAAAAAATTTCAGGAGCAGGGAGATGTAGTTAGTTAATCTGAAATCAAGTAGAAGGCAGGATACGTTTACACCTTACAGACGAAGCAAAAAATAGAGGGGGAGAGAGAGCACAAGCTTCAATGAGCTTCTGAAAGTTCATGTACTCACGCGCACAAGCACATGCACTTTGGTTAGTCTATCAAGGAACAAATTTAATCTAAACAACTCTAAAAACTTGCATACTGAAATCAACATTGTTAAACCAGTACAAGATGTATAACCAGGTCTAAGAAGCTCAAGTTTGTATGTCTGCCCTTGTTGTTAAGAGCCTGTGGAAGAGGGAAGAAGGGGTTATCTATTCACTTTATTGAAATAGTTTCTCTCATATCTTTTCATCATCTGTTACAATACTACAGTTGTGGCCAAAGGTTGCTGAACCCAACAATTTCCCTTTCAAATCTCATTTTTCAGTGATTTAGCACCCAAGAAAAGAGGCCCTATTAAAGTTTTAGCTGCTTTTCACAGCCAGAAGCAGCAGTGGGTTTGGATGGCGTTTGAGGAAATACAATTTAAAACAAAAAGATAGAGCCATTTCATTTTGAATAAAAAAACCCACTGCCACTGGCCCTGTTTAGTTTCATCAGACGTGTATTACACTGAATAATAAAAAGACTGCTAGTGGAGGAATCTCATCTACTGTAAGAATCCTTGCATCACCAGCGTCTGATTGACAGAACAGCAACTCATAGTGAATAATAGACAAGCAGCAGCAGATTTTAATATATTCCAATTAATTCCCCACCCAACCTGAGAGAGTCATTAAGTCTACAGTTGAAGCACAATCCCTTTATTCTATTCTTGACACTTCAAGGTGTCAATATTTTAGTCTTTCCTGTTATAACATAACTAGCAATAATTAAATAAAACATCTAGAAGTCGTGTCAGCAAGCTCTTGATATCAACCAAGGCAAGATAAAGAGATTAGGATTGTAGCTACCCCTTCCTTGTCTCACTCAGCAGTGGGCACGGATACAGTAACTTTTCAGCTACTGCTAAGGCAGGCAACTCAGAACAGTGATGCTCAGGTAGCTCTTATCCTTCTTAAACCACCCCCCTTCCTCCTCCTCTCACAGGAGTTAAGGCAACCAAATGGTGGACTAAGATAGCCAGACTAGTGTTATGGGATCTCGGGCCATGCTGCCTTCCTTGAATAATTCCCTTACTTCTGCACACACCACCTCCCTAGCCCTGTGCACTTGGCCAACGCAAGGGCATGATGGGGATTTGACACTCAATTCATTATGCCTGGGGATGTAGTCTAAGAGACATTTGTGATCCATGTGTTGAGGCCAGTAGTTTTACATTTGAATGGCTAATGATGACGGTAGCAGAATTTGCAGATGCTAAGTACCTCTCAGAGCAGGCTTTCAAAGGACTAGAGAAATGCCTAAAATTTGACCCCCCATGATGGAAAACTTTGGCTTCAATGTCCTGGCATGGGGAAAGGCTGTGCTTTAATTCAACCAGCTGCTTGCGAGGAGGGCATAGAAATCACTATAGATCAGCTCATACATTTACAAAAGAGCATTAGTACTCCGAGCACACGATCAATGACAAGTCCCCCCCAAGGAGCGAGTGTTCCTTGTACATTAAATATCGAAAAGCAGCATGAATTCTCCTATGCAATGAGCCTGGGGTTTTAAATTATTCATAAGTTCTTCATAATGCTAAAAAATTAAAGTCTTCAACCCTACTATTGAGACCCAGTTCTTGCAATTCAGTTAGCTATCAGTCAGCCTGGAGAAAAAACGTTTTTCCTTAAAAATATCATTGTTTTGTCCATACTGCCATGAGGACAAAGATGAGTAAACAGCTACAGGTTAACAGCAAAATAATTAATCTAGAGAGACAGAAAAACTTCCCCAAGAAAAAGGAATAATGTTACCAATGATCAGGACATTTTGTATTCCACCCATGAGAAATTCCCCAAGTGACTTCACTGTACTGGAGTGGAGGGGCTGTTGCTCCAAGCAAGTCACTTTGATACAGAGTTATATTTTCCATAGGCAAGTTGGCTCTAACAAGCAGAGCCAGCCTTAAGGATGGGTGACTGCCCAGGGCATCATCCCCCCACACTCCCACCCCTCTCCCCAGGGAGCCCTTGTGCCTCCTCCAGCTGTTGCCAAGCTGGGTAAGTGCCCCTCAGACAGGAAAGGCACTGGGTGGTGGGGTGGAGGGAGGCCACCCCACTCCCTTCCTCCCTC
>NW_017728951.1:13837501-13838563 GCF_001723895.1 Crocodylus porosus | reverse complement strand
TGGGGGAAAGGAGGTGGTGGTGAGCATGTGTGCAGTAGCACCCAACGTGGCCAGGCTTGGTTCACTGCAGCTGCCTGCAGAGCGATGGCGCTTCCTGAAAGCCTCTGGCACCCTGGCCACCGTGTGGGCAGGGCTGCTGCCGAGGAGGACACGGGAGGACGAGGATAGGCTGGTGGGGGCGGCTGCTGGGAAAGTGGCAGACAATCAAGTGGAGCATCCAGGGAGCCTGTGCCATGCTCTCCAACTGCCTCCTGCTTGCCTGTGTCACCACCATAGGCCTCAAGTGCTTCTCACTGGGCTCCAAGCTGAAGGGGAGTCATTCTGCCTGGGCATCTGTGTCAGTCTCTTCTACTCAGGGCTGCTGCTCTCCACCAGGCCGGGGAGGCACCAAAATGCCAGTTTGCCCAGGGCACCATTTTCCCTAAGGCCAGTTCTGCTAACAAGGAGCTACATTTATCATCAGACAACAGTAAAATAAGCTAAAAATCTATAAAACTCTTGAACTGGAGAACAAACTGTGCTCTGAGCAAGACCCGGATGTATATAAGGACTTGCCTACATTATGTGGCTGCTGTCACCAAAGTTT
This sequence comes from Crocodylus porosus, assembly GCF_001723895.1. Taxonomy (NCBI): domain Eukaryota; kingdom Metazoa; phylum Chordata; order Crocodylia; family Crocodylidae; genus Crocodylus; species Crocodylus porosus. The sequence continues at coordinate 13,837,977 of NW_017728951.1, read as the reverse complement.
TGCCAGCATCACCATGGTGGAAATGAAGCATCTGGTAACAGAAAGGATTCCACTGTCAACTTTGCAGTACCACCTCACCGGATGACACTCTAGAGTTGGCAGGAGCCCTTTTCTGTCAGTACAGCTGTATCCAAGCACTTTGTCACCTGGTAGGTATGATCTTTCCACACCAATGCCAGCAAAATTGTCGCAGCTATGCTATGTCATGTTGACCAGTCCTATCTATGCAAGAGATTGAGAGGAAAGGAGGCCTTGCTTCCTTGCTCACTGTAGTAAGTAGAGGTGCACCAATATATCGGTCCATATTGGATCAGCACTGATAAAAGGGAAATTGACATTATCAGCAATCGGTTTTTTTTGGCCAGTGTAGCCAATAAATGTCACCGATAAATGCCACAGGCATGCACAGAACAGCAGCATGCATGCAGTCAGGAATGCAGCCCGACAGCTTGGAGACAAGCGTCCAGCCGTAAGTC
>NW_017728951.1:13824293-13836901 GCF_001723895.1 Crocodylus porosus | reverse complement strand
TGCCCCAGCCGCAGCCCCACTCTCTCCCTCATTGTGGGGTCCTTCATCTGCCCCCCACCCCACCTGCACCCGACCCCTTCCCCTCCACAGCCCTTCCCTACCCACCCCAGACTTACTGGGCCTGAAGCTGCTCTCCAAGCTGCTGGGCTGCATATTGACCATCAGACTCATATCGGACGATATAGCTGGTTAATAAAAATCAGCCATTGGTATCAGCCAAAAAAAGAAATCTTTATCGGTGCAAGAAAAAGATATGGTAGCTTACAGAGAATTATTAAAATGATAATCCCACAGTGACTTCTTCAGTGCTATACAAGCATCAGTAGTAGAGAGCCATAATTTAGATATCCTTTGGAATAGCCCTCAAGTGGTACATACGGAGCCAACACAAAGTTCATTTTAGGATAGATAATGAGACAATTTCTAGAATTTAGAAGGAGGTAGTTAGCTACATTAGTCTAAAGTTACGAGGTTGCTATAACCACAATAGAGTACTAAAGAGTTAGTTTTGTTTTTTTTTTAAGGTGCCACCCTGCCCTGCCTAGAATTCAGTCACTGGCTAGAACAGGTGGGTAAAATATTGCACACAGATCCAGCCCACCATGCCATTCCATCCGACCCACGGAGCCCCTAAAAAATTTAAAAATTATTATTTATTTGCTCCTGGCTGTCTGTCAAAGATGACAGGAGCTAGGGGAAGCCAGCAGCACCCAGGAACAAGGCCAGCTTGGCCCTGCCCCACTATCAGAAGCCCCTCCCATGCAGAATCCTCTGCTTGCTGCAACTTTCACTGGTTTCCTGCTGGCTCGCCCTTCCAGCACCACGTCCCCCACAAATGCATCGCTGGAATGTGGGACCGCACCAGTACCCCGGGCCTGGAGTGGGGGGGGGGTTGGGGGGGGTCCCGTCTGTCTGTGCAATATAAGAGAGAGATCATAGGGTGAAGGACTTCGGGTGGCAAAGGTCACGGGGGTTAGGGGGCAGGAATTCCAGTCCCAAGATTGCAACCTGCGGGTGAGACACCTGTCAAGGGGCGGGGCTACCCACGCAGCCATCAACAGCTTGCCAAAACTCAGTAAGCGTCCCTCCACCCAAAGTAATTGTCCACCCCTGGATTAGGGTTACATGTTAAGAAAAGGAGTCAACCTTAACCAACCACAAAGAGAAATGTCAATGCATCATAATCATTATTTCATCTGAAGAAGAGAATTCTACAGTAATGGCTGCAGATGTAAGAGCTCAATTACAGCCACTCCAATTCTACTTTTATGCTTCATTAGTCTGTTCCATTTTGTTTGGGGTTTTAATTATGATTTTAAAAAGATGAGTGGTCAAATTGACAACATCACAAGCAGAACTAAAAAAAGCACGCTCATAACCCAGTATTCTCACACCAAGACCAGCAAGTCACTGTTCAGCTGCCAAGGATTTATTTTCCGTTTAAAGGAGAATAAAGGAAAACAATTAAGCATCATGTTAATTGCACTTCTTCATCAAACAGGAATTCATCACAGAAGTAACAACATTTTCATCTCTCTTCTTGCCAAGGAGATCTTATTCATCACATGTATGCCCCCTCTCTCTTCTCTTTGCTTTATATAGTTTATTCTGCAGCATTTGCTTTTCTTTTGGGAAATCAGTTAGGTCCTCTGGAAACCAAAGATGGGCTTACCCAACTTGTTCCTGAAAGGCCAAGTGAGCCCTCCTTAAGCAAAGGAGTCTGGCCCAGATGTAAAAAAAACAGCTCTCCTGTTGGAAGTTCACTTACACAGCAAGACTCAAGGCTAAGTGCACTGGGAACGGTCACGGGCATCAACCTCATGGTGGGGGATCTCGAGTAGACTAGTTCACATCTCTGTGCTCCTCTACACTTCTGTCTTTGTGTATTTTACACTGGAAGCTCTTCAGGAGATGGCTCCTGCCCTTATGCACTTGTGTGTTGCTAAGCACTGGCATATATTCTGCTAGACTAGGGGCAGGCAATTATTTCAGGCGGAGGACCGCTTACTGAGTTTTGCCAAGCAGTCAAGGGCCACATAGGTAGCTCCACCCCTTGACAGCTGCCCTGCCCCGCTGGTTGCCATCTTGAGAACTGGAAGTCCTGCCCCCCAACCCCAACCTTTGCCACCAGAAGTCCCTCCGATTGCCCCCAGAAATACTCCTTTCAGCAAGGGGTTTTACCATCTGAGGAACAGAAAAATATCAAATTATATTCTAAAAATCAAACACCTACAACTTTCATTAATTTGATTTCAAAAAATATTTTTGACCTGATTTGCATGAGTTAACATAGTGTATATAGAGGTGAATGCACAATAGCTTAACAAGAAGTCTTACTCTTGTATATTGTGGGGGATGGGGGGCATGGGGATACATGGGGTGTGGGTGCATGTGTATGGCGAGGTGCGTGTGTGTGGGACTTGCCCTATGAATACACACACTCCTCCCGCTCCTGGCCCTGGGATACCAGCATGAGCCCCGTGCTCCTGCTGTCCAGGGATGCAGCCAGGGGCCCATGTAGTGCTGGAGTAGCCTAAAAGTTGCGGCAGGCAGAGACTTCCAGTTGGGGGGCAGTAGGGAGAGGCTGGAGGTCGAGCAGGGCTGGCCTGGCCTTGCCAGTGAGTCTTGCTGGCTTCCCCTGGGTCCTACTAACCCCGGTTCCTGTCATCTTTGACAGGCAGCCAGGAGCAGATAAATATACATTTTCTAAATTTTTTAGAGAACCTGCAGGCCAGATAGAATAGGCTGGCGGGCTAGATCTGGCCTGCAGGCCATATTTTGCCCACCCCGTGCTAGACAATGCTACATCAATGAAAGCAAATTATTAGTAGGAAGATAATGAATTCATCCAAGTACTTAGACATGAAAAAAAGGCAAAGTACCTCATTTGGATGAGGCTCTTGCTTCATTTAACTTTTTCTATTGTTACTTTTGACCTGAGGGGTGAACCGGTACTTGAAGTCTTGCAGGTTCCTTCCTTCATGATCAAGACATGTTTGGTTATTTACCAAAACTGTTTCCATGAACACAGCAGGCATTAAATAGCAGGAGAGAGTTTCTCTGCTCACACCTGCAAGCTTTTCAGTCAGCCCACAATCTCTAGGGTCTCTCTCGGGTCCATATTCTCTTACACAGCAGTAATGAAATGCATCCCTCAACCCTGCATTTGTTGTGAAACCCCTTGAGAAACTTCCCAGAACACATGGCCCAGCCAAACCTCAAGCATGCATGCGGTACACTTTGGATGGTGGTTTTTCATTGTTCCAGCTATAATTAAAGAAAGGAGCATGCAACTGGTTCCATCATTCTGCCTGAATAAAAGGCAGTGATCCAGCCCATCAGATTTAATGAAATTATATGATTACCACTCACCAGCATAACAGTGTTACAGTTCATAACATACAAATCAAGGCTGAAACAAAGCAGAAGCTTATCGACGAAAGCAGAGCATTTTAACCCGCTGTGGCTCTTTCCAAAACCTTTTATATCATTTTCCAAAAAATCATTTGAGTTTTCATTCCAATTTAGGAGAAACGATGATTTTCAAAATACTAGAATTTCCCCCAGAAAGCAGATTCCACATTTCAATCAGCTATAATTAAACAAAAATTTAGATAAATAATATTACTAAAAGTTGAAATTGAGCATGATGAAGAGGTACTGACCACAGAAGCCTGATGCTCACAGTGACAGTTCCCCTTTACAAATCATCTTCAGTACCATACCTGGGATTCCCTGCAAGTCACAGCAGCTATCAATTAGCATACTATCTGCTTTCTGGTTGCTGTTCCACTGGCTAAAAGGCTCTCACAACAGTTGTAATTCTTGAAACAAATACCATAATACGTTTATTTGCATTATAAGGAGATGAAGCACTAGACCATTAATACATCCCTTGAATGGAAATGGATCACCAATGTGGGTGAAATTTTACCTGACTCAGATTCCAATACATTGAAGAGTGGCCATCATTAAAGGCAATTTTTCCCCTTAGTATCAACCTCCACAATAAAAGGCATGTAACCAGAAATGTGGACAGTCATGAACCCCGGTATACAAAACAAGGTATATGTTTTGAAGAATTGAAGGGTACAATATCTTCAGATGCACAAAGGCAGAGATAATTGGATAACTGACTGGATTCTAAAGGATTTGGATTTCACAAGCAGCTGGGAAGCAGCAGTTCAGTGGGGATTAAACATGAAGTTAGTGTTGGAGAAGGAAGTAGAAAGCATTGTCTTCTCCTGCTGCATAGACAGGCAAGTCCTTCCCTGCAAGTCCTACCTCCAGCTCCCTCTGGTGAGGAGGGTGCAGAAAGGCCTACAACTGTTCCCCTTGGCCAGCAATCCACAGGAACTCATGCTTCAGGCCACAGGAGTCTATACCCAGGAACCCAGGTCCACATTGCTCAAGTGAATGAATTGTTGCTATTGACTTTTTAGGAGCAAGATGTTGCTATCCCATTGATAGATGGCATAGACAAAACATAATGCTAGCAGTTCCCATCCATCTTAACAGAGCCAAGGAAGTTCTGGGAAATTCCCCACATACAGGTCCTCTCACATCAACTACCTATTTTCTGCTTACAAATGACAAGTAGAAGGCAGCATTATAGATAAAGTAATTGCCACCCTTAAATCCATTTTATCCATTGTTACAGGAATTGGCATTTCTCATTCTATGCTCCTGCTAGAGCTCAGGACCAGGGAGAAGGCGGATGCACCAGCAGAACTACAGGGGGCAAATCGGATGGAAAAAGGGCCCGAAGGGAGGCTGTAAGGGTCTGCACATCAGTTCTGAAATTCCTGAAGTCCCTTAAATCACACATTCAAATCCGGACAAGATAGAGAGAGCTTTGAATTCTCCTCTTTCCTGGTAGGCAGGGAACCTCACACCATGACCAGACTTTAGAGGGAGTTTTCAGAGGAGACCATGATCACATAAGCTTGCCTGGTCTGCCTCAGTGTTGAATCCCACAGGTTCTTCCTGCAATAGAAGCTAAGACTTTCCCTACAGAATTGACATAAAGCATCTGGCTAGCCTTGTTCACTTGAAGGCTGCTGCATTTTAGCATAGTTTAAATGTGGACCATAGATCTTAAACATTTTGGGGCACAGGCAGTGTCTAATTCATCAGGTAAGCAAGGTTATTGATGGTACTCTACAAACTATGGAAGTAATAAACAATCATTTGGAACAGAAGTGCAAATAATCCAGAATGTCCGGGACAGGGCATTAAAGAGCTAGCTGTCCAAATGGGTTACGAGAGCAGGATTTGCCACAATATGTATTTATGCTTAGTCACCAGTCTTTTTAAGATAACTGCAGAAATATTTATAGGAATTAAAGATGTACGCATCACCAACTTGGATGACTTGTGGTGGGAGATGGAGGCAAAGCTTGCCAAGGAAAATTGTGAAGCTATCACCCTCAGCCAAAATCAAGCCAAGGCAGCATCCTCCATAAACAGGAATGTTATTGGCACGTATCCTGGAAGTTCTTCGTTACGCTAAAAACTTTTCACCTACGGTAACAGAGATGGCAAGACAGTACTTACCATGCTTGAGATCTGCTACATGCTTGTGCACCACTTCCTGACCAGGCCCATCCACAAACAAGTCCTCAGACAAGTCACCTAGGAGCATCTTTTGTTTATCCACCTGTGTGGCATGATACTTGGCTTCCTGCTCTATGGTGTGCTTCTGAGAATCCACACCACTGCACCCTAGGGTCCTGTGGTGATGTCCCAGACCTTGCTCACCTACTCCCTCCAATCTACAGAAGGGCACATGAAATGGAAGAATTGAATCTTGCAGGCTCTTCTCCAGAAAGGGAGAAGGAAATTAGTGCAATGTGCTCAAGGGTTTTGAGGTGTGATGAAGAGTTTCACATGGCAAGCCTGAAGTAGATACATCTACTGTGATACAACAGCACAGCCATAACTACAAAATAAAGAACAACCTTATTTTGTTGGACCTTACGGCTGGACCGCCATAAGGTTGTTTCTGCACTATTCTTGAAATAAAAAACAACCTTAAAACTTGTGCAAGAGATCAACAGAGACTTACCTCTATAAATGGAAACCTAAGTAGGTGCTGCCACTCTTACGGCTGCTGCTAGAAGGAAAGTGCCAGGAGAATATTGGTGTGGAAAGTGCTGTGCTCCAAGACATCCCCAAGCAGCCTTTGGTGGCAGGTGCTGCTGCTACTATTAGAGTCCACAAGTGAAAATATCCCTGAAGCCATTATAAAAACTTATACTGAAAGCTGAATAGCTGCCACCAGGGCTTAGGTGTCTGTGTCATGAAAAGGTGGTGGAAAGGCATATGACTGAAGCCTATGCCAAGCACAAACAAAAACAAGTCCAGCAAGAGGCTGTGGTCACCAATCTTTAAAGATTATTTTACATGGTTCTCTAAATATCCATTCCCTTCATGGAAAATTCCACATTATATAGGACAAAACATTTTTTGGTTATCCAGGACTTAATTTTTGTAACTCAATGATCCCTGTAAAAGGCGAAAGATGATGAACTGTGCCTCAGATTTTAAGAGAGATACACAGCATCCTGCAAAGCCAGGCGTTTCATTTGATGTTTTATCTGATGTTTGCAAAAACTAAGTATTGGGCCAAATTCAGCCCTGGGTAACTCCAATGAACCCGGCCAACTGGATCTGCTTGGAAAAAAATCAACTGAGCACTCATGTGCGTTATGTTCCCCAGCCAGCCACAAAATAATGGCCCAAACCCAAAGTCTACAAAGCTGAGTACATTCAACATTATTCCACAAAATGTGATCCACTTATGACCCCATCTACTGTTTGATGCCAAGAACTGCCTTAATAATGTGTGAAGAACTTTCTAGCAAGTTAACTCTTAGCTAAATTTAACTCTTAAGCTAAAAATTTGAACTTCTAAAAGAAAAAATATAAATGAAACTCATCTAAAAATACTTTTAATATAGCAAGTTTTCCTAAAGAACCAATGCAACATAGAAGAGAAGAGAACACCCAAAGTATAACCAACTTTACTGCTTAGTCTGAACAGAGTAAGCAACAGATGCAACGAATGTAAATTTATCACAATGGATTATTATTTGGTTAGAGCAACTACCGTAGCTAGGACCATGCTGCCTTGTAGTTGTGGCTTTACAGTACCAATACTCAAATTGACCAAGTTCGTTTTACTGCAAGTAAAATATAAATTTACAAAGAGACAAAATAATTTAGTATATAATGTCATATCCTATTCCATGCTTGGTTCACAATGATAAAACTTCAAGACAAGATGAACATTATTTCAGCATTAAGTTCATAATGCCAAAACATACAGAAATTTTTAATGCCAATTTACAACATAATACAAAGCTTTACAAGGAGATTTCTCATGTTTTGTTGACCAAATGAGAATGCTACATAGGGGCAAAAAGCTTTCAAGTACTGTTAGTGTGCATACATTGTCCACATTAGGAGGATTTGTTTTAACCTTAAGGAATTGCTGTTCTAAAAGGGATTATTGTTTGTAAGCATAACACAACAGAAAATGAGTAAGTTAAAACCATTGTCTCAAAACAGGAGGCATAATATGTCCTACAAGTTATTTACAAACCCTAGATGAGTAAAAATCTTTTCAAAATACAGAAACAAATCATGACTGCTTGATAGAGCCGAGAGCTTGTGTACTGTATTATATAAAGTAGAATGGTAATGTTGTAGTAAACTTTAACCAGTTAATGTGTATATTTTTAGCTCAAGAATATTTGCCATAACAACACACACTATAATTGTAAACATGAGGACACTGTCAAAGGTTTCATTTTGAAATCTGATTTTTTAAAAACTCCATTCTTGATCAAACTTAAACGCCGGCAAAGTCAGAATCAACTGTATGTTCCTTATTACTGCTCGTTACTTCCTCCATTGTGTATACTCGGGTAGGATTTTCAAAAAGCTCTTAACGTTGGCTTACTTCTGCTTTTAAAATCACAGCTGACAATAGTACTGTTAACTTCTGAGGGAGTGGGGTTATGGCAAACTCTGAATATCTCACCCTGAGGGGTTTGCCTTTGCCAAATTGCTCGTGAAGGCTAGGTTGCTGGCATTATTCCAAAAACAGGCATGTGGGGAAGGAGACAGGACAGGACGGGACTCAAAACCCCATAACACTAAAAACATTTATTTTTAATTTAAAAAACTCCCAAGAATTAAACAGGCTTTGCAAACATGCAAAGAAATATATAGATAGGTCAGACTCTGGTCTGCCAATCTTGAGACTGCCAATCTTGACAGTGTCCTTTCAGTTTTCCCTTCTTTGTCAATAAAGGTATCCCCTATATGGTAGATCTGGACTCATTTAGATACAAATCGGTCTACAGAGCAAAGTAGAAAGGAAAAGAACGTGTTGTCCCTGCCGCATGTCTATTTTTTTTTTCTACTGCGATCTGTAGAGAACTCATGCAAGCTTGGAGAAGTCTCTGAAGGTGAGAGAGTGGTATGTGACTGAACTGCAAATCTTCTTTTGCTTCAGCAGAGAAAGACCTGATATAACCAAGATAACAAGAAATCTGTGTAGCTAAATTGGTCTTTCAAGCACCTTTCTTTCAAATTAAAAAAAAAGAGTAAGATAGCCTACACTGCAAACAGAAACTCACCTCAATTATTTCGGATCCATACTACAGGTCCACATCTAGCGGACCAGTCCAGCTGAGCTCAACAAATCTGGAAGGGGTCTGTGTGCGTGCACGCACACGAGAGGGTTATCCCTGATCCTGAAGGCTGATATGCATCTTACTCTGCCTGATTAGGAGCAAGGGCTGAGGTCACTCCGGCCCCCATCATGCATATGCTGCTGTGGCTAACAGTCTTTTGTAGGTGCAGTCACCCACTGACCGATTAAGACCAATTTAAATCTGCTCAGTGCTGAAATAAAAGCACATAGCAGGAATAACAGACTGGAGAATCTTGCCCATAATCCATTCTAAAAAAATAAATAGAAGACTTAGCAGTGGCAGCTAAATGACACTTAACATAAAACATCTCAACATTGCATTCATTTTGGAGTACTCGCAGGAATCTATTGCAAATACTGTGGAAGCCAGTGGAGTCAAGGAAAGGTTAAAGGGGAGAAAGGTGGGTTTTCAAGAGTTGGTCCCAACATTAACACCAATATACAAGACAAAAAGGGACAGAAGATACCATTATTTGTAGCAACACTTAGAATAACCTCCTTCTTTCCTCCTCAAATTTATATCCTAGCTATACAAAAGAAACTTGTGACTTTGCAGCATGTTGTGAACAGATGTCACAAGTTTTTTTCTTAAGAACACATTTTGCAGTCACAAAATATGGTCTATTAAGTTGCAAAGTGCACAAGCTGAAGGCACAGAGCACAACAGACACAGGGAAACAGGTCTCCTAAAACGTGGAAGCAGGAGACTTTTTTTTAAAAAAGGATACAAACCTGGAATTCAAAACGCCCTGTCAGAAGTTACATTTGAATAGGACCAACTCTTAAAGGCGACGCCATTTTGTATTCAAAAACAAATACTGCAAAGTAATGAATCTTTATTCTTACCTTGAAGTTTTAAAACTAATACACTGACATGTCAGACTAGTTTAAAGAATGTCCATAATAAGAAAAGAGTGCAAAAGATCCTTCCATTCTAACCTTTTTGGAGGAAGCTGCTGATTTTGGCTGCCAATTTCCACTTAGAAAGGATCATTTCAAGGCGCATTCCTCAAAGAATCGCAGAGTAAGAACTTTGAGAGACTAGACCAAAGAGTAACATCTTTTGAAGTCATCCCAAGTGTAGCAGCAACTGACATTTTATTACATAAAGAAGAAAGTCCCAACTCCTCTTCCAGGCATAGTTTATGACAGAGCTCCTGAGTATCCGCAGTTGCCAGCAGAGGCTCTGGATACCATGTGCGCTCCTCCAGTGTCTGTTCTGGCTAGGAATAAAGGCTCATCCAGTACATTCACTATCTGTATCCTCTGGAGCTTGCACATGCTGATGAGCCATCTGAAACACAGACAGAAGAAAAACAGGTCAAAGAAAACTCATATTAATTTTACTTCCACTCTTACAGCACTGTCTTTTCCTGAGACACCCTAAAGCAATATGTTACCTGTAAAAACTGTGTACACAGAAATGGACACGGCAACTTATAAAAGAGTCATTTCAGGCAGCACGCCCTTCTGTGGCTGTGCCTGGCATGATGGGGCTGGCAGCTCCTCTTCCCCCAGCACCCTCTCCCACTCCCCGCCCTTTGCTCTCCTACACACAGGCGTGTGCCCCCAGCAGCCTGCAGGAGGATGCGTCAGAGCAGGCTGGACAGAGAGGAGTGGGGAGGAATCTGCTAGGCTTGCAGTGGGGTACAGCAAAAGCTGCAGAAGGGGCTCTTCCCCTATCCTTAGTGTGGGGATGCCCCCACTCACTGCAGGCAGTGAAGGTTATGTGGGGGGGCCCATGGGGGAGGGGGGAAGGGGAGTGTGTGGGAGGAGAAGTGTGCACCAGAGGAGGTCTCTCCTCCTCCCCCCAAATACATACCCTGTCCACCCTTGCTCCATACTTCCACCGCCACCCTGGGCACAAGCCCCAGGCCCTGGGCTCTGCACTCCCACAAGTCCCAGTCCCATGCTCCTGCCCAGCAGCAGCTCTCTGCCCTTCCCCACTACTACTTCAGCAGCTGCTCCGGGCAGCAGGCAGGGAAGGCCAGGGAAGACAAGCAGGTCCCCCAGCAGCTGCAACAGTGGCAGCAGCGGCCTCACCCAGAAGCTGTGCGCTGGCCAGGCTGGAGGTCTCCCACACACAAAGGTGGGAGTGAAGCACACAGATTGGGGGGTGTACAATTAATTGGTGGGCTCCCGTGGGCTGGATGAATTTGCCTGGTAGACCAGAGCCAGGCTGCAGGATGCATTTTGCCTGCCCCTGTGCTAACAATAACCAAAAGCCTCAAGGGATTTACTAACAGGAGATACAAACTTAAAAAAAAAAGATAAGGCCTGATTTCCTTCTGTACTAGAGCTCTATTCAGTACAAAAAAAGAAGGGTAACAAGCTGTCTCCAGAGTTATGTTTATTCCTATCTGAACAGCATAGAGACCGTTTGTCTTGGATGCAACTTTGGAGCCTTTAGTCAAGTTGGTCATGCTCTACTGGTCCTGGGCATGACCGTAAACTGCATCCAACAGAAGGATCTGGTAGCAACATGGTGGGGCAACTCGTGGCAGGGTAGCTCCTATAAAATCCCACAATGTTGCCACCTCCACAGTGAGGCGAGTATAGAGCCCCTCAAAACCCTACTCCACACTGCCTTGTGGGTACTCCTTGACTGGAGAAAAACTAAGGGACGTTATCCTAACGAACGCACCCTTGCTGTTGCAGGCAACAGCAGTTCTCATCTGTTGCTCTAGCAGAAGCTACAACCATCGAGGCACTGAGTGTCTGAACTCAGTCTGGCCTTTGGATTCTGTCTCAGCAGTCTAAAAGAGGGATGGTAGGTCCTGAGCAGCCACCACTTATCCATACTCTTGCCTAGGTGTACATGTCCAAGGTCTTGGTGTGATGATCACAAGACTCTGAATAAGTGGATTCACCAGGCCCTTGATTAAACCTCTTGTGCATACACCACGATCTAGCGGACTGACAGTGGCCTTCTACTACATGCTCTACACTAAACAGCAGTTTTCCGCAGGCAGAACCAAGGGTTACATTACCAGTCATGACGTGGAAGATAGCCGTACACTGTGTATCATCTTTGATACTGTGACCAGCTATCCTGTTCTCTGTGTTTAAGGCATCAATCCCCTGCCCATAAAAGAGCTACATGGTTAGAAAGTGATATTCTCTCTCAGTTCACTGGTTTGAAGCATCCAAAATCCAAGCTGGGCCAGCACTGAAGCAGCTCAAAGGCCTTTACATTTTGACAAAATGTTATAAAACAGCGATCAGTCACAGAATTACTTACTATAAGTTAACTCCTCTCCAGCTCGCTTTCGGGACTGGTCACCTCTGAGGAAAAAGGGAGGAAAAAAGAATCGTCACCAAATCAGAAAGAAGAGCTATATATCCTTGAAGCACAACGTTAGCATGGGGGTCATCAAATTCTATGGAAACTTTTAAAACCATATGCAAATATTTTAATGATAACAAATTAGAAATGTGAACGAGGAAATAATCCATACCAGAATCTATGGGCACCTACACATGCCTGATGCCTTCTCCAACACATGCTAATTAGTCAAACAAGCTTTAGCTAGTGTCCCTGCCACCATTTTGAAACAAGGGACAGTGAATACATGGGACACTGTAGGTACTTTAATTACAGCAGCTCCCAAGAACCCCTCTCATTAAAGCCCCCCCCACCACTCCAGAGCATGTGTAAAGATGCCTGTTATTATAAAGAATGATTCAACATGCCTGTTATTATAAAGAATGATTCAACTATTATGCAGTTTATTTACTTTATCTTTATTCTTAAACTTGATTTTAAAAAGTGGTTGAATTGTCAAAATAATAACACATCTGCTGTTAAAAGAAATTTCTCATCTATACTTTCATCATGTTGGAAACAGTTTCATTCAAATCTGAACACTTCAAATCAGTTTTT
>NW_017728951.1:13820277-13823532 GCF_001723895.1 Crocodylus porosus | reverse complement strand
ATAACAGTATGTAAATTATGAATTTAAATATATTAATCCAAGATGAAATGGTACCAATTATCCAACCAATCATTCATATTATCCAAGCATTTTAAATTTAATAACTAAAAAGAAATCAAGTTACTCAATAAAAACAAATTGCATCAAAGCATATTCTAAATATAGATGCTTAGTCTCATTCATGAAATAGGCATGGCACTTTGACTTCAGAGGCAGTTAGCAAAGTTTATAGCATGATAATCTACATTTTATAAAGGAACTAATCTTCAATTTAAAATATTAAGCAGCATTTAGTAAGCTTAGTCTTTAAACGTAGGAAATTACCTACAGTCTAATGCACATATGCCGAAGGAAACTTAACATTTATTTGACAGAATAACTGTCTCATCTGCCTGAATGTACATTACACAAGTCATGAGTACAATTAAATTATAAAGTCGCTAATATGGATTTTTGCAACTTCAATACCTAATCAAATTCAAGCCTGTAAGCCTCAAAGCCTAAGGCTTTAAGAATGCTAGTGCACTTGAACAGAAGATGGCAGATATTCCCACATGCAAAAAAAAAAAAAACGCAACAAAAAAAAACAAACCCTGTCAAGAACAACAGTGAGACTGTCTGAACTGTACCTCTGACCATTAAAATTAAGACAGTTTTCTGGATTTTTTTCCCCCTAAAAGAACAGGAATTGCCAAACTATAGTTCAAAGGATCACTAGGAACCTGGAGTGCTTGCTGGCAAGTCTGTGATGACAAGACGGTGGTAAGATGTTGTCCATAAAGGCCTCCTCTCTGGAAGGTACCCCCCTCCACTGGTCTGCCACAACATGGCTTGAGGAAACTTTCCAGTCATATTGCTAAGGAAGTCTTCTCTTAAAAGGGTTGATTATGTGCAGATTGTAAAATTGAGGAGGAGGAGGTTGTTATTAACAACCACCTAAACTTAATGTTAGTTGCATATCAATTTTTTTATTGCTCATGAATTAAAGTTATTGATGGAGCAACCAGAAGCCATTGTTTGGCTGTTTTTAAAATATAAAAAAAGCAAGTAAATTATAGTTCATTTATAGATTAATTCCAGTGTTGACTACAGAGGCATAAGTCTTACTACAGACTAGTACTTTCCTGTCAGACACAGTATGCATATAAGCCATCTTTTTTCCAAGCATATCCATCAGACCTTAGTTTTAATTATTTCTTCCCTACTGTATGTTAATATTTGCAAAATAAAAATTATTTATATTAGAAGTTATGACATAACCCAAAGGCTAAGCCTACTCAGAGTGTTCCCTGTTCAAAACGAATCACTTTTCTCCCCCACAAGTATTATTTGTTAAATCAATTAAAATTTCAGTTAAAAGAAAATTACTAGATTGAATGTGCTCAAGTCCCATTACGCAACACATTTGCAAGTGAAAAAACACACCTAAGCAACTTGTCCATGGCCACAAGTCTGTAGCAAACCCAAGAATAGTTGAGGAAAGTTATGCCAATAATTCTGAAGTCCTTTACAAACAGGTCTCCTTCCTGCAAACAAAATGCATGTCCTAGAAAGTATGTCCTAGCAACCACATGCATCTCATTATAGATCAGGGCCAGGGGGGTATGATCCACTCTAAACACAACAGATCTTTTCAGGTAAAGAAAAATATGCCAGCAGCATTCTCAGGAAGAGCTATGAGAAGAAGTAGTAAGAGATGGGGAAAGGTGCAACAGGGTACAGACCTGAAAGTGATGCCAAGCAGTTAGAATCTGATGAGGAAGGCAAGGGAAAACCAGCGAAGGAATATAAAAGGAAAGAAGCAAGAAAGGTGGCCCCAACATCAGTCTTTGAGAGGAATGTGCAGGAGACTGTGATAATATGGAGGCCTAAGAGAAAGACTGGTGTGGGCAAGATAAAGAGAGAGCTTTGAAAGATCTCAGAACCCTGATTAGCAATTAAGATGTTCCAGGTTTATATTCCATGCTCAACCTCCAGTCCAGATCTGGTCCCTGACACTGGGTCATCTGGCTTGCAGAGCTGTCCATGGATCTGTGGGGGAGCCCCATGGCTATGGCCCTGCCTCAGGGACCAGATCACACAGGGCCACACAGGACAGAGCAGGGCCCAATCCACACCATTCATCTGGCCCATGGAGCCAAACCCATGAGCACCACTGTACTAGACTAAAATTCTTATCAAATCACTCTGACAAAACCAACATCTTTCATTTTCTTGGAACATGCATTTATAAATATGAGCAGCCTGGTTAGATTTGGTGCACCTTTTCCGAGTTGACTAATCCTCTGGAGGTCCAGGGTGAGGCCAGAAACAATGCTGAAACAGCTGCATATACAAGCCTTTAAACGTTTTCCTTCCCTCAAACCACTGTCAGCATTACCTGAAGGGGAAGAGTTAAAATCTTTCCAATAAAACTATGAATCATTAATTATTGACCTATGCCATCATAAAAAAATAACTTTCAAATCTAGTTTATTAGCCCCTGGCATATTGCCAGCGTCTAGAAAGCTCAGCAAAAGCTTGCTTATGCATGGTCTCTGGAGAAAAAGAGTTTAACTTCTCAATTATATATTTTTAATCAGGTTTCCAGGTTTAAGTTATTAGATGTAATTGTATCATTTCAAATATTTTTACTGGCAAAAAAAAGAAGGAAAACTTAAATATCTAAAGTCATTTTGTGGATAAATGCCCTTAAAGCCCTTTTCAATCTCACTTTCTAAAATCTAGGGCAAACTTAATGAGGGTCTTATGAAAAGGGCCAATTCCACTTGTCTTTGCAAAAGCTAACTCCATAAGCACAACTGGTAACAATTCACTTTACATGCTCATTTTACATGGGCAATTATCAAATCAAATATAAGCCCTTCCCTCCCAAAGTAAGAGACCTCCCCATAATCCAGAACAGACCATAATTTGAGAGGCTGTTAGGGGCAGGGGGCATCTTAAATGACTTTTCCCTCAAAAACTGAACTTGGGTAATTCTGCTCCACATATGAACTTTGCAAATATATCAACCTGAGAAATATAAGTTGGCTTGAATTAGCCTCCAAGTTTATATAAACATCATCTTCTCTTTCCTTGAAATGAGTAATTTACAAGCGTCCACACATGCAAGCACACGTGCTTGCAGCAGCTCAAATAGAAGCGGTACAAATTTGAGCCGGGGCTTTTTGCCTCCACGCACGTGCTCGGACGTGCACTTTGTTGTGGGGCGAATTGTGCACTTTGGGGCAAAATAAACCTGCCTGGCTCCTC
>NW_017728951.1:13789828-13819322 GCF_001723895.1 Crocodylus porosus | reverse complement strand
CAGGGCCTGGGCTGGGGCTGTTACCCTGCCCGCACTGTGCGGGTGGGCCCCCAGTGAGCCAGATGACAGGCAAACTGCAGATAAGTGGCAGGGTGGGGGGGGTTGTTTGATTTGAAAAACTATGGGGGGGGCAGGGATCAGGAACCACAGGGGGCTTGGGGAGATGAGGCCGGCCAGGGCAGGGGGAGGGCCCAGCCAGGGCGGGGGCCAGCTGCAGAAGGGGTCGGGGGGCTGGTGGGGGGAAGGAGCCATCAAGGGTCCCCCTCATGGTCCCCTTCCTCCTCCTCCAGCCTCCCCGACTCCTTATTCACCGGCACTGGAGCCCTGGTGCTGAAACACGCGGCCTGGCTAACTGCGTGTTTCAGCACCAAGGCGAGGGGCCAACCATAGAGACGCTCTGGCAGCCAGAGTGTCACTATGGAGGACCCAGCCTCTGGTTTTTTAAACTTTGATTTTTTTAGACCCCTGGATATCCAGGGGTCTAAATATCCAGGGGTCTAATTTTCTCCCTGCGCTGCACATTTTTTCATTTCCATGCATGCCTCTTGCCCCACCTCAAAGAGGTTTGAGATGGGGCAAGACAAGTGCGTGCTCGCCTGGATGGGCCCTGTGAGTCTTTGAAGTGTCACTTGAATACAAAGGCAATAGGCACCAAAAATACTTAAGTGTATCATTAGTACTTGGTCTTACTCCTCTTAACATTAAGATCAGGTGTAGCCCCTATACATAATTCAATATTAAATACTAAGTGCCAACTGCCCTAACAAGATAGGTAAATGAACACTCTTTGGCATTACCAGTTTGAATTTAAAAATTACCTGGATTTCTATTTCACCAGCCAGCACCCACATCAAGGATATTTAAAAGTAGCCCAGAAAGCTGTACATTGACATTTTGACATTTAGACAAAACTGGACCACTTCTGACTACAAACCACTTGAAGATACCCACATCTTAAGACAGAAACTTTGTTTTATAGCTATTTTGTATAACGGAAAACAGCTTCACACAATACACTACCCTGACAACCAATGCACAAGACAGCCTATTCTTTCAGTTGAGGAGAAATAATGAGTTCCTCAGAAATTGTGATAAACTGACATATTGCAGTATTATTTTGACTAATAATCAGCTGACTTGGAGGACCCTGGAACTATATAAAATAATTACATTTCTACAAGGAGATGTTCTATGTGCCACTGTTATATGTAACCTCTAGAATTATTATAATTGAGGAGTGGAGAAAAATAAAATTCATTATTGAGTGCATTTTCTTGCTGTATTTATACTCGTTTGCCTCTATTCGGATTTGTTTTGTTGACAGTCTCTTTCATTTCATGACTCATGCAACATCACCCACTTTCCTGACTCTCCACTGACTTGCCTCCACTGTGTTCTGCATGTCACAGTAACTGCAGTGCAAGAGCCATGCAGCAGTTATAAGACACAGGGAACACCGGGCATGTCAGTTTCAGTGGCACGGATACAGAAGTAATCCTGGTAAGTTTCTAATATAATAAAAGGCTTAGTCTGTCTGTCTGTCTGCAATGCTTTATTCGCAGTCTGACTGGTCATCTCAGCAGCCAACCACAATTATGACTGAAACAACCAATCGGAGTGCTCTGCACAGACAGACACACATGGCACAGCACCATGACAGCAGGGAACGAGGGGCCAGAGCCCCCTTGGAGGCAGAGGGGGACAGCAGGGATGGACTGGGACAGCAGAGCGCAGAACCGAGGGGTGGAAGGGATGCAAGCTTCCCTTCCTTCCCAACACCTGGCAAGTGGCGGCACTGTGGGGTGGGAAGAGGGGTGCACAGGGCCGGAGGCAGACCGGCAGCAGCACAGGGCAGTGGGTGGCAGCACTCCATCCCTGCCTGCCCCCTCCCCCCAGTCATTCAACAGGCAACTGCCTAGTACCCTGAAGTAAACCTGAAATGCTCATCTCCTTGGTGCTTTTACTTTCATACAGTTCACGTACTGTTTACCACCAAGTAAAACATTCTCTTCCAAGTGCGAACTACCAAACCTCCTTTTCAAAGGAGCAAGATTTGCTAATTGTTATTTCTGACTCCTACAGATAAGCTTAGGGGCAGTAGAGTCGGGAAATGCAGGGGTAGAAGTGGTATGCTTCAACCTTCCGAGTTCACCAAAAAAACCCACAAAACACTGGTCGAGAGGCAGCCGTGAGCATGGACAGAAAAAAATGAGAAAGTGAAGGGTCAGGCGTTGCTGACACCAGCTTTCTGACTTGCTCAAATTTCCCTGCTTATAGTCCCTTATAGAAAACAATTCAAAATATCTACTTAAAATATTAAAACAGTATTGCCAATTGGCTGAGCAGTGGAAAAGGTTAAAAGCAATTTTTTAAGCATCATGTATAGACAACCACACAGCTATTTGTCCTGAATTGTCAAGATGCCGACATTCCAAGGATAGTGAAGATCTGCTTTATGTCAGGTATTAAAGCAATGCTGATTGCTGGGTAATTCCTATTACTTTCTGTGGGATATGCAAGTACTCAAATTTTCAGGGAGGGGGAGAGAAAGGAAGAAACTCACACTCACTCACTTTTTTTAAGCACTTGAACTGAATTAAGCAGCCTAATTTTAGACACCCAGACTTAAAGATTTTGGCTCAAGTCTAAAATATTAAGATACACGCAGTATAGTAGTGTCTACTGCAATAGCTGTTGAAGGCAGATTATTACCTGGTAAATCCATTCTGCATAAGCTCTCTTTGAAGTTTCTGGTCTTGGGCAGCATATTCCTGAAGCTCAGATTCCACAGCAGGGGGAAGAATGTTTGGGATGAATTTAGAAAATAAAGCTGGTGCCATCTGAACCCACTCTGTGAGGAAAGGGAAAGTACTAGTGAAACAAAGAATAAAGCTCTTGAGAGTTTATTTTCTTATTTCATCTTCAAGAAACAACTATCGAAAGGTGAAGCAGGGTTCTTAAAAAACATTATATAAATGGTCAAAGATCTTGAACACAATTCACACACATTTCTGGCTAAGACCCTGAGCCTTGGCCAACAGGAGTCGATGTTACGTGGTCATCTAAACCTGTGCAAATAGCATGGGACCTATTTGCTTTTGCCCTTCATCTTATAAAGTTATTTACAAGAGTGCAACAAGGCTGTAAAATGCCATTAATTCTGACTGGAAGTGATCCATACTCCTTTTGTGTGGAGAATCTCACCTGTAATATTTACACAGCTTTAAGGGTTGCATGATGCTAGTCAAATCTTACTAAAGAAGAACAATCCTGGAAATCGCACGTAGCAATGAAGTAAGGGACATTCACACTAAAGACTCAATTTTCTGTAGAGGTAACCCACATAGATGGGCCACATGCGGCCAACTATGTGCATTACAAGAAGTAGTAGTGGCCAAAGAGAGACTGCCCAGCTGCCACGATCCTTCTTTGCACTAGTAGGTCCTCTCTACCATCATCTGAACTGGATTCTGTTTCTTACATAGAAGGTTGTTTTAAATGAATCTATATAATCCAAGATTTAGGGCCCTGCTCATAACCGTGAGCTCACTGTCTCTAAATGATAGCAGCATATGCCACTGCACAGGTCTGCCAGTCTGACCCCTCCCCACAACAGAAATGCTATAATTCTCAATATTGCAATTTGCCAAGGCTCCAGGGTGAAATAATGTGTTCGTTATATAATTCTCAAGCATATCAGTTCAACAATCACAGTTAGCAGGTTTAGAAAAAGAGACACGAGCTAAAACATTACTTAACAATGCAGCAACATCCAATGGCTACGATAACCTGGGTCCATGCAGCAAAACTGGCCAGATTCTCTTTTGCCCAATGTTATATTCCATACACAAATCAAAGACTAGGATCAAAGAACTAATGACAGCTTTCTAGTTCTCAAGCCACCCTGATCAAGCATTTGATGCAAATTACTTCACTTGTAACTTGAGGCGCACTACTGAAAACTAGTACCAATCAATGCCGCACGCACACGCGTCAGTGCGGT
This sequence comes from Crocodylus porosus, assembly GCF_001723895.1. NCBI lineage: Eukaryota > Metazoa > Chordata > Crocodylia > Crocodylidae > Crocodylus > Crocodylus porosus. Next base: position 13,815,319 of record NW_017728951.1, on the reverse strand, counting down.
GCAATATTTTCTTGCATACAACATGCCATAGAATAACACACATACACCTTGTTTTGAAAGGCAGAAGAAAGGAGAAAAAAAATTATTTGTTATAAAGTACCTGAGTAGCAATGTAACAGCAGGTAGGGAGACAGGCCTGCTCACTGTTCTGTTCCTTGCAAGTCTCTTGCAAATTTTACTTTTTCTTTTGTTGGTAACCAGCAAAAACTGCTCTTACTGTAGTTTTTAACTATATGATCATAAAAAGTAGGACTGAAAGGGTGCCCTGCCTAACTCCCTTCCTCCGTTCCTCCACCCCCCACCAGAATCACCTGCGGGAGCTGCTCTCCAGACTGCCTGGTGGCCGTGTGTATGTACATACCTACATGCAAATTATTACAGGCACATTTATTTCAAATATCAGTGGTTTTGGACCCTTGTGTTTCAAATTTGCCCCTCATTTCCACATGCTCAGGGAAGGAAACAGATTCTGAGCAGGGTCTGAAGGGGGGGGAGAAGGGACTACAGGCAACCCCCACTTAATGCTGTTTTGCTTAATGTTATTTGGCTATAACCCTCATTTTAAATTGATACCCGATTTCACTTAGCAAGTTTTGCTAGAACACGCGTGGGCCACCATCTTGGGTCAATAAAAACACTTGCAGTCAGAATCTTGGGTCAAATTCTTTCAGTTTCGCTTAATGCTCAGGTTTTCAGGAACCAATTAAGAGCCCTAAGCAGGGGTAGCCTGTACAAGGGAAGAGGCTGGGAGGCCAGAAGGCAAGGGGGGCACCTGATCCCCCCAGCCACTTCTTTCCCTGCTGTAGCAGTGGGAATGGGACAAACTCAAGACAAACCTCCAATAACTAGGTTCTATATCCGAAAAATTATAACAAACATATACATTTTCCATATATAGAATCAAATTATTGGGGGGGAGGGTCATCTTGAATTCAGGATAGTCTTAGAATCAAGTAAATACAGTAATTCCTAACCTGGTCTGCCATTAAACAGTTTGTCTCCTTCCCTATCTCTGCTGTCAACTGCACATCAACTGGTAGCTGCCCCTATTTGTGAAAACCAAAGTAAAAAAAAAAAGGCATTAAATACTTTTAACTTTCTTTGTATCATCTATGATCAGACTGCTTTCCACATTCCACAAGACAACAGTTCTCAACCAGGGGTCTATGGCCTCCTGTGGGGCCACGAGCAGGTTTCAGAGAATCCGTGGGGACTGCAGATCTGGTGCAACCGTGATCTCCACGGTCCACTGGGGCGGCTCACACCCAGGCTAAACCTGCTGCCACCACCAGATTCATGGAAAAATACAGATTTTTCTCCTTTATAAAAAGATCATGGAGTCTTCTTTAAAGGAGAAATTCACAGGAAACTGCAAGCTTCCCCTTGCCGGCTGTCAGTGTTCCAGCCTGCAAGTCGCTGTTGGGGCCTGGGGGGAGTGGAAGGAGGCCGATAAGGCAGGAGGTGCCATGTGCATGAATGCACGTGCATACATACACGTGGCACCAGGCAGCAGTAGAGAGCAGCTCCCCCAGTACTCCTCAGATAAGTTGGTGGGGAGGGCATAGGCAACACATCTGGGTAGTCTGGGATCCTCCAGGGGGGCATTTGCCTGCTTCCCATCCCCCAATTTCTGTGCCCACAGTGGGCATGGGGCTGCAGCCTGACCAGACCAACCAATGGGACCCAGCACAGGAGGGCAGAGTGGGGTGTGGCAAGACTTGTTGCCGCAGCCGCCACCAGGGCCACCTCGCCAGCCGCACTGCTAGCAATGGGAGGAATAACAGACCCTGGCAGGGGAGAAGGGCCATGCTGCCCTCACCTCCTCCCACTGATGGAGGGGAAGTGGGTCGGGGGCAGTAGAGTGGCCTGAAGGAAGTGGCAGTGGCTGGGCCATGTCCCCTTGCCATGGGTTGGGAGCGAGGGACACTGGCAGCGTCAGAAGGCCGCAGGATGGGAGCGAGGGGGGCCTTGAGTCCAAAAAGGTTGAGAACCACTGCGGTCAGATTCCATAGGTCTCTCGTCTTCCCCTTACTTTTGAAATACCTATAAAATCCCCTTCATGTCCCTTGCCAGCTGCATCATAAAATGTTCCTTGGCCTTCCTAACTTCCTCTTTGCGTGCCATCTGATACTCTTGTACCCTTCCCCTAGTACTATGAACAAATTTATACTTTCTGAAGGATTCCTATGAATTTCAACTTTTGAAGAGACTGCCGTCTAGCCAGACTGGTCCCCTGCTGCACTTCCTATTCTTCTCTCTCATTGAGATAGCTTCCTTCTGCATCCTTAAAAAGGTGTCCTTGAAAGTACAGCTAGCTCTCCTGAACTCTCCACCTCCTCCCCAGACTTGTCTCCCAAGGAATCATGCCCTCCAGGTCCCTCCATTAACTTTTCTGAAATCCAGTGTCCTTACTCTGGTGCTCTCCTTCCTTCCTTCCCTTAGGATCTTGAATTCTATCATCTCGTGGTCACTGTCACCGAAATTACCTTCCACCTTCATATTCTAAACCAATTCTGCCCTGTTTATGTGCAGTAAGTCAAGAAGAACTTCCCCCCTCATTGGCCTCTCTACCATCTGAATCAAAAAATTATCCCAAACACCCCCCAAGAACTTGCTGGACTGCTCGTGCACTTTAGTTATTGGGATGTCTAATGGGAGGGGAACATAAAGTGCCCCATGAGAAGTCCTGCAATTCGAAAGCTTTCATCGCTTGTTTAAAGGCCTCATCCACCTCCTCCTCTTGGTTTTGAGCCCTGAAGCAGATGCCCACCATACCATCCTCCCTGCTGCTCTCTCTTCTGAACTTTACCTAGAGGCTTTCAATTGACAAACCTTCTACTTCATACCACACCTCTGAGCGCATGCCCTTATATACAGGGCAACACCACCTCATTTTTTCCTCTGCCTATTTCTCCTGAATGAGAGTGTATTCCAATCATGAGAACTATCCCACAACATCTCCACAATCCCAATCCCATCATAATTCTGTGACTGTACTTGGACCCCCAATTCTTCCCTTTCTCCCCTCTATTTCTCACTGAACAAGTTAAGCTAAACTGTATTTCTTTATACAAGTTCTACTGACAAGCTCTTTTGTGCCACTGCAACAGTGGCATGGAATAGCTGACATGGAAATAGTTTACAGGCTTAAAAAATAAATCCTCTAATGAAAGCATTTAATAAAAAACAGATTAGTACTCCAATTCTTTATCAGCAAGGGCAACTTCCAGGTAGCAGTCAAATGCACTGGGCGAACACCTACATATTCTTTTACAAAATATACAGAGCAAAAGAATGCAACTGCCCCTACACCATGCAATATTGATAGCTCCCAACTTAGCTCACTTCAACACCAGACCTTGACAATTGCCTTTTCTTCTTTTTCAGTTCAAATTTTCCTCTCTCCCTCTCATTTTTTTCTCTCCGTCTGTAAACACTGTTTCATATTCCCGCTGGTAGTTCTCCTGCCTCTTTCACACATCCTCTGTACTTTGACCTTCCACGCTCTCCCTTCCCTTTGCCCTCTCCTCCTGTCCACATTTACTAGAGTGGATTTTGCTGCTGGAGAAATCTGCAGCATCTCCCACAGGAGTGATCCACATCAGGCAGCGAGCATAAAAAGAAATGATTTGTCCCCTTAAAAAGAGATACCAGCCATTTTCTGTTCCTTGGCTTCAGCCCACATTGAGAACATGCAAGAGCATGGCAAGTTTCTCCAGTAGCACCTTCCTTCTTTCTGTAAACCTTGCCTGCTATTCTGCCCACTACCCAAGTCTCACAGGTACATTCAAAGATAGAAAATTAGGGAAAAGGGCAGTTCTTGTAGCTCAGACCCCCCTTAATTTTTCCCTAGTGCAGACCATGTCTTTTTTGTTTTTGATCAGCCCCGGCTTGCTTTCGTGTTCTTTGTTCTGGTTGCTTATGGTAGCCATCTACAAGTGATACTGCTTTCAACATTTGAACCAAAGGTCTCAGTCTCCCAAAGCATCTGCTCTTTTAATATTTTCTTAATGCTTCTCATCAAGAATTGACTCTACCAAAGAATCTCTTTTAATACAAAGAACCTGTCTTCCCTAACAACCTAAAGTACATCTTGTCTGGCAACTCTGTTATCTTCCTTTGTTCAACCTACTCTTAATTTTACTAGGAGATATAACGTATTATTCATAAAAAGCTATGTTAAAGCTGTCTCTTTGACAAACAGAACTGAACAATTCTAAGTACTATATAGCACACACTTAATATTCTTTCCAGACTGCAAACCAAAGACAATCTGTTCTCTAAAAGATGAGTATTGTTCATAGCTTGGCTTTCAGTGGCATGTGGATCTTATAATTATCACCTGTTTATAAATGAAATCTCACTTTAAAAAAGGTTGTATGTATCCAAATACTTTATTTGTAATAAGCATCTAAACAATTACACATAGGACTATATACTACTAGTCAAGCCAATGGGAATGCAGATCAAAAATCCAAGTTCAGGATCAGGGTGGATAAAACTCAATGATCAAAAAAAACACAAAATAATTTTTTAATTTAAATCAGCTTTTTTATTTAATTATATTTTCTGCTACAATGCTTTTAAAAAAAAAAAACATATAAAGAAATTTAAAAGATGTTAACATGCAAAGATATCATCCTGGAATAAGGATTATAACTTCTAATTATATACTATTTGAGACAATATATTCATGTAACCTTTTTAGAAGTTTTATAAATAGGCCACAACAGGCCATAGGCTATATTAGGGGGCCAACTTTATGGAGTTCCCAGAGGCTCCTCTATAGATTAGGAAAGATTACAGAAAACCACTGTACCCAAAGCTCAGTGCTCAGCTTCTCTCATTAAGCATCTCTGTGATGCTTAGTTTCAGTTCTCAAAACTGTGGATTTGTCTCTCCAGAGTTCACAGGCAGACAAGGTTCTTTGAGTAGACGCAATATCTTTTATTAGAACTACTAAATAATTGGAAAAATTGTTCTTTGCAAGCTTTTGGGCAAAAACGTCCTTCTTCAGGCATAGGGAGTTTGTTGTCTCCAGAGAGAACATCCTTGTTAACAGCAGTACATGGAGATGAGAGATAACAGACCTGATTACCCACCCATCAGCCCTATTGTCTCTCTGTAAGTTTGTGTACACACAGTCAAGCCCTTGCCTTTCTCTAAGGGCATTTATACATGCACTTTTTGTCCTGCAACCTGCCAGAGATCTGCTGCTTTGGAGCAGATACGATTACTCAAGTCTGCTCCGCACATAAGCTGATGCAAATGGCACTGCACCGCATGCAGTTGTATAAGTGGCGAAGCACGTGTCAGCTCACAGAAAATGGCAGCAGCGTGTTTTGAACTAAAACACCTCTGATGCGTTTTAGTTCAAAAGCATGCCGCCGCTATTTTCTCAGTGGTGATGCACGTTGTGCCACTTATACAACTATAAGTGACGCACACAGTGCTGTGGCGCTTGCATGTGTAGAAATGCCCTAAAAGTGCAAAGTTTCAAGAAGTTAAATGAATAAAGGATATCAAACAGCAGAACACACTTTTTGTAGAAAACAATGCTTAAATTGAGGCATCCTGATCAGTGATTTTAAATCAAAACCACCCCATTCAGGATTTAAAGTAAAACATTAAAACTTATCGTTACAGTGTTGTCAACAGATGATTATACTGAAAAATCTGGTTTGGAAATGTTTGGCACTGCTCTTAGAGCCCAGATCCTCAACTGGAAGAGTCTTAGTTTTCATCCATCTAAAAGAAAGTTTCTAGCTTTCAGATTTGTAAAGAAAAGTTGAAATAGTTTACCTTTCATCATCATTAGGGCTCATATTTAATCTTTTTTTTTTTAAACCTTCATTCTTCTGCAATGATTAAATTATTCAGATCAGGAAAAACTGACTAAAGAAACAGGCCTGTGGTCAAACTGCTTATTGTGCACATGCACAAGCATGTGGACAGACACGCAGACAGGGCAGTTTGTGCAGAGGGGGAGGACAGAGGACAGCATGTTGCGGGGGGCACAGACGGAGCAGGGAGGAGACTGGATGGTGCGGAGGGAAGGATGGGGAAAAAAGCGAGCATGAGACAGTGCAATGTGTAGCCCAGGGGATGCACAGGGGAGACCATGTGGTACAGAGGGGAAGCAGAGGAGATTGTGTTATGGCACAAGAACTGCTGCAGCTCTGGCCCAGCCCCTGCCCTGAGTTTGGGGCTAAAGCTGGAGCCAGAGCTGCTATTGCTGCTAGCTGGCTGAGCCTGGGGCCAGGGTCCCCACACATTAAGCAGCTATAGGAGTTGAGCTACCTGTCCTCCTCCTGTGCCAGTGATGGAAAAATTTAAGAAAGCTCCTTAATAATTATAATTTTCAATGTATAAAAAGTCTTATTATTGGGTGGCTGTCTTAAATTTGAAGTTATCTTGGATTTGGGTACATACAATACATATATAAAAAATATCCATGTACAGAGCTCATGAATGTCTAGGCCACAACTCAATTTTTAAGCATCTGGCACTAGGAAGGTGACAGCCAGCCACTTAACACGAGTCTAGTTCTTTAGTTCATTTTTTCTGGTCAAATGATGGCATGATGGATGACTCCTGACAATCTAATCAGAGGAGGATTAAGGGAGGGGCTTGCCAAGTGTTCTGACCCAGGAGGTAGAAAAGATTACAATTAAAATCAAAATATTATTAGTAAGCTTTTTTCCTAAAGTAAGAGCTTAAATTCTGTGTAAACTGATGGTTTATGTCTTCCTATTGAACTGAAACGATGTTGTCAGAAGGAGTGAAAAGGCCATATTTCATTTGATACAGAAAAGTAAAAATATTCCTGTTTCAGACACAAGAATTTCTCAGCATCACCAACCCAAATTTTCTTCCATCCTTACAGTTAGATACAACTGATGGTAGGGATATGTAATATAAACCAATCATAAAAGCTTAACAAATATAATGTTGCTTCAACATTGCTAAAATTATACACTTTGTCTTTAGATGGCAAATGGAAAGCACTAATTGGTGATAGCCACCTTAAATACCCCTTGCATTGTTAAATGGCATCTGAATACAAGCCCTAGATAAGGGTTCCTTTTAGCACTGCAAATTATATGTTAGAGATCTGTACCAATTAAGCTTAATGCATGAAAGATATTCCATACCATAATTGTCTTGGCTTGTTGATAAAAACTACTGCTGGACACAATGTCTGCACTCTAATACACTCTACCTTGCAAGAGTGAAATAAAGCTTTTGCATGTAATAATAAATTGCTTATTTCTTTGTTATACCAAAGCTGTCTCTGAAATCCCAGGATCAAAAAGAGAAGGGCCATTTGAACCATTTAATATGATCCCAGGTCTCTTGCAGAACTAACATATATCACTCCCACTAGTCCATCTAGCCTCCTTTGGAATAGTTTCCATAACTGACCACTGAACAGCTTCATCCCTTCTTATTAATACAAAAGCACTAACACGTGAAATCCTCTGCTTTTACTTTACACTTAAAGAACTGAGGGTTCTGATAAGGTGAGAAGACAACTTGCATCCATCTTCCTTGTGAAGCTAAACACAGATGACACTTTTACACATGCTCCAGAAGTGGGTGGGAGGGCACTTCAGAGTGGCTCCGAGAGCCGCTTTAATTAAAAGCACCCACAGCATTTCATGTATCAATGTCCCCACGCTTCAATATGGTGGCAAGGGCACTTAACTAAAGCTCATCGAACATGTTTTAGTTAAAGCACCCCTGCTGCCATTTTGAAGCACCAGGATGCTGATACTCAAGATGCCAAGGCTGGCTGGAGCATGCTAATTAGCACATTCCAACACACCAGACTAATCGAGTCTGCATCGACAGCGTATCAGAACAGCCTCCCAGCATGCCTATAGGCACCTAGAGATCTTCTGTAACTACAGCAATGATTTCAATGTGCCATTCCATAACCCAGCTAAATATTAACAGACTGGATCGTGACAGTCCAGGGGTAATGCATAGGTGGTGCATGTGCACCCTGTCAGGCCATGCTCCCTGTGTAGCCAGTGGGCAGGGGGGCAAGTGGGAGCACCAGTGCCCCCACTGCAAGCGCCAGCCAGGGAGCAGAGCTACCAGCAGAAGCGGCTGTGTTGCTTCTGGAAGTGGCTGTGGAGCTCCAGAAGCAGCGTGGCTGCTTCTACGGTGAATGAGACCGCCCCTCCCCCCCCCCCTGCCAGTGGGATCAGCCGTTGGGGGACCCCACACCCCTAGTCACTGCCTGGTGTTGGTGGGGGGGAGGGTACGTGACCCCACTGACTCAAGAGGCACCAGACACCAATGTGAGAGTCCATCAAAAAATACAGAATATTTAGTTAACAACTGCATAAGCTGTTCTGACAGCACAACAAAATAGGAAATTCCAGAAAGCAGCAATGAATATTTACCTGGTCTTAGTGTATAGAGGCCTTTCACAATATTTGCCATGGTTGAAGGAGTGATTTGAAAAGGTGTTGACTGAGCTTCCAAAAGTAAAGCTGAAACAAAGAAAAATCTGATTAGGCATTTTGAAGGCAAATACGAGATGTAAGCGTATATTTGACATTAAAAGAAAGTTTTCTACTGTCACCCGATGTTTCTAAAGAGGAAATCAAACAGACAACTGAATGACTTCATCCCCAAGTCTCCTAGAGCAGGGGTTTCCAACCTTTTTTTAATAAGTGCGTGGCCAGACATGGAGCAATGGCAACACAGGGTGGTGGGTGGCAGCGGCAGCCCCCACATGCGAGCTTCCTCCCACCCGCAGAGGAGCACTGCTGCCCTTGTCCCCTTGGCCCTATTCCTGGGGAGCAGCAGCGCTCCATCCCCACCCACCCATACATACCCCCTAGGGCGTCCCTGCGTACCCCTGGTTGACAACCCCTGTCCTAGAGTATAATGCATAAAGTTGCACAATAAAAATGTAAAATACTTTATTTTTCTTCCTTCCAAACAAACATCCAGGACTTAAAACAGGCAACTGACAGAATTAAGTATTCAACACAGAACTGAAGTAGATACAACTTATTTTTAGCAGTACTATTTACCCTTGCTATGATAAACATCTCCAGTTCCACTAATTCTTTCTTTCAATTTTTATAAGTTGGCAACAAAATCTGCTCTGGCTCTGAAATCTGTACATGAACACTCGCTTGGAAACAATAAAAAAGCTAGCTGTAAACATGCTTTAAAATGTTGTTTATTGTACATGGGAATGAACACTTACATTTAGTTTCTAATTGTTTTTGTGAGTTTATACGAAACTGGCAGACATACCAGTAATCACATCCTCCTTTGGAGGTGCATGTTCTTAGCTGACTTACTGCTGTTAAAACCATTTTATAATTTAAGCATGAATTTGAACATGCACATTAAATGCAACCACAAATGAGTTATAAATGGTCCTCAAACTATACCTACCACTTGCCAATCTGTGTGCATCTTACAACCTATTGGCCCAATCCAGAACGGATGGCAGCCAGCTATATAAAACTCGTCTTTTTAACGCACTCTGGAGAAATGCATGATATTGGCTATAGAAGCTTCCCCAATTCAATGCTCAGTCATTACCTACAATGGCAGTGAACGTATTTGCTATTACGTTTTCTTTTCCTGTTCACGTGAAAGACTTTCACAAAGCAGAGCTAACTACAGAAATCTTTTTCTCTTGTGTTTCTTACATACATGGTATTATTCGCAGCTACTCTAAGGAAATGAGTTTCAGAAAGAAATACAGTCGGGGGAAAAAAACCCAGCATCGTTCACCTGTAGCTTTGTGATGTGTGTTCCAATGACACAATCAATCTCCTACAGACTGTTCTTGAAGCAGCCTCCACACCAGTCAAGAAAGCTGGATGCTTTGACATCACAAAAGGCTAAGGCTTTATTAGGAAGATATGCGCAAATACTGAAACACGCTCTATATGTGACCTGCCTTCCTATGTTCAGCTGCCTAGACAAGCAATTTTAAAAGTGCTTCTTTAAATGCTAGAGAGAGACCAAAATACAAACTAGGTGTCCATTGAGGAGAAATAACTTTCAGTTACTCTTAAAAAGTTTTAAGAGAGAAAATGTATTTGTAACCCAAAACCAGAGTTGTAAATGTGACACTTAAAAGCCGGAGAGTTCCTAGCTAAAGGCTCTATTTGAACATGTAAATGCATGACATTTTCAAGGCAGACAGGGTGTTTTGGGTAAATCCAATATTTTTTATTAGACCAACTCAAATAGTTGGAAGAATAGCCAGTTAAAGCAGCCTGACACCAGTACGTATGCCAGAAGACCAGCCAGAAGCCGCGTGGGCAGGGCGCATTGGGATGGGGCCTGGGCAGAGCCGTGATCCACTCCCCACAGGCCCCTGCCCACACAACCCACCCGTGGCAGGGACGTGTGGGCAGCGGCCCGCAGCTGTGCCCTGGCCCATGTTCTCACCTCCGCACGCGTCTGGCCGTGGAGCAGCTCCCCACGCAGCTGCTGGATGGTCTCCATGGGACCAGGCTGGGTCTGGCAGCTGCACAGGCAGGGGCTGCTGGAAAATGGAGTCTGCCACAGGCCTGATCTGGCCTGAGGGCGAGACTTTGCACATCCCAGGGTTAAAGCCTGTCGCTGGGCTGAGATGAAAAAAGGGAGATAAAATGTATGGTTCGTTCTCAATTTCTTTTTTCATCTCTCATGCAGCCATGTAAGGAAGAGAAGCTATCCTTTGCTATACTGTTCCCTTAGATGCTAGCAGAGCTGAACTCCTACATAGTTTCCTGAGGGTTTGTACAACCTAGCAAGAAAGGAGGCAATAGAGCAGCATAGCTAACAAAGGGGGCATACAACAGGGAAGAGACAGTGATGAGAGTGCTTCCAGTTCACATTAACCACACCTGGGGCTACTCCTGAACAGATGGTAGACCCGTGTATAGATGTTACCACCCTACTGCCTCCCCTGTACAAATAGGGCTAATTCAACCAATGCTAAAACAAAAACATAAATCACAAACCTGTCTGGTATAGCTTGCAAAATGCAACGATCTGAGGACAGCAAGTAGGTACATCCACCCCCCAACCAAAGGCACGACAGCATTATTTAAGTATGGCAGCTCACAGCATAACCAACCTGCCAGACCTAACACAGTCGCACTTAAACTTGCTCAAGCAATTCCCTGAAGTGAACAGACTGAATCCTGCAGGTTTAGACTATTTGGATGAATAACAGTTTGTGGGGCTGGGCAACAGTTTGGCAATTTTTAAATTTGTCCACATTATTACAGCTGCTGACTACGTCCGTTTTCTTTCTTACACTAAAACCTTTTTTCCTAAATTGAGCTACAATCCTATTCTACAACACGCTACAATTCTGAAGGCTTAACCAGACGCATTTACAACATGGAGCAAATAAAAATGAGCAGCAATTTATTTCTCCACTGAGTTATTGATTACTCCACCTACCTTCATAAAACAATTTTATTTTAAAAACAGTGGGATAGTTCACTTGGATGCCAATCCTCTCATTAGCACAAATGTAAGAGTGCTTTCCTCTACTACCTTTATTTCAATTTGGCGCACAAATATTTTTCTTTTTACTATTTATTTGGCAGTCTGATTGTAACAGACGCTAACCTGAGTTTAGCCAAATCATTTGTGCATTAGTCAGGTACACTAGTGAATTCTTCTATGCTCAACATTTTGACAAAAAATGAATGGTATATTCAATACTGTTTTTCTTTACATATAAAGCCAGAAAGATGTTTTACACTGAGTCTTGATGCAGCTATAATTCAGGTTTTCTTTGGAACATACCCTTCCCCCACAGTTCAGAAATGAAAGCCTAATAATGCTGCAACAGGAAGTTTCAAAGAAGGAACTAGTTCTAATAGAAGAGGTGTAGAAATCTCAAGAACTATGATGGTTTTTATAGCTAACAGGTTCGGCTACAGTTTCCTGACAAACAGCACATCATACTGCATTTAGACCCATGTTTCTAACGTTTGCCAAACAACTGAAACCATGAGGGTTTAGAGTATGTGCAAAGAGGTTATGGCATAAATACAATGAGGTTAGCAAAACAGGCTAATGTAACTATTGAGTACTTGTAAGAGATCTTTTGTAATAAGCAAACATTAAGGCATTGCATTTTTTTAAATTAAATTACTCAGCATCTATTACAGAAGCTAAACAGGCCACTCTTGCCTACACTGGAACAGATTAACGCCCTCTAAAGCATGTATACAGCTAAAAATTATGGCGTGGGAGAACCTAATGGTAGAAAGCAAGTAAAGCTGTATTCTTTCCATTTATTTGCACATCACTGTAGTATTTGGATTACCTCAGCAACATTAATGACTCCACACATTTATGAAAGAGACATTATCCCTTAGGCGGCGAGTCCTTGGCGCAGTCATGAAGGAGACGTTGAGTTCCTGTCAAGGGGCGTGACTGCAAAAGCATCACTCCTCTGCCCTTATACTAATAAATCAAAAAATTCCAAGCTGCAAGGCAAAAATCTGCTCAAAAAATAATGGACATTAAAATATTCCTGTTAAATATTAGTGCACAAACACTGCAATATTTACTGTCAGGAATTACAGAGCCACAGACCGATCTGCTGCAGCTGCACTGCAGTAGCTCTATGGGAAGCCAGTAAAAAAAATAAAAGACCCCACACAAAGCAACAGAAGCAGCCCCTATCAAAGGATTCAGCTAACTACAATATCTGCAGTCAGCTAGGGTCAGTACCAACTAACTTTGTAGCTTCAAATCCTACAATCGCTCAGAGTCCTGGAGAGTAATGAAGATGAGTTTCTAATGGAACACATTCAAAAAGAAAAATTCCACTTAAAGTTACAAAATGGAGGTGCCCTTTACCATCAGTACAAACAATTAGTTCAGCTAACCAATACATCAAATCAGTGGTTCGCAACCATTTTTACTCCCAGGAATATGTCAGTTCTTCGCTTTCATTCATTTTTCACAAAAAAAAGTAACAGAGCAAGTCAACTGTTGCAAAGATCACAACAAGAGAAATATTTTGACACTATGGATTCCTATTTGAAATCTCTGGCTACATACCATCTTGCAAATCACGTAGGTGTTTGCCCACCCAACAGTGCTAATATTATGTCACCTCATCGTACCCTTTAAAGGATCTCCCATCACACCAGGGTACTTCATCACCCTGTTTGAGACCCACAAGACTAGATGTTTCACATTTCTCCTGCTGATATTTTCACTCAGGCCTACTTCCACTGAAGTAAGTGGTGAAGCTTTCATGAAAGAAGAACTGGTAGATAATAATAAATACCTCCAAAACAGAAGAAGTTTAATGAAGAGGATAATTCCTTCCACCACAGCAGCTCTATCCTACTGGCTCTGTACCATTTAAATCTTGCATGGCAAATTTTATACCCCGAGTGCAATTCGATTGAATATAATGGAATTATATGTCATATGCAAGCAGGACTGAGCCCCAGTCCATATTTAACTGAAAGATTTACACATGCTTAACAAAAGCAACAGAACAGCAAATAAAATATTGGTTCATAAATTTAAGTGCACTTTGCAAGATCCGGGCTTTAATCTAATGCAGATATGCATTATGTGCAGAGATTTTAAGGGTCTATGAACTATGGCAAAATTTTCTCTAAAGACAAGTACACAAAAGTCACCTTCCTCACATGATTAAGCTTCAGTTTTACCATTACAGAATAATTAAAACCACGATAAAATTATTTGTTTTTTCTTTGGTTTCTGAACTAACTTGCCCTAGACTCAGGTAAATCCTCCAAAAGTTTAGAAAAGGAAGACTACAGGGTAGATTAAAAAAAAGAAAGAAAGAAAGAATTCCTATTTATTCCTGACCATTTGCCATTACACAAGCAGTAAAACCTACAAAAATACTCTTTATCACCCAAAATGCAGATAAAGTATCTAATAAAAATCCTAAAAAGCCTATAAAACATTAATATTTTAAAAACTAATAGCTAAGAAAAAGCCCAAAGGTAACTAAAAGGCAAGCATTTGGATTCCTGTAAAATGAAAGGATATTTTAATGTTAACATTTAAAATGTCATAATTCAGAATGAGATTTTTTTCACTTATTTCCCAAGTACCAAATTAAACATCTGAGTCATGATATTTGAACACACAGCCTCAGTAGGAGACTCGAGCTAGGGACAGACATCCAAAAAGCCAGAGCCTAACTTGATTCAATCTTCGCAGGTTAGTCTAACCTGACTAGGTTAAATCACTTTGTACCTGTATAGACATCCCAGACACACAGGCACATGCTTGCAGTGGCTCAGGCTAGAAGCCAAGGGGTGCTAAAGCAGCCCTCCCTTGCCTTGCACACTGCTGAGCTGAGGGGACGTGGCCATCAGGATTAGGGTGGGGTCCGCCCCCCCTTGATAACAGAGCATTTATCAGCTCTGAGTCTCACCAGAAGCAGCCCTCCTCCGAATTAGAGAGAAAGTGTGTGGACACAGATGCTTCTAAAGTAACACTAGCTAAAAAAAAAAGAAAAAGTGTAGTCATGACTTGATGTTAGTCATAACTATAGTTTTTAACATTCCTTTAACCATACCAGGACCAATAGTGTCCACACAACTTTATTGCAGTTTGAGAGAGGGCTTTAGAATGATTTTGGTTTATACCAAAGTGGACTGCTACTGCTAAGGAATAAGACAGGTATTTTAAAATAAGATAAACTTGCTCTTGATCATAGAACTGCAAAAAAGAATGACTAGTTCTCCACCAGTTGCACAGTTCTTTTCACATCTCCTCCTCTGAGGAAAAAATGGAGTAATTTGCAACTAGACTGTGCTCTTACGAACAGTTTAACATTTCCTGGCAGTCGCACTGGGGTCTGCAGAGCTCTAGCCCAACTCGTTGCCGGTGGTGGGTGCATACATGCCTCAGGGAGGACAGTGGGGAAGGGGCCCAGGCTGCTCTGCTACAAAAAGGGTTGGGCCCCTTGCGGGTCCTCCATCATCCAACTCTGGCATGCCAACATCTTCAAATAGAGGTGATGGGTGTTTTTGGCCCAAAAACATAGCTGACCCTGCTCTACTGCCTAGTTTCATCTGCTGTAATGAACTAATATTCCTACTGGTGTCCTATGAGAGGTTTTTGGTGACTAAGGTTTCTGCTCTTGCTTCATCAGTTCAGACTTTCTTCTTGCTTGATGGAATTCCTCCTCCTTTGAGCATGAACTTCAGCTCTAGCTTTCAACCTGTAATTTGCAGTCTTCAGGTTTTTAAAAAACGTAAGTGATCTAATATAAACATCTATAGATTTAACAACGTAAAATATAGCAACCTGCAGCCTCATAGACGCAGTGTGTTATTCTTTTTTTGATATGGCACACTATCACACACAATGTCTAGGAACTCAGCAACATCCTATTTGTCATGTTAAAGAACAAGAGCTTGGAGTTATCAACCAGTATATCTTTTTAGATAGTAATCCTTCTGATAGAACAGCTAACTTGCTGCCCATGTCTTCCAAAGTGCAAGAGTGATTTCAGTTGTCCAAATCCTTCAGAAAAACCTTAAGCTGTAGTATTTGCAAGACAAGTGCTGCTCAACCTACGGCCTGCAAGCCAAACCTTGTCCACAAAGCCATGTCACATCCAGCTTGTGAAGTTCCCCACGGTTTGGGAAATTTGGCAAAAAGAGAGTGGTAGCAGTATTAACTGCCACTGTTCCACCTCTGCCAAATTTCCAGATCCATGGGAGGCCCTGGGGGCCAGACAGGCTGGACACCAGTGGGCACCACAGTGCAAGTGTTAGAAAGACTGGAATGCACTTTTTAAAGCTGCAAACCTCAGTACTTAGAGCTGGTGGTTATAACTGCAAACCTCACTGACAACATTTAGTTAGATCTTTAACCCAGAGGATTTCAGGGAAAAGCAGAGGTGCTTGGGTCAAGACACCTACATTACTAAATATTTCCTTATTGGGTAAAAAGCTAGAGGACTGAAACAGCAGACATCCATAAATATTAAGTTTGGCAGAGGCAGCTGAAAATCCAGAGGGTCTCTTCTCAGTGGACACCTTTTCAGACATGCTCTCCTGCGCCAGGGAACTGCAGGTTGCTTTCCGCCTGCCATCTCACCGAGGCAGAAACAGACATCACCAAACAGAAGTGGAACAGCTGTGGCAGGATGCTTCCTGCCATAGCTGATCTGCTTTACTGAATGAAAAGTCACCTGATGCAGGACAACAGTCCTGGCAACAATCCCCTTGCTGCCCTGCACCTCTTTGCAAAAACCTGTACCAGCTCATGCTTCATGTGCAAGCACAGGTCAGCACAGGGCCCAACATGAAGCAGCACAGAAGCTGGGGAACCCCCAGTACCCTGTGCCTCCAGGCCAAAACCTGCAATGAGCTGTGCTTCTCACAGATGCATGGGTCAGCACAGGTCCCTGCATAGAGGAAGGAAGCACCAGGAATTTCCTGGCTCCCAAGCTGCTGTGCCACCCCACCACACATGGATCCATGCTCACCCGGGCCTCCACATGAAGCACAGGTCAGTGCAGTACCTGGTGCAAGCCCCAGCATGGAAGCAGGGGCTTGCATGGGCCCCAGCGTGGAGACATGGGGCACTGGGGACTCCCCAGGTCCCTTGCTTCCATACCAGAACCCATGCGGGCTTTCCCCACTTGCAGAGATGCACCTCTATAAGTGGGGAACCTTGACTTTCCCCACTTGCAGGAGATGTGCTGCAAGATTCCCCAAGGCACATCTCAAGCCAGGCAGGTGCTCTTGAAGCTTGAGTGGCCTGATCCTACCAGGGTGTGCACAACCAGACTCCTCAGGCTCCTGAAATACCTGCCTGCAGTGGCTGGAGATTACAGGCAGCTCCAGACTACCCACACTCTTCCACAACACAGCAAATAAATGTCTGCCGCAACACGGCAGCACAATTTATTACTATTTTATTTTTTTAATTTTTAAAAATATTACCATTACTACTACTCTTGTGGGATGAGAAAGGGTAGGGACAGCTATTTGCTTGTCATTTATGCTGCCATAAAAATTCTTACGGCAACACAACTATGACGCCTGATAGCATCCATTTCTACCCTGAGATATAAGAGTCATATCAGAAAATTCACTGGCAACATCTTTGGGCAGCAGCAATATCTTTCAATCTGATTTACCTTGGGAAGGGCAGACAATGGGAAAGGAAAGTAGCCTGCTGCTGTAACGGCACAGCCAGAAAATCTTGGCATTAAAACTGAACAGCTCTCAGTACTCTGTAGAGACCTCGCTAGATGGGGAATGTATTAGCGTAATGGCATTATGTCATATTATTGCATTGTTCTCTGGCCAATTGCTTAGAAATAAATCTGTGTATTCTGGTCCACTGAAGTTAACAAGCCAACTGATGTCAGGATAGGTCAACACGTCTGTTAATAATATACATGTGTCCGCATGAATCAGGCAACAAACCACTTCTGGATGTCAACTGAGCAAGTTATACATCAACGAATGAAGAGCCAAAAACCCTGGCAAAACTGAAAACTTCTCCTGCTACATGTACTGACCTTCAACTACCTCACCTTGTCTACATTTTTATATTATACCCAACTTTTTAATCTCCTGTCACATGTAATAAAGGATAATCTGAGTGGATTTCCTTGTCAATCTCTAACCTTTTTCAATGTTCAGGCCCATTTTCCCACTGCTTCCGAGAACACACAATAGTCAAAAGCCTTCCTTCTCCCTCTCTATCTTTATAAAAGGAGACCCTTCTGCAGCATACTGCGTTCTCTTATCTGATGATGAAAGAGCTGCACTTCTTCAAATGAAAAGGTGAATGGTGCCAGACTTACCCCCAATGAATCTGAGGTGACATGACTGGAAAAATGGAGGAAAAAAAATGTAACAAAAGCTGTCACACAGAAAAGGAGCCTTTTACTAGACAGAAATGCTTAGCAAGTACGAGTCCTGAGACTAAGAGGAAGCATTCCCAGAGGCAGAAGAAAGGATCCATGCACATACAACAGACCACTGTCAATCTGTAGGCTTCAGACTTCAGAAAAGAAAACAGTACAAATCCCTTACACAAATTAGGTTTGTAACAGGAAGTAAAAAGAAGACCAACTCCTGCTTCATTCTGGCCAACGTCAGGAATCTCTTCCAGACAACTATTTATCTTGACTTCACCATTAGCAAAATAAAAATTCATCTTAAATACTATAAAATATTTATAGTACTTAAGCAACAGTCTATAAACTTGCTATTTAGAATCAGTCAGCCTATAGATAACAAAACTGCTAGACCAAATGAGTAATCTTTAAATTAGCTAGTTCAATGACTGCATAGGGACATGTTAGGACTTGGAAAATGGGATATACTAAGAATAAAATATGGTACCAGCTAAAAAGAGAGGTTAAAGCTATATCAATGTTTGAATCTTCAGGAGTTGTGTATCTTTCTTTTCCAACCAAGAACCTGGTTTCAAATTTGGCTCGGTGTATTTCTTGTGGAAGCCTTTATTCAGAGGTTTCATTACTTTATGCCCGAAGAAGGATTTTATATGGGTAACAGATGCTGCAGCACAGTTCCTTTTCACATTACGGTACCTTCCTGGCATGCCTAGTAAATTCTACTACACATCTTTACCAACAAGCTGATGCCAGTTTTCCTGTCTCTAAACCAGACAACTCCTTCCCTCTGTCTGATCCATTATTGAGAAAGGGCAGGTGAGAAGTAAGAAAGTATGAATACTTAATCCCCTTCCAGCCAGCAAGGGGAAAGAAAGTAGGGTATTGAAAGCAGTGTAGAGGATATTAATTTTTTTTCCTAATGGAGGAAGTCTCTCTTTTTAATAGCTGCTAAATGACTCTGCTCAAGAGCGACTGAAAATGCCCTTCAGAATCATGTACAGGTTTCCCTCGCTTTGTGCTATACATGCCTTCCTGGAAAACTGCACATAACTTGAATTTGCATTAAGGGAACCTACTTTACAACGTAACAAATAGGGATATGTTCCAAGACTTCAGCTGTACTGACCCCCAGACGTATTTCTACAAGACAATTTTGGTACCCACCAACAGCAAACAGTGCACACAAGCACAGGGCACCGATATAATGGGGATGTCAACTACAGAAGCACATGTCGCAGACAAAGAGTGAGGAGCGCAGATCCACACAGATCATATTTTGGTGCGCATCCGTCCCACAATGCACCGCACAAAGCAGCTGACTGCAGGCTTCCACCGCATCATGGCACAAGACTGAATTTACCTCGCATACAATGAATTTCTGGTATAAAAAGGTCATTGCATAGGAGCAAATTCGCACATACAGAACCCGCATAAAGCGAGGGAAACCTGTAGTTTAGATCCAGAGATCAATCTCCTTGTCTTTGGAAAGCTCCCCCCACTCGGCTGCACACACCACCCACTTTCAGCACAGGCCAGCTCTCCTCCTTGGCCACACGTGCAGTCCCAGCTATCACAGCAGGAGCAAGTGGGGAGGGAAAATGGGGTCACAAGTTAATGCTTTAGGAGCAGGATGTGACCTGCAGGCCACCAGTTGGACGGTCCTGCCTTTCAAGGTAATTTACAATATTCAGCTGTCTGTTTTTAATTTTATGCACCACATCTTTGTTAAAAAAAAGAAAATAAAAGAAAGACTAAAGTCTAACCATCAAAGAGAAGGGCAGTACTCCCCTGAAGGTGAAGAGCAACCCATTATTTAAAAAATGAAAGGGGACTTGTAACTTATGGCTTCTTTGCCAATAAGGAAGGTATCTAGAGTTTGCAAATTCCTTATCTGTGACAGACCACAGAATTTCAGGTTGCTATTATAAGCTCAGTCCACAGCAAGGACATTGAACTTTTTTGTTTAAAAAGTTCTCTAGACGCACAATAGGGCCAAACAGCAAGACTTTTCAAATTCAACTATAAAAAGAGCTGGATTTCTGGATTACAGTCCACTAAAAGATATGACGACTGTAATGGGAGAGGACTCTTGTGCTCCGAGATCAGAAAGCACTTATGCCAAGACAAGAGTCTCTCCAGTTTTGAAGGAAAAAAATCATTTTTCTCCTCTGTCTATTCCCAAGCATTCAAAACAGAACAGCTCAGCTCCTAAAACTAAGAGGACAGACCTGGAAGTTTGTATGCTGTTGTGTTGGGAAAGAATGACAACACAAAGCCTTCTGAAGAGGTACTTAGGTTAAGAAGCACTTAAGTGTGAAGATTGCAACTGCAGCCCAAATTAGGAACTATTCCTAATTTATTGTAAGCAGCAAAACTCAGAAAGCTCATACATAACTGCTATCCACAACAAAAGGAACATACTTTTTCTAAGTAAAGATGAGGAATTATCTGCATCACTTTATATTAATGAGGCTTTCCTGAAATAAGATGTTCCATCTCTGCTTGTTATACTCAGTTAAGCAGTTTTGCGCCAAGTAAGTGGCCTACTAACCACTTAAAACAGCTGCACTGAAGGCAGCCTTATCAGCTGCAGCCAGCTTCAGCCTGCATAAAAAAAAATAATCTGGTTATGTTCACTTAGTTTAATGTATCCTCACTTTACGTTAAAGAACTCAGCCATGACAAATATCTGCTTTTGACAGAGATATTTATACACACATGCACAGATGGGTCTGTATACTATAGCACCATTTTTAATAAGTATCATAATATTATAACAGTTCAGAAAGCTTTCTGCACCAACAACCCAATTCTGTAGTAGACAATCCAGCTGAGTAGGTATAAATGTAGGCAAATTTTGACCAAACAAGCTCACTTATCTTATTCTTTTTCTGCAAAGAATGACTGTAAACCCCAACACCTTGCACTGATCACAAGAAACAATTAATTCTATTTGCAGATGTTCCCTTTCCTTCTGAAATCAGATATCATATATTCTCCGACCACAAACAACTCAACCATTTCCTTAAACCAGTCCTTTTGGATTGTACAATTTCTGCTAAAATTGGAAACGGGATTAGAGTCAATTTTGGTCAATGGGAACATCATTCAGGATCAGCTCAGAGGAGGAAATTTCCACTCTACTTCTATCAGTGCTATAGCTGAAGAAGAGCATTAAGTCAAATATACTTACTCTTCCTTTTGAAATTTTTATTTCAACTGCCATTCACCTCTCGAGATACTATTAACGAAATGCATTAAAAGAGCAATTTAGAAAACTAGAGTTATTTATTTTCCTTTGTGTTGAACCTAGACTATATAAAAAGAACCAAATACTAGTGTAAGAATGAGTTTAAGATGTTAAAACCTAACAGCTGAATCTTTGATTCCTGTTTCCTTTAAAAAGCTACTTTGAACACATTTATTTTGATATCACCATTATACTGAACTAAGATAAACCTCATGGTTTGCATTAATTCAGCTTATACACACATGACTACTTCCTAATATATTTTAAGAACATTCTAAACTCACAAAGGCATCACATTTAAATGCATTGAGTGAGCTTTTTTTCAAATCTATTAGACCTAGGACAATATAGAATGCATGTCAGAAAGACAGATCACAGTAAGAAAAGCTTATTGAAGTTTTAAAAATATACCAACAACTTAAAAGGTTTAGCTCTAATAAGACTAAGGGAAAATCTAACGAGGGCACTAATTTACAATACCCACTACATTTCTCTGCCACCTGCAGTTTTATACGTTTTTAAACCTTTTACAATAATTTTTTTTTAATTTGATTTCTGCAGCTCACCACAAAACAGCAGAGGAGAGAGAGAGAGAGAGATAACCTGTTGTAATAAAAGGAAAGCTTCCCTGTGGGATAAATTCCATCTATATATAATCCTTGCATCACTTTTGATATTTTTATGAATTAATTGTAATAAATTATACGGTAAAAAAGTTCAGGAAGTACTTTTTTCCAGAAGATTTTAGAAAAATAACACGCTACAGGGCTTTACTCGCTCACAGAAGGTCATACTGAATTAACTTACATAATGTTTTCACTGTCTTGAATATGCACACAGTGCAAACTTGATATATATGTTAACCCCATGCTGAGTCCAACTATGCAGAAAGTAGAAATAATGACAAAAATCAGAGTTGCTCTCATTACTCTGAGCCAATGACTGCTACAAGATCCCAAGCCTGCAACTGGCTGTGTTGACACCCACTAACTTCAATAAGTTTCTTTAGAAGAAACAAGAGTTCCACACATGTAGCATTAATTGCAGGAACAGGGTTAAAAAAATTAAATATGTCAACAAAAGTTCTGGGGAGCTGTCTGATCTTAAGAGTGTTAGGATACTATAGCCATTCTACTAGCATTAAGGAGCAAGCTCTATAAGAGTATATACAGTATACTGGTAACTACAGTCTTAATCTTGCCCCATCATCAATCTCATCTCAGGGCATGGGGACTGACCAGTTCTTGAGGTCGCTTCCAGCTCTACATATCTACAATTGTTGCTGGTGGGGCAGGAAGCGGGGCTGATGGCTGGGAGCAGTACATGACAAATGGTCCAGCTTGACCCCAATTCTGCCAGCTACACTACAGTCCTGTTTCACCTATCAACACTTGTCAATATGTCGACACCAAAGCTAGAAAACAAATTTAAAGTAGAACAATAAGATATTAACTGCATCATAATCATCAAGCCCAAAAGAAAGAGCAGCGTCCTTTCCCTCATGAGTGAAATACTTTGGCAACTAATTTCAACCATCATTATGTGGTGGGTACTAATACACCAGCTCTTCTTTCCAGAACATTACTACTTCTATATGTGTTCACAATTTTCTTACACTGCATTTTCTAACGGTAAACCAAATACACAGCATGGCATCCACTCCTGTGCCTTTCAGTCGCGTTCTAAATTATACAGACCCTGAATCTGGTCTTAAAGCTAGTCATTTGCCATTTCGTTCCTACCTGCTCCACTTCTCCCTCCCCACCTGGTTCAAGCTGATCGCTCCCACTCTAAGTTCAATAAATTTACTTACGCATTAGGTTGTAAATGTGCTTTTCCGCAACATGTTCCGTAAACAGCTTTATAAGGTCATCTTTTAAGTCTCTGTTAAGCTTGGTTTCTATGTAAAATTTATTCTGGAAAACAAGACAGACAGAGGCTTTTATATTTTGGGTTACAGTAGCACACCAAGCAAAAAAAAGCTGAACTGCTTTTATTCAGAGCTAAAGCAAATTCTTCTTTTTTTAAAAACTACAATTCTGATGTTTGAGCTCTAAAATACCTCCTTGCTATTCCACTCATATTGCAAAACACCCTGGACCTACAAATGTGCATCTGCTTCAAGTGAAGCATGTGAATAATATCAATTTATGTGCATAGATGTAGCATACTTATTCCTGCCGCTCCCCGTCTCCACCTACCGGGCCAGTATTTATGGGGATGGGGCAGGAAAGGGAAGAAATTTACCTACATTTTATTTTAGAGCTTTTTACAGCCTATAATGAATACTTGGGTATTATGTTATTACAAAGATGAATTTCACCAGAATCTATCATTCTGCTATAAATTACTCACTTGCATAGAGTTGGGGGAGGGGAGAAGGGGGAAAGGGGCTTCCAAACACTAGCAAGTTAAAAGGCTTTCCAGCAGCTGCATCGCAAGGGTGGGGAAGCAGATTTTGCACCTGGGCTGATACAGTTTCAATAAGGATTCTGCATTAGAGATAATCAAGTTGTTTAAGGAACTAAACCAACTTCAAAATTACACTCAGGCTACAGAGACCATGTGGTTTCAGGTTTTTCCAGCGGGAGGAGGGATTTTTTAAAAACGGTTTTAACCCAAAAGAAGAGGTATCAGTTACAGAACAGTTACTGATTACACTTAACCCTATAATATTTGTCTTTGTTACAGCAATTAGCCAGCAAAAAGCACAAGTCAATACATCTTTATTCCTCAGGTGTATGTTTGGTTTAAACAAAACTGGGTAAGAGCATTCAGTATACTGTACTCCAAAAGAGAAGCTGTTGTCTTTTCACTGGAAAGAAAGGAGGGAGGGAAACATCAAAAAACAGCTTTTATTTCATAAACAGTAATTTTGTTTGGGGCTGTGCACTACTGAAACAGTCCTAAATATGAAAGAAACTTAGAAAAAAAAGGAAACCCACTACAAACTGTTTTGCTTCAATTTGCCATCTAAGAGTGTGGACACAGGTTTATAAAGGAACAAGCCACTCTTACACAGACATAAGCAAGGAGTGGGCACAAAAAACATGATCTTATATCACGTAACTTACTAAACTTGGGTGAATTCACCCCTGTAAAAAGCAGAGGTAATACATGTGATCTGAACTGGAAAGGCCAAGGAGTGAGAGCCAACACCTATGCTTGGAGTATGTGGCATGTGTCTGCTTCAATCCTAGGTTAGCTGTTTGATCAATGCAGCCAAGCTACTATTGGCCTCCATGTTACTCAATGGCAATGTACTGTAACTAGACCTACTGCAGCAGCTATCCACTCCAGAATACTGCTAAATTATACCAGATTAGCAAATCAATCCAAGTTATAGTAGCGTTAGTGTTGTGTTCATGTCCAAAGAGTAATTTGAAAGCAGCTTGTTCCTAGATCAAAAACTTTTGGGTGTTTTTGCAAAAGTTACCCAGGACTGACTTGGATAGAGTACAATAATATTTGTTCTCTATTCTAGATATCGACCTAGAATAAAAAATAAACATTTGTAATTACAAACAAGTATGCCTGTAGCATGTTAAAATTCACTGCCACTGAACTAGAGGCGTTTACTGGAGAACTCACTGGTGCAAGGGAAAGAATAAAGGTTTGAGTTTTCATGGCAACCATCAATCCTCTGGATCACGGTGTACACATTAAAGGTTTAGTCAGATGCCTGATGAATCAGCTTGTGGCTGACAAATCCAATCCAAGAACAACAGCTTGTTACAAGTTTTACAGACCCATGTGCTGTCTGAGCTGGAGTCCAAGTCTGCAGCACACTGCTTTCTTCTTTCTCACTTTACTTCTACCCTCTAGTTCAAAGCCGCTTTATGCTGAGCTGCACCAAGTACCAGAAGGTCCCTCCAAATTGGATGGGACTCTGTGCACTCCTCCCAGCTTTCAACATTGATGTCGAATGACTTCATATTTGTTGCACACATTGTGGTACCGCCATAGAGGGCAACTCCACTTTCTAGAGCCATCTTGAATCTCACTGGACAAAATAGTCTTGAGAATATGATCTCCGGTTCTCCTGACATGGCCAAGCCATCACAACCCGCTCTTCTTGATGGTGGTTTCTAAGTGTCAGTCCTGCACGCTACAGCACCTCTATGTTTGGCATTTTGCCTTCCCCAATTATTTTCAGGATCTTGGGCACGCATCTCAAATGGAAGCCGTTCAGCGTCCTGATGTGCCCAATATATATAACCCACATTTCTGAACCATAAATGTAGAGTGGGTCCCCCTCCCCCCACCCCCCTTTTAGAAACTTTTAGGACAACAGCTCTACATCAAATGCCCCCAATGGACACCAAACCTTTTGCTAATAAATGTGGCCTTTAGCACA
>NW_017728951.1:13787451-13789423 GCF_001723895.1 Crocodylus porosus | reverse complement strand
TTCTGGTTTGATACCACCACAAATATGCACACAAAGGTACACAAAGAGTCTGTCCACATGAACCTGCCCTGCCAGTTTAGAGGTTTGTTTTCTTTAAATAAATATTTTTGTCCTTTATTTCCCTGGAGAAACTGCTGAAAGTATGTGGGGAAATTTTATTTATTTCTGTACCATAGGAAGGAGAAAATAATTCAATTAGGTCTCTCCAAGCAGATTCCCAGGCAAAAAGAAAGATACAGAATCCCTCTGAAAGCAGGCATATAAAATAACTTGCATTTACAGACATGAAACGTCTGGATGATTTAGTTGTTGTTCTTCAAGTGATGTCCCCAGAAGCCTGCTCTTTCAATATGACTTACAGTTCAGGAACAGCACTTCCTTGACCTGATGATCTGTCTTACTGCAGTGCATGTTGATAGGTTCAGCCACTTACCAGATATCAAAAACTAACTACCTATTTCTAATCAGCAACAATTTGAAATGTGAGTACCACAGCAATACCTAGAACATGCATAGTCCAGATAAATGGAATAAGACCCCACCTCCATATTAAATCATAAACAGGTTAACTCAACCTACATGGCATTATCAACAGGAAATTCTATCCTTCACTATTTCTATATTTACCCAGTCAAAGCTGCCTATTGAACACAGTGACACCAAGGAAAAGGGACATGATGTGGCCATTTTCAAATATCAAAAGAAAAGGGTCATTCTGACAATAGAGGGCTTAATTCCAGTATCCTTACAGGTAACAAGAAATACCTCACTGAAAACAGCCCATATGAAGTCAAGGTAGGACTGGGCAAAAATGAAAAAAGAATAGTAATAATAAAATAAAAGGAGGGAGGGCCAGGAGGGAGTTAAGGGTTCCCATACCAAAGCAATTTTTTTCATTTTTCCTTCTCTCCCCACAACAGTCACAGCAATATTTAATCCTAACAATTTCAAAAACAACATTAACTAAATTAGAGTAGTTTTTAAATGGTTTCTGAAATCTGTACTCTAGATAATTACTGAAACTGCTGAAAGACAATAATAAACCCACCATTCTGAAATAATCCCATTAGATTTAAAATGAAACATTCATATCAACTACATCTTAAAACAGAAATAAAAGAAAACAAATAGCAAAGCTATCATTAGTTGAACATGTACAAACTTGGGAACAAATCCTGCCTCTACTGCAATTAGAGTAATGATATCTACTACAATCATGGTCATTCTTGGCCAATGGCAATAAAACTTAGAACATTTTTTGGTTAAAAGAATAAAGAGTATACATAGTTTTCTTATCTTTACTGCCATTCTTCAATTTACTTCTATGCTGAACTTTTATTAAAAAAGGGGAAGACCCTCATGAGTGCAATGCATGAATCTACTTTATATAAACAGGTACATTTATGTTCTGAAAAACCTGGTGGCAGAACACTTCAGCCTCCCTAGACACTGAACTGCTGACCTCAGGACTGCTGCTCTCAAGCAAAAAAATTAAAAACCAGTTTGAACAGGAAACTGCAGAAAAAAAGTCATCCACAAATCAGACTACATTAAGTCTAGTTTAAACAGGGATGACTTCATTACCTGGATTAGTTTTTGGACCTCCTCCCCCCGGCCCCCACAAGGGTTTACTACTCCTTTGCTTGTCTTTCCCACTGTCCCTGTCCCCTCATCTCTCCCCACTTCCCTTGTCTTTTGTATTTTAATTTCTCTGTCCTTCTTATAATCTGCTTTCTAATGATGTAAGCCTGCTTTCACAAAAGCTCGTGCTCTTTTCTTATATTACAACCCCTCCCCAATTAGTCAGTCTAGATTGAACCTGTAACAAACTGCAGTGATTCATAGATTCATAGATGCTAGGGTCGGAAGGGACCTCAATGGATCATCGAGTCCGACCCCCTGCATAAGCAGGAAAGAGTGCTGGGCCTACATTACCCCAGCTAGATACACATCCAACCTTCTCTTGAATACC
>NW_017728951.1:13785710-13786707 GCF_001723895.1 Crocodylus porosus | reverse complement strand
CAGCGCTGGCCAAAGCCGCACATCGCTGAACACCAGTGTCTGTGCCGAGCACAAGTGCCCCAAGTGCCCCTTGCCTGCTGGTGCTGCACCCCCCCTCACCCTCCCTCACACCCTGCCCACCCGAGCTCCATGCTGCTGCCACCCCCTGGGTGAGGGCTCTACATCGCTGCCAGCTCCAGCCCCAGCCCCGTGCTCCTGCCCAGCTGCAGCTCCCCCTCCCCACACCCCTGCCGCTTTCCCTCCTGGTGCCCCGAGTGAGTGAGATGCCAGGGAAGCCAAGCAGGTCCTGCAGTGGCTCCAGCAGCCCTGCCCAGAAGCTGCGTACTGGCCGGGCTGGGCCCTTCCGCCCATGAGGGCAGGAGTGAGGCAAAACAGGGTTTGCTGGCAGGGTGGGGGTGTATACATGGGTAGCTCACTCCCACCCTGGTGGCAGAAGACCTGGGTGGGGTACTATTAGTTGGTGGGTGCCTCAGGCCAGATGAAAGAGGGAGGAATACTGACAGGTGGAAAGGACCAGATTGCTAACAAGCCTTTTGCATCTCTAATGCAGATAATTAATTGAGACAAGAGACATTTTACATGCATGGTAACAGATGATACTGTAGAATAAAAGCAGCATTTGTTTACTTGGAAGTGATTTTTTACTAGTTACAGTCACTGTGTTTCTCCAAGACACAGCTATGCTATAGTCAATAAGTGTTTCTGTGCCAATTTAAAAGTGCTAGAGGAGGGCTCCGCCCCATTGGGGAAGAAGCTGGCAGATTTTTCATAAAAGATAATCTCCAGCTAAAAGGTATTATTTGCCATTCCTTGAAATAAGCACAAGTGGCAAATCTGTTCAAGAGTCTGATAGATAGGTGGGAAGATGAACTGATATGCTGCCTATGGAATTCAGACAGAGCTACTCATCTCCTATAACCCCACCACCCCCTTCCAGAGCAACGTGATAAACTGATGCACATGAAGCTGTGCTCGCGCCAGTTGGGCGAAATCTAAG
>NW_017728951.1:13781063-13784570 GCF_001723895.1 Crocodylus porosus | reverse complement strand
ACCTCTACGAGAACAAAGAGGGAAAATGATTCTGTAAAAAGTGCTTTTAAATCTATACAGTAAGACTTCAGAAAAAACAACTTCTCTCATCTCTTCCAGTTATGGCAATTTTCATGTTATTTGCAACACTAAAAAATAAACTGTTTTCAGAAAAATCTTGAACTTAATATTAGCTCCCAAATATTTCTGCAAGGTCAGCCCATGACATTACCAGTACCACAGCAAAAGGGAGCGGGGGGGCAAGCGAGACAGCCTTTCCAGGCACCAAAGCGAAGGGGCGCCAACAGGCGCTGCCCAGCCGGGGCGGGTGCAAGATGGAGCCATGAGTGGCTCGGTTAGAGAGGGGTGAAGGGATGGGGGAAGCATGGCTCCCACTGCTGCATGAGCTCCTGGGAAAGCATGGGAGACACACACACACACCCCCCCCTCCGGATCTGTGCATGGGGTGAGGGGAGGTTGCCACTGCAGGTTTTGCCCCAGGCGCCAAACTTTGTTGCTACGCCACTGAATATTACATACTTCAATGCTGGAAAGCAGATACCTGTGCCACTTTGCTCATACTAGCAGTCCTATAAGTGTTAAGCTACACGTGCTTAAGTGCTGGCAAGAATGAGGTGCAGTGTCTGAACGATCTTACGCTGAGCTCTGCAGGAGTGTGTGGGGGCAGGGAGGGAAAAGGGGAGACGAGCATGCAACTTCCTGGGTTCCAGATCTGTGCAGAAACAGCAGCTCCAGCAGCCATGGGAATTAAAACACCACTGGCCACAGGGGCTCCGACAGCTCTGGCGACAAGTCCTATGGGCCACCCCATGAAAGGCTCCAGGGGCCGATGACCCGCATCCAGAGGATGACACTGGCCCACGGGCTGCGTGTTTCACACCCTTGCAACAGACCATTACTTGTGTCCTAATGAGCAAGGCTGGGCAGAGGAGAGGTTGGGGCTCTTCATGTCGCTTTGTTGTCACTTCATGTCTTTTGTTCTTGAGGAACAGAATAATCATGCCATTTTTATCTATTTATGTACAGTAAAAGCTCCGTTATCCGGCATCCCCGGGGAATGGGGGATGCCAGATTAAAAAAACGTGCTGGTTAATGACCACTTCTCTTGCCGTGTCTGGGGCATCCCTCTGCCGCATTGCCGCCCTCCCACGGGCCCTGCAGGTCAGGAAGGAGGGCCCCGCACGGCCTGTTATGCCCCCGGGCCGCAAGGGCTCAGCAGTGCAGGCATCTTTTCCCCGGGCTGTGGGGGCTCAGAGAAACCGGAAGTGCCACGGTGGGCACTTCCGGTTTCACTTTATCTTACGAGCCGGCATGCCAGTCAGTGAAGCATGCCTGCTTGTAAGATGCCAGATAGCGCAGCTTTTACCATATGTGTTTTTGGTAGAGCCCTACTGCTGTTTATGAACTCTTCCTTTGTTTTGACTATTTTGAGATTGTAACCGGTCTCTTAAAATCCTTGCATCAAGAAACAAAAACTTAAACAGTTCTCACATCAGAAAAAGTGACAGTTAAAAACAGCACTGCCATCACTTCTGTATTTAAAGACAGAGAGGGTAGGGAAAGCTATACAAGAATCAGACCCGGTCTTACGGGAAAAGTTTTTGCCATTATTACCATCAGACAGCAGTAACTTTTGCCTGTTCTGCAATGCCTGAAATGTAACCCACTGAAGACAGATTTTGGCCAGGTTTTTCCACAATAGGTATGTCTCCTGGTGATAACACTCAAACATTTTTATCATTTATTTTAAAGAAATGGGTACTAAAATTCAGAGGACTGAGGAGCTCAAAGTATGATATGACTCTGATTGCAGGCAGTGAGCACTGCAGACTTTTAAGGAGACCTAGCTAACTGCAAAGAAACATGTGGTTAATCAAGTGTAAGACTCACTCTCTCCTTACGGTTTTCACATTACTCTTCCTGGGACAGAATGAGATAGAAAATGGCCCAATTCCCTTCATAAACCTGGGAAATCTGTTTGATACAATCTTTTTAAGATGGAAACTATACACGCTGCTATACTCCCACTTCCACATCCTGCCTCCACAAGCCCCTGGCTTACATGAGGGGGGCATGAAGAACACCAACTTCCTTTTATAATCTGCAGGATTAAAGAGTTTAGTAATGACTCCTTAGCTAAAACTGCAGCAGGTGAATAAGACTATCAGGGCCACACACATTTCTGAAGCAGTCAAAACAAAACCTGAATTATACATTCCAAAAAAATATCAGTCTTGGGACTTCAAAAGATCCCAACAGATTTAATATAAGCTTCTTCATGGTTATTAAGGAGCCTGTAACTTCTACAGGCAGGAATTTATGTAGTCTACAAGTCAGCTGACATTCAATGAATTTAGACCAGCTGCAAAACATATCTGGGAGAACTTAAAAGCTCTGTGAAGAAACTTGCTTTGGTCCAATTAATGTCCAAGTTTCCCGATCAAAAAGGCAGCTTACAATCCCTTGAAAACAGAGATAACGGATGTGCATGCATGTGTTGTAAACTTTGGAATTGCATGGTACACAGACTGCAAGGAACAGTTTCCTTCAAACTAGCAGACTAAGATGCAACAAGCCAACAACTATCCCAATATGTTTGAAGACTCGCATAATAGTTTCGGTGTTAAACACACAAAACAAGCTTTCCATAATGAAAATTAGCAAGCCAGAAAATTATGGCAAACAACCAGTATGCACCAGTTTTCTGTACTCCTCAATTTGATTGCAACTGTGCTGCCAACAGCAAACGGGGGGAAAAAAAAAAATATATCATCCTAAATTCTGCAGGAAAAAAAATGACTGAACTTACAACTGCCCTATATTCAGTTCATATTTCATGTGCATGGAGGTGTTTTATGGGGAAGGAATGTTCTAAACTTACCATATATATGAAAAGAGGCACAATGCTCTGCAATGCTCCCATATATTGTCCAAGAGCTATGTTAAATCGTTCAATATAGAGATCTGGAGGGCTGGCCTGCAAGAAACCATAAAAGGCTGTAAAAATTTAACTAGAGAGAGACAGAAAGAGAGAGACAGAGAGGCAAAGAGACCACAAGCTACACTTTCAAGTTAAAACTCCTGCAGCTGAAAGTGGATTTGATGTTTCATCGAAGGGCAACCAAACATCTGAAAATTTACGTTTCCAATTACAAACCCCGCTAGCAAAAATACCAGCAAAAAACCCCCAGGCAAATAAACAAAAAATGTAGTCTACAGTATCCAATTTTCTCATAGGGGTCTGCATCATTGCCTAATATATGACATGTACAGCAATAAGTCTAGGAAGCCTAAAACAAACTAATATACAGCATAACCAAGTCAATTTACTTTGAAAAGTTCTGGCAAAAATAGACCCTGCAATTGGGTTTGTTCCTGCATGGATCCACTTGCAAAAAACAAAAATAAATCCTGGAGACAAATGGTGTCATTAAACTATGGCTCAGCAATCAAAGTGGTCGCAGGCGCACTGTCCCAGCTCTAGGAAGCACCATGCCACCATTCCCC
>NW_017728951.1:13745539-13780963 GCF_001723895.1 Crocodylus porosus | reverse complement strand
CACTTTGCTATTTTTAGATCTTGCAGAAGGAAGGAAACAAGAAAACAGACTTGGTCGTAGATGTTGGGCCATGCCTTTCTCATAAACTTCCTGTGGTGCTTTAAGGAGTGTAGTTTTGCCTGGCCTAAGAGGCACAAATATTGCAGTTTGCTGTGTGAAGAAGTGGGAACCTGCCCTCTTTTACAACAGTGCTAAACCCAGGCAGCTCTTTAGGCTTTTAGTCAGGGAAACGCACAGAATGAAACATAAAGAGAGTAAAAGTTGATTGCCCAAATAGGATGCAGCACTATCTGATGTATACTACCCTGTCATAAATGCCCATGGTGAGATGGACAATTATTTAGCTGCATTTCAGCCTCATCTCCACAAGTCAGAGGTTTTATCTCCTATAAAAGGTGATTTTTTTCACTGCTGAAGGATATTTGTAAAAGAAAGGTACTAACTCCACAACTAATATTGTATATGCATTTACTTACTGAAAAAAAATGCTTGCTTTTTATACTGTCCTAATTTTCTCTCCTAATATACTTAGTGAGTACAAAGAAAGCACTGGTTTTCACAGCAGGCTTCTAATGGCATGTAACAGAAGGAGGGTTAAAAGGTAACTCTAACGCCATAATGGAATAAAAGGGGTTTTCAATACATTGTAATCAGTAAGAAGAGATACATGATCAAAAATGAACAAGTAACAAATTTAGGAGGAAAGTTCTGGATTTAGTTCTCAAGACTGGCCAAGTTACTTTTAGTATCAAATGTACACAATGCACAAAGGCACGTTAAGTTGAGCTTTGAGGAGTCCTCTCTCATACACATTATACTCAAAAAAATGCATTTGCTACAAATGATATGCCACTAAGTCTCCTCTCCTAAGCAAAAGGTACCTCTGCACCCTCTAAATCAGGAGGGGCCAACCTGCAGCACACATGCCACAAGTGGCACAATCAGCCCACGTGTGTAGCACATGCCAGCTCAGACAAAGAGCCGACAGCACAAGGGAGACCAGGCAAAGAGCAGAAAACAGAACAGTTGATCAAATAAGAGAAGGGAATCAGAGTGGCATGGGGCTTACTGTATTTATTTGAATCCAAGGCAAAGTTTTTCCACGTAGCCTGGGGGGGAAAAAAGGTCTCACCTTGGATTCAAGTACAAGCTCAGGCCCTGGCTTTGGCTCCAGGCTTAGGGCTGAACCTGGAGCTGAACAGCCACATGTCCTGGGCTGGAGTGGTTGGTTTAGTGGGGAAGCGGGCACACAGCAGGGAAAGCACAGGGAAAGGCCATGGGGAGAGGGCTGGGGCATACAACCTGCTCCCCCACTCCCTGCCCTTACTTTCTGCTGTAGCTCTGCTCCAGATAGGGGCACTTGGCAGCAGCAACCCCACCCAACCAAGCCAGGGAGCCATGGCGGCAGCTCCCAACGGGCCAGACTAGGGTTGAAGGGACCTGGAGCAGAAGATAAGCAGGGAGGGGCAGCTGGATTGGAGGAAGGGATGGGGTGGGGAGCTGACAGGCAGAGTCATCGGGGTGCATCAATAAAGATTTTTTTTGGCCGATACTGATGACTGATTATTAACCAGCCATATCAGCTCATACCTATCCGATAGCCAAAATGCAGCCCAGCAGCTTGGAGAGCACCATCTAGCTACTAAGTTGGGGGAGGAGGGGGGAAGAGGCATGGGGGAGGGAAGGGGTTGGAGGTGGGGCAGATTGAGGCCCCCATGGTGAGGAAGGGAGGGAGTGGGGCTGAGGCAGGTGGTGCCCAGCCTGGGGTGGGGCGCAAGACAAAACTGCAGGCAGCTCGTCACAGGGGGTGTGGAGGTGTGGGGGTGCTCCCTGCTACACACACCCCTGGGAAAGATATGGAGGGCATTTGCCCCCACCCTGCCGGATGTGTGTTTGGGGTGTGGGCAGACAGCCCACTGCAGGCTCAAGGCCAGGGGATGTACTCAACCCCCCCGCAGCAGGGGCTGGGCCAAGGCAGAGCAGGTAGTGACAGCACTGGGAAGGGGGGCTGTTCTCTCCCAGCACCACCGCCACCAACCGCCCACCCCCAAAGAAGCCCCAGCCCAAACCCCTGGGCAGGAAGAGGCCAGCGCAGCCCCCAGTGGGCAGCCAGCCCTTGCCCTGCACACATATCAGGGTGCATGCAGCAGCAGGGAGCCTCCTGCCCTCCCCACCCCCAGCTCCCCACAGATGAGCCACCTGCGGCTCCACCCCATGTCCTGCCCCGGCTGGGCAGTGCCTACCCCTGTCCCACTCCCTCCCCATTCCTGGCCGCATACGTGCAACATTTATCAGAAACGTTACTGGCTACACCAACCCAAAAAATGCCAATTGCCAATAATGTCAATTTTCCTTTTATCGGTGCCAATCTAATATGGACCGATATATTAGCATACTTCTAATAGACACAGGCACGGAGGGGAAGGCAGGCACATGGCAGGGAACAGGCAGCAGGGGAGCAATTGGAGTAAGGGGTCTGGGCCTCTCACATCCACTGCTGCTTTCCCCACAACAGCAGTTGGGGGGACAAATTGAAGATGTCCCCCAGTAATTAGATTCTTTAGATGGAAACTTATAAATTTGTTATAATTGTCGATGTATAAAATCTAATTATTGGGGGATCATCTTGGATTCAAGTAAATACAGTAGTTTGTGACAAACCTGCCCAAAAGGTTGGCCTCCACTGCTCTAAAACATGCACCCTCCATTTCCCCACCCCAAATAGTCTTCAAAGGATAAGTCCACTTGTGCTACCTGAACAAGTGATTTCCGATTTAAGAGTTGGTGTATAACAACTGAGGAATGTTCTAAAACAAGACGCTTTGACGAGTCTCTTTATTTGTTCAACATCTATCTTACGTTAGGCATCTGTCCTTCTCACTTGAGTAAGCAATTTCACAAAAGATTTTCTATTAAAAAAGTTCTGCAAGCTATTTGTAATATACTATTCCTTTACATCTGAACACTCTCATTCAATATATTGTAATCTAATCTGCCATTAGTTTCCTGCATAGAAGGTTTTAGTATTTTCCCTCCAAAATGAGCATAACCTTATTCTCGTCTAACGAAACACTTGTCACAAAACTCTACTGATTAATGACTTGTCCATCTCTAAATGCTACTTGGCTCTCTAGAGTCCCTAGGATACCCTAACTTCACAAAACTCAGTAAACCAAAAATATATAAATTCGGTAACCATTAACTCCTTATAACCAAACAGAACATTATGGGTTGGTTTCCAATCCAAAGAGATGACTCAGTGATTTCAGCAGAACTATACATGTGCTTTAAGATGCAAATGTCTAAATAAATACTTGTTAAAAGGCTACACTATCAGCCAAATATACCAATTCCCACTGTTAAATAATTAACTGAGTAGATTAACATGTCCATGCTACCTTTCTGCATATTTACAGTGGCCAAAGCATCTAACAGTAGGAAGGACTGAATATCAAATGCCATTTCCTTCCGAAGAAAGATCCTTGCAGTTAAAATAAGCTGCACTTTTCCTCAAAAGGATTTTCCCCCTGGTTACCAATTAACACAAGCAGCTCCAAACTTACGAGAACAGCATTACTGTAAATTTTAAAACTATTTCCTCCCCTTGTTGTTCACAATTCCTTAGATGTCCAAATGTAAATTTATATATTCCACCAAGCTTCTTTCTACACGTTAGACAATATGTTCAGTAGAAGAGTTGCTCGTAACTGTCAGACTTCAATCAATCTGGCTTCAAAGACTCTTTCCACTACCGTACATCTATAGTCACATAAATAGCCCCAGTGACTTCAGTAAGCGTACTTGCATAAATGACTGTATTAGCTTACAAAGTCAGGCAGCAACAATGGATCCAGTACCTACCAGCCTTGAGAATGTCTGGTTAATTAGACATCATTAAGATTAACCTAGAGTGACTGAAACAGATTGGCACTTCTTTTTAGAACACCTTTATCATAAAAAATAAAGATATGATTCAAGCCAAAATTTCCCATTCTTGGTCTTAGTCGAGAAGCAATTATTGAAAAGATAACAAAAATCCATTCTGCCACTTAGACTGTGGAAAAAGTAGCGAAGTGTGACAATTACCTTTTTACAACTAGATGAAGCGATTATGAAAGTCTTTAAGCTGCCATTTTCCTTTAACTAAAGAACTGTAACAGCAGTAACACTGAAAAGAAAAGCAGAAGATACCATTGCTTGGGTACATACGAATTAAAACCACCAAAATTCTACCACTAAAACTTACTTGGTATCATCATCACAGTCTCCTGTGCAACCACACTGAATTTTGAGTTCTGCAATAATTCCCAAGTTCTTGACGGTCAAGTTAAACTACAGCCTGGATGAAGTAAATGGAAAATTGCTAAGAGGATTGCATAAAATGCATGGGTGGATGCTGCTATATTACCGCAAAGAATCCAATTGCAAACCTACAATGCCCCTGTCTGCAGAACATGGCAAAGGGGGGCGGGGTGGGAGATAGAGAGAGAGAGGTGGAGTACAGCAAAGTCAAGAAGCAAAATTCAGACAGAGGGAAGAAACAACAGTCCTGCTGAACGACAAAGGAAGCCAAGAGAAAACCTGGAACAGCCTCCCCACCTGAGGCTCAATGGTGAAGGTGTACTGACACAGAGCTCTAGGATGAGCCCCCAAGACAATCCCAGTGGAGTCCAGCTACATACAAACGTCGTCAACCTTAACAATTGCCTTCTTTGGGCTCCTGGTACCTTCATAAGCAACACACGCCAGCCAGAATCACTAATGCCTGTAAAATGTTTCACACAATTTTCTACCTCCACCCTGACATGCTCTGTTCTACTCCCTTCCCATTACAGCCACAGGCTTTGAAAAGTGCCCCTCTATACTCACTATGCTGAGAGCTGCTGAATTGTACAAAAGCAAGACTTATCCACTTTGTTAACTCTTTATGGAAAAAAATTCAGAGGTCTCATTGATTTTTTTTCCTTGTAGGCCAACCCTTTAAACATTAATGCATTCAGGTGCCTTAGCAGGGGCTCCAAGGCTTGAGCACAGGAAACTAGGGATCAGAGGAAATGCAAAAAAACTGAGAGGTTCATTGGAAAGTACACCTAGACATTATGCAGCAAGACAAACATTTTACGTGGAGTCAAACACCCACAGGCTATACTGAATGGACCTCAGCTCTCGACCTCTCCACCAAAGGGACAGTATGGCATGTCACAGTATTCCTTCCACCCATCATCAGTGGAAAATAAGGCACATTGTTATGATAACTCATACACTGACCTGAGATTCATTAAAGAGTTGCATTTAAGCAGTTTACAAGCATTCCTGCCAGTTTTAATTTTCTGAAAGCCTAGATTTACTTTGTCTCACACAACTGATATGATCTCCAAATCATAACTCCTCATAAATCATTTAAAACCCATCTACAACTCAGAGTGACGATGCCATTCCCATCATGCTCCCAAGTCCTCACTCAGCTACACGATGCACTCCTGTACCGGTCCTCATGCCAAATCGTTTAAAAACAGCAAGCAATTCTTCCATTTCTCCTTTTCACTAGCCTTTCCCCCTTTACTTCAAAACTTTCATGTTAAGCACAACTATACACAGCTCATGAGCAGGGATCCAAGTTTTCCTTTCACCGTGAAAAAACACAGGAAAAGGCAATTTTCTCATTTCAAGGAGAAAAACGCAGATTTTCTCCTTTAAAGAAGAAAGGAAACAGAGGGTTTCTCTTTGCAGGCTGGCAGAGTTCCAGAGCTCCCCAGCGCTGCATGTACTCCTGGGGAGGGGGGCACATGTCCCCCAGATTTGTACATGGGGTGGGGGCAGATGCAGAGCAGGGACCCAGATCCACAGCCCCCTGCACCCCCACTCCCAGCAGCACCTGAGCCCTGGCTATTGCCCAGGTCAGGCAACAGCTGCTGCAGCCCAAGCACAGTGCAGAGCCCGGCTTCCCCACAAGCGGCACGGCTGGAGCAGAGCCCATGGGGAGGGGCAGCTGCGGTCTTGGGGCTCCTCACCCTGCTGCCTGCTCCCCAGATGCCTCCACAGCCCAGAATGCAGGACCCAGCATGGCAGGGCAAGGAGGCTCGGTACTGCCACCAGGAGCCCCGCGACATCATGGCAAGGTGCCCCTTGCCCACTTGGCAGCAGTGGAGGTGGCAACAAGGAGTTGTGCCCCAGCTGCTGCTGGGTGGGCAAGAGGCACCTCCCGGTGTCAGCACTGGACTACTGGCGGCAACACCCAGCCTCCCTGCCCCGCTCCACTCTGTCCTCCCGCACTGAGTCCTGTCCAATGGGCCACAGAGGCCCCCAGGGAAAGGGCAGCACGGCAGACAGCCCCGAGCCTGTGATGTGGGCTGATAGCCTGTTTCATAGTTTCAGCTACTATGAAACAAGCCATCAGCCTACATCCCCCCACCCCACCACGGACTCTGCTCCAGCCATGCCACCCATGGGGGAGGGGGAGCCAGGCTCTGCAATCCTCTCCACTACAGCAGCCGCTGCCTCCCAGTGGCAGCAAGCGGGCCTCAAGAGCTGCTGGGGGGGGGGTAGGGGCCTGCGGACCCAGGTCCCTGGCCCTGTAGCCCTGGCTGCAGGGGGCAGGAAGCTACAGGTGGGAACTGATAGGTAGTGGCCAGGGGACTGAAGGTTGGGAGTGAGGGGCATCAGCAGGGCTGGGGGCTGTGGCTTGGGACTGAGGGGCAATGGCATGGGCAGGACACTAGCATATCAGGGCTGCTGAGCGCCACAAAGGGGGGGTGGGGAACACAGCCACAGGTGAACCTGCATCCTGGTGAGTGAAAGGGGTAGACAGAGCTTTGATTTTCCATGATAAAAACCCCAAAATCAGATGCCAACATTTATAGGTATTTATAACTTACTATATTATAGTGATTGAGCCACTGGTAAGCGCCAAACTACTTTAAAATGGTAACTATATCAATAAGACATTCTGTTCAACTGGACACACACACAGACACACATTGACATGTCACTTTAATTTTGGAAAAATGCAGATTCCGGGGGTTTTAATTAGAGAATGTGCTACAGAGAAAACCAGGATCCCTGGTCATGAGGCATCTCCAATGACTTTTTAATCTACAAAATAAGCATTTGTTAATCATGCCACTTCTGCTAAAGCAATAGTCCAATTTTCTTTGTTGCCATTTGTGCCTCTGATGTAGGGTTTGAGACATGGAAGCAAGGGGGATCTTTAATAATATAGGAGTTTCTGGAAACAAAAGACATTTTCCCCCCTCACATCATTACGTCAATGACAATGACAATGACAATTCTGGCAGACATCAGCAGTTACCACCAGTTTCTTGACTGTCACAACAGTTCTCTCTCTGATGTTATCTGCACCAGACAGCTGGGGATGCACAACAGGAATTAGATCCAGTAGTTATGCAGCCACTTGATTGCTCCAGATTTGTAGCTGGATTGGATCCCTTTGCTCAGTACTTGTTGTATAAATCCAACCATGTACAGCAGGCAATTTTTCAGGGTTCATCTCAAGACATTCAACCTCTGCAGTCTCATTTCTACTGCTACAGAACAGTGGCAGTTGTGGACATTCCTCAAATACAGAAGCTGCTTTAATATTTTGCTCTTTGATTACCTATATTCTTTTATGATTATTAAGCCTCCTGATAAATCCACTTAGACATAAGGACAGAGTTTTGATAAAACCCTTTATTAGATTTCATAGACATTAGGGCTGGAAGGGACCTCGAGAGATCACCGAGTCCAGCCCCCTGCCCAAAGGGCGGGAAGTCAGCTGGGGTCATAGGATCCCAGCAAGATAAGTATCCAATTTGTTCTTGAAGGTGTTCAATGTAGGTGCTTGAACCACCTCCAATGGCAGGCTGTTACAGACCTTGGGGGCTTGGACAGTAAAGAAATTCTTCCTCATGTCCAGCCTGAAATGGTCTTGCAGGAGTTTATAACCGTTTGACCTCGTCATACCCCGGGGCACTCTGGTGAACAAACGTTCCCCCAGATATTGGTGGTCACCCCAGATAAACTTATAGGTAGCCATCAGATCGTCCCTGAGCCTGCGCTTTTTCAGGCTAAAGAGCCCCATGGCTCTCAGCCTGTCGTCATAAGCTCTGTTTTAGAGATATCACAGAGAACAGTGTAAACATAATTTCATAGCCTTGAACCTCCCCCTCTACCTCCTACCCCCATTTATAACTAGTTTCCATATATCTTCTCAGATTTCATCAAAGTGCAAATAATGGCACAAATCTAATTTGAGCCT
This sequence comes from Crocodylus porosus, assembly GCF_001723895.1. NCBI lineage: Eukaryota > Metazoa > Chordata > Crocodylia > Crocodylidae > Crocodylus > Crocodylus porosus. The sequence goes on along the minus strand of NW_017728951.1, from coordinate 13,772,706 downwards.
TTTTTCTGATGATCTACGTAAGTCAGGCAAGTACGGCCAATATTATATTTTCTTAAGACTTCTCAGAAGTCCTCAGAGCAGAAACAGCACTAAACTGATGGCGGTCTCTGCTTTCTGTACAATAGCAAGCACACTGTGGCATTTAAAAACCACAGAAGTTATGTTCTTCACCAAGACTAGAGTGAAGTCCATGTCTGATGTCACATTTAAGGCACAACTGACACGTAAATGTGTAATATGTTGCTACCTGTCACTTTCAACCAATTTATGGCACCATAAAATGGCAAGCAAACCACAAAGATATTATGTATATAATAGAACATCTTTGTGGCTGGTTTGTCCAGTGCCATAAATTGATGGTACGACTCATGCCACCTGATGTCCCAGGCGCAACAATGGGCTGCTGAGCATACAGGTTGAAAGGGAACCCCCTCCTGAGAACCTTGCAACCCATAAACTCAGGCACTTTAAGGCAAGCTGGTACATTTGCAGTCATGTCTTGCCAGTCAGCATGCCAGGCCCTTGGCTGCCAGACACACTGGGTTAAACTCCCTGGAGGGGAAGAGCCCCTAAGTCTGCCTCCATGCCCTCCACTCCCCTTCCCCCCAGCATCCTGATAATGACACAAAGAACATGTCTAGGGAGTGAAGACTACACAAGAAATGGAAATGTCTAAGCACAGGCTTACCTAAAACTCCTAGGCTGCTTACAGACATTAAAAACATGCTTTCCTGGAAGCAGCACATGAGTTCAACCCGTCTCTGCAGCATCTGCATAGATCAGGCACTTCAGCAAGGGATTTTTGGCACTTTTATCTAACAACCAATTCAATCAGCTATTAGATAAAAGCACCCAAAGAGCCACACTAAAGCACCCGATCTATATGGGCATTGGGCAAGCTGGATCCAACTAAAGTGACACCTCTTCAGGGCACATGCAGGGCTAATTGTGGGTGTGCATGGGATTTAAAGTAAAGGGCCAGGTGTGTTTTGTTTTTTTAAATGTCTGTAAGCAGCTTTAATGACAAAATTCTAGTCATCACAAACTGACAAGAGTCTTTATAGCAAAAGATGGAAAGTTGCTCTGAAGTGGAAGATAGGGATGAAAATAAAGCTGCTAAAATCTGAACACTGTAATATTGTGCTAGAAAAGATTTGACATTCTGCCACAAACTCTAAAGAACTGGAAAGATACAAATACTGCCCTTTTCACATGGTTTTTATCTAGTCAAGCTACTTTGTGCTGGTTTTTAAAAATCATTCTGTTTGCATAAAACAACCTCATTTATAAATTGTAAACAGTCTCCACAGATCCTCGCACAGTCTTAATTAAGTGATTCAACAGTTCAATTGCTTTTCATATGGTGCTGTTAAACGGATCTAGAACAGTAAAGTTCAAGATCAAAATGAGTGCGTACAATGTTTCCACTCTGACAGCCAGCAACATTTTCATTTCCAGGTTGAACAAAGGAAATACAACAATTAAAGCTGCAAATACAACAATTACAACAATAAACAAATGCAACAATTAAAGCTCAGCCTCCTTCAACCTTGCTGCTTAGTCTTGCACTTCCATTTTATGTCCACCCATGAAGACTGTGGTCACTCCAGTACAGAATATTTAAGCAGGACTCAGCAATCCATTTCTAAAATGCAAAAAGCAACAAGTACAAAAGCAATGCATGTCTCATAATGTGTAAAGCTACAAAGTACATGGGGAATGCAAAAAAGCTTTCAAATAGTTAATTTGCAAAGGAAAAACTAATTACAAATTAAAAAAAAAAAAAAAACCTCATCCACTACAGCACTATTTATTCTAAAAAGAATGCTACTGTGTAGTCCATAAGGCTACTGCAATAAAGCACTGGACTATGCTGCTTTCAAAATAACCACATATCTACACTCTATTGCCACCTACAGTGCGAGTAATGAATATCAAGTTAATTGCCAACTGTACTGGAGAGACGTTAGTTTTGTTACCAAGAGTACAAGACGAAAAACCCTTTACCAATCTGACTGTTACCGTTAAAAACTGTTCAACTAAAGTAAACAGAAAGAGGGACGCCTTAAGAGACCAAGCTAACAAATATTTTCAACAGCAATGGTCTCAAGTCAAAAGTGAATTGCAATGGGTTCAGAGACGAGGATAGATTTTCATAATACAAGGAACTACTAGAAAAGAGGAGACTAGAGACACCCAAACTGTTCAAGTGTTGTTTAGATATTTGACAATTTATTTTTTTTGTCTGGGACAACATTTTAAAGGTGCACCGATATATCAGTGCGTATCGGATCTGCACTGATAAAAGGAAAATTGACACTATCGGCAAACGGCTTTTTTTGCCTGGTGTATGTAGCCAACAATGTCACGGATAAATGTCATGTGCATGCATGCAGCCACAACATGCACCCAGCCAGAAAGCATTATCCAGCCGGTAGGTTGCGGGGGGGAAGGGGGAAAACAGATTGAGGCCCCCACAATGAGGGAGGGAGTGGTGCTGAGGCAGAAGCAGGCACTGCCCAGCCAGGCAAGGCGGGGAGCGGGGGCAGCAATTCGGAGGGGCACAGGGGGGGGAAGCAGCTCCATGCCACACAGCTACACACCTCTGAGGGAAGCAGATTTGTGCATGGGAGGAAGGCTGACTGCCCACTGCAGGCTCAGAGCCAGGGACTACGCTGGCTTCTTCCCAGCATGGGGGCTGGGTGGGCTGGGATGGCAGTCAAGCAGCAGCGACTGGGGGGGAGCAGGCTACGGGATGGGTTATGGCCACCCCAAAATTCACTGTAGCCATTCCTCCCAGAGCGCAGCCCCAGACCAGCCACAACACCAAGAAGAGACCAGTGTAGCCCCTGGCCCCAAGGCCACAGCGGGCAGCCCACCTTTGCCCCATGCACCAATCCAGAAGGCACATGCCCCCCATGCCTCCCCCAGGGGTGCACACAACAGCAGGGACCCCCCCCCAGCTCCATTCTGTACCCCACTCCAGCTGGGAAGCACCTGCCCCAGAGACACTCCTTCCCTCATTGTGGGGGCCTTGATCTGCCCCCTCCTCTCCCCCACCACAGACTTACCAGCCAGACGCTGCTCTCCAAACTGCCAAGCTGTATATCAGCTAATGGATCAGCAACAGCCAATATAGTTGGTTAATTATTGGCCATTGGTATCAGCCAAAAAAAAAATCTTTATTGGTGCACTCCTAAATATTTTGCTTGCCTGCCATTTTATCTTGTTACCCTTTTTGGCACAAAGCTGCAATTCTCCTGCTTTGTGGTGGGTCCCATCACATCAGTCCAGAACAGTGTTTACCTGCCATGGAGGAACTACAGATATCCCCAACTGTTGCTTCTGCCATCATAACCATGCCAATACCTCCAGAAGCAACTAGCAGAAAATTTCAGGCTTTTATTTGGACCGTGGCTCCCCTTCTTTACCTTGGCATCTTATCCTTCCCTCTTTATAAGCAGCAACTACTTTCCATTTCTTCCAATTGGTCTTTGAAACGCACTTTTACAGTGAATAAGCTCCAAACCAGGGGTGTACAACAAGACCTCGAGGGCCTCACGTGACCCGTCATGAAAACCCTAGTGGCCCACCCTGTTTATTAAATGAAAAGTATTAAAAAAAAAAATCAAAATAAGTCCTGAAATTTGTATGTGTGCCAACACACACTGCTCAGTTTCCCTTTAGCAAGTATGCCATGAGCTTATATCCAGCTCAGAGCAGATCCCATGAGTGGCAGCCCTCTATTGGAAAGCATATCCCACAAACAGCCCTCAAGTCAGAGCTATGCACCTCTGCACTACTTGCTGCTCACTAACAGGAAAGCTGGTTCAGCTTGTTTAAAGAACTTGGAGAAATTCAAATCATAGCAAGCAAAACTGAATGAGACAAAATTGAACTGGTTTCTATAAAGGCAAGATTTCAATACCCTGTGATGGGCCCTGCCCCAGATATGGCCTGGGTGCACCCTCAGGACATAATCCCAGTGTGTTTCTACATCTTTGGGTGAGAACTGAGCAAGGTGCTCCAAGGGCCAACTCCTTGGTCTGTGGTGTTTCAGCCCTCCCCATCTCACTCAGACTTTGCCAGCCCTTAGCAGAGGGGATTTTGCCAACTAGAATGATCACACCCTTGTCTGGTTATGCACTCATAAAATAGAGGGATCCCCCTTTTCTGTGGAGTGGACAAGTCTGAATGGTCAAAATACTCTGGGATCATAAAGTATCGGTGACATCAAGTAGGTTACAATAAGGTAACTAAAGGATTTGATATACAAAAAATTAAGAACAAATATAAGAAATCAGAAACCATGTGCTGAGAGGCATACAAAGATACATGAGGAAAAGCAAAGGGAAAAAAAAAAAAAAAAAAAAAAAAAAAAAATCAACCTATTCTTAGCATGCCCCTAATATCCAAGGATGTACTCCCTAGCCAGCTTCCCAGGTCAGCAAGCAGACCCTGCCTCTGACCTCAAGCTGTAGTCTTCTACATCTGTCAGCCTGTCTGCGTAGTCTGCTTTTCTCTAGCTAAAGCAGTTGTTCACAACTTTTTTAGACTGCGGATCGACAAGCTGCAGACCGGAAGTGACTGGTATACTGCAGACTGGCAGCCAACCCTTTTTTATACTCAGGATAAAAAAGGGTTGGCTGCCGGTCTGCAGTATGCTGATCATTTCTGAACTTCCAGTCCAGCAGGTGACCCACGTTCCTTCGTGGCCCGGTACCAGGCCACAGCCCAGGGGTTGGGAACCTCTAGACTAAAGGATTCTAGCCTCTCCTGTACCCAGAAAAAATAAAGCAAGTCATACCTTTCTTCTTGCTCTCTCCCACACCGACAGGTACATGCTTATCAGATGAGAAATCTTTCCTGATACAATTAAGACCAGGAACATAGCTGTATCTTTTCAAACACTGATATTTGCTAATCCAATAGCCATCTGTCTTGTAATTGCCCCTGAGTAGGAAAGTTCTCTCCGTATCTAGGCGTTACTCTTGGACACCCCTTCTTTAAAATGGCTATTTGAGAGCAAACAATGCTTGAAATGCTAATTTTCAGCCACTGTCTCTTCTAAGCACGAATAGTTGAGGATCACTCAGGTTAATAAGTGCTTTCCTAAAACAGCCTTGGGTGTGATGTAAAGATATAATCACAATTACATTTGTATCAAGTACTATAATACAGACAGACAAAAAATGATACAGCTGAACAGCTTCATACAAGCTAGAAGAGGAGACTAAACAGCACAGAAGTAAATCTAATTTAGGAGAATATCCATACAGGTCATACCACCAAATCCAAAGGGCAACTTGGGTTTTACGGTGAATTCATGACACCTTACAACTGTATTCATATTAGCTTTAAACTAAATCTGTAGTTTAAATATTAATTACATTGTCGTAGTTTAAGTCACTGTCTTAATAGCTTCTACTAATCCAAAGAGACAATGCTGATACTGATTTAAGTAAAACCAGTACAAGTTGTATGTATAAATGAGGCCTTAGAGAGAAATCACATCTTGAAGTAGAAATATTAAAGAGTGCCCAATTATACAGAACCACGCAATTAACTCATCCATTTAATCTACACCAAATACAAATTGCACTTTAAGAACTTAGATTCACGGAGCTGGAGGGAAAAGTAATTATGAACCCAAAACATTCAGGGAGAATAAAAACAAAGAAAATAGTTAACATGTCAGGATACGGCTTTTTCTTGTTGGAAGATTAAGGGTCGATATTAAATGTGTTCCTCCCTTCAGTGAGTAACCAAGGAAACATACACACACACTATACATATCAGCACCTTAATTTAGCTAAACAGAGGTTAGGAGGATTGAATACGCTGCAAAAAGTGTCATTTTTAACAGTAAATATTGCAGCTATTACTTTGAAATATTTGGAAATAGCTGAAAGCATATGGGAACACTGCCCTATGGAAGGAATCCAAAGCACATTTTACTGCATAATAAATCTTTATAGGCAATTGTACCTGATCACTCGATAAACACAGCCAAGTCAAAGATGCTTTGAAACAGAATTAAACTGTGAAAATGAAAGATGGCTAATTAAAAAGTCTACCTCCCCTCCTGCTTAATTATGAGTACATATAAAAAAAATGAACACACTGTTGAAGCATATTTTGGAATTCTCCAAATGCCAACATACAAATAAGCTGGTAGAAACGGACACAAGTGCTCATCGCAATAACTGCCAATGAGTTTTGCTGCACAGAGGTCTTGTAGGAAAAAAGAGGCCAAACAATGGGTCTTAAAATCTGCAAGTCTCAAATCATATGACTGATTCGAGACAAAAATCATCTAACAAAGTCAAAGGTCACATCATGCTCTGTTATAATCATCCTGTCACCTGCCACAAGGTGCATCGAACCTATGCCAAGAAGCTGTTGCAAGAACACAGGTTGCACTAAGTAGTTCTCTCAATTATTCTTGCAATAGCCTATGTCAAAACAGCACCTTTGATTTTAACAGGAGCACTGTAATGCATCTAGGCACAGCAAACTTTAATATATCTGCCTCTATAAATTCTGAAAAACTCGAACCTCACAGTTGGCTGTTTTGGACTCTTGTTTCAAAGTATAGATAGTTTTGCAATATAAGTAATTAATAGGGGTGTGTCCCAGCACATTCCCTCTTTCACCATAGGGGTCTTGATCCACCCCCTCCCTACGCTCCCTCCCCCACAGATTTACCGGCCGGACACTACTCTCCAAGCTGCCAGGCCGCGTTCCTGGCCACACGCATGCTGCAGCTGTGCACATGCATGTGGCATTTAAATCGGTGACATTATTGGTTATGCTGGCCAAGAAAAGCCTATTGCCAATAAGGTCAATTTTCCTTTCATTGGTGCCATGCCACTGTGGACCAATATATCCATGCACATCTGTAAGTCATGTAATAAAGTGGTATTACCTGCACTGGCTTAGACAGTTTTATAACAATGGTCAACAGTGCAATTCAAGCATCAGTTGTAGCAGATGATCATAATTAGGATCTACTTAATTCCTGCTGGGCAAGGCTGGGTTTTTCTCCCTGACAATTCCATGCCAAAAATCACAGTGATTGCCATTTTTGCAGGGTTCACAGAAACCACTTTTTTGAGGATTCCAGGAAATCATGAATAGTCATAATACCTATAGTGGTTCTTATTGGGGAATTAAGACCTTATGAAGACTTTGTTCTGATTTCCCACTTACTTTACAGCCCTGAAGAATACAGTAAACAATTCCTAGTGATCAAAATAAAAATCTACATACCAAACAACACCTTGCTTTCCAAATTTAGTTTCAATTTTATGAACTAAGCAATATTAGGGAAGCTGTGAGTTATTGTCACTATGACTGCACTATTATATTTTGATGGGTCCATTTATTTAACAGCCAAAAGTAAAGCAGATCCAAATAATATTCAAAGCTATCTTACAATCTAGTTGTCACTTATCCAAAACATTGTTAAAAGTAGTTGGGTTTTAGAAGGAAGTGAACTTTCATTTTGTTCCTTGTCTCCTGAATATTTGGAGTTTATGCTCAACTTCTGCATCACACCATTGACATATACTCTGTTCTAAAAACTGAGCAAGTCAGACACCCAATTACAAAGCTCTTTACAACTTTGGTTAAACTATTAACTATATGTTGGTACATAGAAATACAGAAATATATATGGACAGAATGACCTTAAGAAGAAAAATAAAATATAGCAATCATCTTCCATTTTCAGTTTGCCATCTAGACTATGGTAAACGCACTGTCAATACTGTGATTATTTAAGAAATATTAACTCAGAAGATGCAAACACTCAACACATACAAAGAAGTGAATGCAAATTTAAGAGAAGTGCAGAATGTGATAGGATCATATAAACTGCATTAAGATTGCTATAAACCACTGACATCTAGGGACAAGTATGAAAAATACACAACTGTCCCTAACACAATCCATATTAAATACTACCCAATTTATACCGCCCTTCCAATTTAATACTTGCAAGTTCTCCTTACATGGAACAGATCTTGCCTAAATGATATTTATGTAACCCATACTATGGCTTTTATTTTAAAAGCACAACCAATTTTAGCCCTTATGGTTGGGATGACAACCCATCAAACACGAGCCAAATATGTAAAGCAGTGCTGTGCAATTTGACCTATCCTGTGTGTTACTGCCTAAAAACTCAAAAGCCTCTTGGTATTTTTTAGTGTTATACCAATTTACTAAAATTGAAAGCAGTAGAGTCTTAGTAGCAACCCCTCTTTATAGGCCATTTATGCTCTGTTCATACTATAATCAAAAGATCCTAGGGGGAAGATGGGGGTGGGGAAAAATAGATTGTGCAGCTTCTTACCTGCAGCTCCTTTGAGACTCTCTCTAAGTGGTTAGTTATCTTTTTTATTAGGTCACTATACATCTGCTCCGAATGCTGCTGGCATACACATTTATACACACAACTGCAGAAACAAATATAGGAACAAATTATGAATTTACACACTTTGCAATGGAGGGCAACAGACTTCACAATATTTTGTTCAAGTCAGTTTAGGGGTGACGAGGCAACTCTGACCAGGGTGGATTTGATTTAAATCAAATTTGATTTAAATCACTGGTCAGAAAGCCTCAATTTAATAACTTTCTACAAAAACAACAATTCTCATCGTTTGATATAACCTTAATACACAATTCACAACTCAAAGAGATAGATGTAGGTTTCATTTTTAGAAGGTACACATTATACAATTTAAAGCAGCAATTTATTTTGATATTTTTCAGATTAATTTTGAAGCTACATCAGAAAACTGAATTATGATTTGGTTATTTTATTTACCAAAGCTAACTGAAGCTGATACTTGTGAAGTCACTGAGAGGTGAACTATCTCCAATTCACTAGATTAATCATGGATTTGGGGGGAATACTTTTGCCACACTATATCAGGGGAATATCAAATGAGTGCTGTAGCCATATGCTATTAGATTGGGGCTTTCTTCACTTTCCTCTAGATTTCTGCTCATCTGTGATTTCTTCTCTCTTTTATGGTCTGGCAAACCTGCTGCCATCATACATTTTCCCTTCTACCATACCACTCCCTCACTAGATCTCAAAAAAATCAAGGGAGAGGCTATACTCAGAAACCTGACTCTCAAAACTTCTAGAATATTCTGCTCAAAATGTTTCTGTTTTGTTTCTACTACCCCTCCCGCCTTGCATTTATCTCCAGACTCCCTCTCCTTGCCCAGATCTACTCCACCCCCAACAATCCTCTATTTATTTAAGTTCTTGAAACTTTGCACTTAGGCAAGGGCTTAGCTGTGTATACACAAACCTGCGGAGAGAATAGGGTTGAAGGGTGGGTAATTAAGTCTGTTATCTCGCATTCCCATATACTGCTCTTAACAAGGATGTTATCTCTAGAGAGACAAATCCACAGTTTGAGAACTGAAACTAAGCGTCACAGAGTACTGTGATCTTCTAATGGGATCTTCTGGACTGAGCACTGAGTCCCACTGGGTAGAGTTGTTTTCTTCAATCTTTACTAATCTGTAGAAGAGCCTCTGGGAACCCCATAAGATTGGGCCCTTAATATAGTCCATGGTCTGTTGCAACCTATTTATAAAACTTTTCTAAAAAGGTTACATGAATATATTGTCGCTAATAGTATATAATTAGAAGTTATAATCCCTAGCCCATGAGGATATCGTTAAGATTTAATACATCTTAAATTACAAATACCTCTATATAGGGGTTTTTTTTAAAGCATCTTAACAAAATATAATAAAAAAAATGAGACTAAATTAAAAAAATCTGATTTTTTTTAAATAGTTAATTTTTAACCACCCTGACTTTGACAACCTGTACATTAGAGCTACAGTTATGGTCTCAATCCTACCATGAACTCTGCGCTGGAAGACCACTGAGCCAGCATAGATTAAACCCTAAAAGTATTCTACCTCATAAAATTACATAAAAATATATAACACTGGTAGTCATAAAGTTATAGCAAACTAGCATTTACATATGCTTTAAGCCATCAAAAGCCACAAATTTAGACACAAGGATAAAACTTGGCTGGTCACATCTCAAAATCAGAGCACATAAATTACCACCCATTGTCTTGAAATGCAGTATAAATCCTCATCTTCACAGTAATATGAAGACTTGAAGTGAGGAAGACAAAGTCTTAGCTCTGCATTTTATGGTGGGGCCCGATTAGAATCAGACTATCAATTTTACGTCTGATTTTTAAAATGTTTCATTGTTCTTCCATCATGTACATCTATATAATGAAAATACACATAAAACAGTGCACATAAACAATGTACATTGCTTACGCCAAGATGATAAACTAAGCTCATCATGAGACCAGTTTATTAAAACTTTTCCAATTATTTTAATAAGATCTGTGTTCTTTATCCATGCAAAGCTGCACTTTGAGAGTGCAAGTCAAATTAGTTATAGGTCAGACAGGACACAAGTCCTATTCCTGGTTCTAGACATCTCCATGCACCTGTTTCTGGTCCCTGTTCTCTTGCCTATTAGAATGCAATTAAGTTAAGGCGCCTCTTACTATGCACTTGTACAAGTATCTATTACAAAAGGGTCTTGTTCACAAACTCTAGGTGCCATTTTAATTTTAAAAATTTAAAAAATGAAAGGCTAAACCCAGAGATATAAACCTTCTTTACATCCCTGATAAAAAGCACCCAGTTTCATCAACTCCAACTCCTTTGTTTCACTGCCACCTGCAGCAAATGTGCAATATAGACCACACTATGAACCGAAGAACAGGACCTCCCAATAATGCTAGTGAAGTGGTAGGGGTGTAACCTACAGCTTCAGAGGCAGAAAAGCAAAACATCAATTACCATTAACCTGTCTGGCTACTAGAGAATAGTTTTTGGTAGGATTACCATTAACAGAGACAATGAGCCCTTTCTGATGATGTTCTTATTTTGTTCCTTTAGAAGCACTAGAAGGTATGCCAATTTACTAGAGAACACATTATATATATGTGTGTGTGTGTATAGGTGTTCTCCAGCAGCCACTTTTGCAGCCACTTCCCTATGAAGTAGGGAAATCTAGAAACCTCTGCTTGTCCTGCTTTTGCGTGCTTCTTCTCAATTTTCTTCCATGTAGTTTCCACCATTAGTGCCTCACTAAGAGACCAAAAGAGTCTACTGACAGCAGTAAGTCTGAAAATAGCCAGATGCAAACACCTTATGATACAAAATGACCTATTACACCAGCAAGCTGGAGTGATGTTGTAGCTATGATGGTCTAGGAAATATTCAAGAGGCAAGGATTTCTCAGTGATCTAAACCAACCAAATAGATGAGAGATGAGACAAGCTTTTGGAAACAGAGTGCACTTCCTGAAATCTGGGGAACATGCCAAGGTGATCTGAATCAGAGGAGAAAGGCAGATAGTATAAGAGACAGAAGGATTGGTTTGCAGGCTAGTGATCTCTTGCAAACATACCAGCTACACAGATACAGAAAATGGCTTTGTGGTTTCTTTAATAAAAGTGCACAGTATAAGGTCACATCCACCCTAAATGAAGAAGTCAAGCGATTCATTCTGAAATACTATGCAATTATACTGAATGCAATGAAATTATGTGATACTCTACAGACCAGTACTCTAAGCTTTTGCTGCTCTGCACTCCTGTAAGGCCCAATATAGTTAAATACCAGCCTGCATATGCATTCACATAGATTTTATTTTTTACAAAAAATATTTGAACTTTTCTATTTTAAAACTGATTTCTATATTTTCATATCCTGTTTTCAGTTCCTGATTGCAGTTCGAGTCAGACTGCCAATCCTTTTGGCACAGACTTGCACCTCAATGAGAAATCAAGTTCCCAGACAGAGCACTTAGATGACAGTTGAAAGGAAAATGAATACCCCAGTACTGCAAAATTCAAGTTAATTTGATTAGATTTAAAAAGCATTTAAAAAATTCCTCAAAGTATAACCTACGCATTTCACTTTTTGTCCACTACTGAGAGAGGCTCTTTACAAAAATTTGCTTGCTTATTATGAGTTAGAAATAAATAAATCAAATAAATCATGTACAAACAGACTTTAAGAAGGTACTTTAGTTATGCGTTAAGGAAAGATGGCCACTTTGGTCAGTGTACCTTACATTTGAGGGTCCAAAAGCTCCCTCACACAATGAGAAAGGAAGAGATGCAGCAATTCACTCACGTCCAAAACGTGCAATGGCTATCCATAGGGGGGGTCTACCTAAAATCACAGCGGAGCTTGTCAATTTTTGCAGGTTGATTGCGGGCTAAAGCTCCAATTCCACCATCGTTTTGTGACAGCCCCACCCCTCAGCGCTGATTGGTAGAGAGGCTCTAGCAGCAGGAGGGACAAGAGAGCGGCTGCTATCTTATCTGTTGCCCTTCATGCCACCTTCATACATTAGCGACAATATATTCATTCAAGCCAGCACCTTCCCTTCCCAGCAGCCAGGACGGCTGGTTCCCACTGGGGAGCTAGCATTTTATTTTTATTAATCTTTTTTTGGTTGATTTTGCAGACAACCCCAGATTTTGCAGTTTCCACAAAAAATTGTGAAACCGTGAATTACGTAGGTCCTTAGGTATCTGGGTTAAGGTGCTAACTGAGAGAAGAGGTCCAAGTCAAGTCTTGGTTCTGCTACAAACTTCCCATGAGTGCTCAGGCAGGCTAGTTTCTCTCAGTATTCCTGTTCCACAACTTCTTTTCCCCTACCCTCAATATAACTTGCTTGCTTAAACTGAGGCACGTATTTTCTGTAGGCCTGCCTCACCGAGTTGGTCCTAACTTTAAAGTTGAGGCATTCTTGTTTTGGTGCAATACCCAGTTATTCAAAACAGTTACCATGCTTCAGAATTCACACCCTACTTAATCCATGCTATCACAACTGTCGATATACCCTTGTGTTTACCCAGTGTCTAAAACAAGGAGGCTCCAGTCTTAGTTGAGGTCTTTTAGACATGACTCTAATACTAATAAAAACGCAATTCAGGAACTTAAGAATTACTTGGAAGAAGTTTAAAGTCTTCATTCATACACAAATTTATTGACTCGTGACGACATAAGTTATTATTCTTTCTAAGAGAAAAGGGGAAGGAAGTCCAATTATCTGAAAACCACAACCAAGTTTGTATTTGCTCTGTGTATTAAGCCATTTACTTAGTGTTCCTATTGTATGTCGGAGGTCCAGGCTGATAGATGCTTAGCCCTTCTTTACCTGATGGCTATTTTCTAGTTTGAGATTTCGAGATGGGAAGATAGGAGACTTCTGATCAATTCTGAAGAAAGTATCAGTATTCAGTAATGCCGCTGACCTAGCCCTTCCTAATTATTGACAGAGATACTGAGGCCTAGAGCCCGTTAAGACCTATAAGTAGGATTCTTTTTAATTATTTTCAAATTATTGAAATATTACCAATATATTTTAGGTGAGCAGTAACAAGCAGTGTTCCAAGTAGCAGGTGTTTCAGCTACCCAGTTTGGCTCTTCTGTCTAAGGGTCTAAGGAGAATATCAGGAGGGAGACATAAACAGCATAGGAGATGCCAGAGCAAGAAGCTGAAAACTGCATAAAAGTCTGCATTGGAAGTCTGAATTATTTTCACCACTGCTGAGTTCCCCAGTCCTCAGACTGAAAACATGAGAAGTGCCTTTCCATCTACTGGAGGCACCAGCAAGGGTCAACAACTTACCAAGTAAAAGCAGCAGTATTCCCTTCTACTGCTCCCCTGCTCCCTGGGAAACTACCAGTTGCAGGACAGGAACTCCCTTTCATCCCAGATACAGAAACCACTGATCTTCTACTGAAGATTCAGCTCCTTGCAAGATCAGATCCCTAAAAGTAAGTCTAAACTGCTTCCACACTATCCCCAGGGAGCACACACTCAAGCTCTCAGGGAACTTAAACACAGAAACATGAACACGCTTAGCTTCCCCATCTCATTGCCAGGGACTGGTGCTCTCAGCATTCCTGACAGCACCGAGGAAACAGTATATCTATATCCCAAGAGGTCACTTGCGGCACTCACTCAGACACTTACCATACCACCTTCCTCAATTGTCATAGTTAATGGAACATAGATAAGATACATTACATATCTTGCCTGATAGCAAAGAGAGATGCAGGGGCAGTTATTTCACTATTACACTGTTCTTTTCCCATTAAAGAGACTCTCATGGCTTTGGTTTAACCAGTAAAGCACGAATGCATTTGGTTTCTACTGCATTTAATCCTCTTGACAATGGATGCAATGGGGACAAAAATAGACTCTGCAGCCATGCCAGTAATACATAAAAATTCAGTCCATTTATTGAACACAAATTAATGCCATAATCAGCTTGTACATGAGAACTAAAAACATTGCATTCAACTAAAAAGGAGTTATTTAGCATTAAGATTTTTCTTACCTGTATATTTGTTCATAGGAGATAGGGATGTAGTCACCAGGACTCTGAGTTAAAAGCTGATCTATGGCACTGTCCAACTTTGGCCAATATGTGCTCTTATAATCTTCAATTGTTATAACATTCATTACTAGAAAGAAAAGATAAGTCTGTTTACTTTACTTTTAGATAAAGAAAAAATCAATTGTCAGTAGCTTAAGATCATAGTTAAACTGGTCAGATGATTTAACAGTTTCACTTCAGTATTTGCATAGTCCCAAGCAATATCCAAGCATTTCTGCACTGAAATGAGAAAATGCCATCTCAGCAGCTCTCTGAATATCAGGGTAAAATGAAGAGAGACATCACAGTGCCTTGATAAGGAGAGACCAGAATTAAAGATGCCATCAGAGCAGATTAAAAAAAACAGTTTGGTGGGCACGACAGTTTCTTATTATGCACCCTATCAGCTCATGCGTGGAAGAAATATATAAACAAACCATCTTGGAGGATGCCAGCAACTCCTGTAGCCACAGGATCCATAGATATTACACAGCTACAACTTAGCCTCTCCAGGCAAGAGCTACAAAATGTATCAAAGTATCTCACTTCTCAGGCCTCAGTTCTCCCTCTATACAAGACATAATAATAATAATACACTTTTCCCTTGCAGGGGTCCCGGGGGGACGGAACACATTAAAAACAGCAACATATTCTACTAGACCAACCGAATAGCTGGAAAAATTCTTCTCTGCAGCTTTAGGGCACAGGTGCCCATCTGCAGAAATAGGGAGAGTCCCTATGCCTGAAGAAGGGTGCCTGACCCTGAAAGTTTGCAAAGAACAATTATTCCAATTATTCTGTTGTCTAATAAAATAGATCACATTTACCCAAATAACCTTTTCTGCCTACATCCCTAGATCAACACAGCTATAACCAACACCCCCTAAAGACAGAGGCATGGTTGCCATTACAATAATATACAGTGGATCTGAATTATTCCACCTTTGTTTGTAGTGTCCGCTCCTCCGCACACGCTTCATTTACCTACAAACAGAACAGCCTCCAGTGTGAGACTGTGTACGTGGTTAACTAAACGTGGCTTAGTTCCAAAGATCAGCCACTCTACAATGGCTAATACCTCCCCCCTCAAAGACAGAAGGCATTACTCTGGTAAGACCACTTTGCTGGCCATCCATTCCTCTCCTCCCCAACTTATATTTAGTAAACAAAACTAAAAGTACTTCCATGTTAATTCATGTCCCAATAGCCACAAGTATCTGACCTGAAATATTTGATTAGGAAAAAAAAGTAAGTGCGGTACACTTAATGTGGTTTAAATGTTATACTCAAATTCAAAGCTTTATGTGGAAAGAAATGATTTTTATAGGAATACTTGTAAAAATGTAAAGACAATACACAATAGTATGTACTTCCCTTACATTGTTTGTTTAAATTTAAGGAAAAAACCCAAAAGCATTGAAAACTGTTGACACACTAATTTTAGCACACCCAAAGACCTGTGCATGATATGCTGTGCTTTGGTTTTGATTTGACCTGCAGAACCAATTAGATGAATTCATAACCTGAGTTTTTATCTGGATAATTATGTGAGTGTATTTACAAATCCATAAAACATATTTGCACTCTCTGACACACTTCCTAGGGATAATCACCTGGAAAACATTAATTACAACTTTGAAACTACCAAGCTCACCTAATATTGTATTAGCATCCATTCATTGTTACTAATGAATTTTATGAAACAACACATTTTTAGAAATGGAAAATTTTCCCACAGAAAAATTAAGCACTGGAAAATTTTCCGCCCCACATCTCTCTGTTTGAATGACAAAATACAAAAAACAGTCCTCCATGTAAAGGTCCAGTACATGCTTCCTTTTACAACTTCTAGTTCTGAATCAAAAGAGCTGTCTGATGGTAATATTACTGCCATACCACCAGTTCAGCTGGGCAAAACTAAACATTTGTTCACATGTGTTGAAACAGCAGAACCTGGATCATTCATATCCAGTTCATTTGCAACTCAATTCTTAGCAGGTGGCCAAATTAAGAATAAGTCACTTGCTTGTCTACTGTGTCACTTCCCTGATTAACTGGAGCTCACAAATGGTCCTGTACATCTGAGTTCCTGAGGGAACTGGTACCCTTTGAAGCACAAGCCAGAGCCAACATACAAAGCACCTTCGTTGTTTGCTGTTGCTACACGTACGCACCTCCAGTTAGCTGACAAACCTTTATCTTTGCAAGAGGCAAAGAACCTGACCTGTAAAGAGTTCTACTGCGTGAGTTATATTCACTACCACGGGAAAATTATGAAAAATGAAAAAAAAAGTGACGAAGTAGCAGCAACCTGCAGATCTAACTGGCACAGGACAAAGGAAGGACAAAGAAAGTTTTTTGTTAATAAACCTGCAGTAGAAGCAAGAAGTGCAATGTACTGGTGGACTCATATCTGTAGGTTTAAAGCTGTGATGATAATTCTACTTTGAAAGCTATTACAAGCACTATTTCTGTCATTCAGAAGTAAAACACACTTGTTCCAACAATTCATCTATGAACTAAACCAACCAAAATCTTTGTGTATTGAAGCATCTAAGGACTACTCGCTGCTCAATCACCAATAGCTTTATTCTTACAAATCAAACCCAAAAATTAATCTGGAGTTTGAAAAACCTTCTTGTTTTAATTGTATCCTTCCTTCACCCCCGCGCACACACTGCACACAGCTGAATAATATGAATAACCACTGGGGGTGCACTGATAGAGATTTTGGGGGCTGATACAGATGGCCAATTTTTAACGTGGCATATTGGCTGATACTACCAATCTGATGGCCAATACAGAGTTCAGCAGCTTGGACTGGTAAGTGTTGTGGGGAAAGGGGTGGGGGGAGGGAAGGGGCATATCAAGGCCCCTGCAGCAAGGGAGAGAGGGAGTGGGGTTGGGGCAGGCACTGCCCAGCTGGAACAGGCACAGGACAGCGATATAAGCAGCTTGTCTGGAGTGGGGGACCCCACAGGGAGTGGTGGGAGAGCTCCCA
This sequence comes from Crocodylus porosus, assembly GCF_001723895.1. Taxonomy (NCBI): domain Eukaryota; kingdom Metazoa; phylum Chordata; order Crocodylia; family Crocodylidae; genus Crocodylus; species Crocodylus porosus. Next base: position 13,755,228 of record NW_017728951.1, on the reverse strand, counting down.
CCAATTCACGCACCCTGGGAGGGCATGGGGGCTGCTAACTGCCTGTTTCACACACACACACACGCACACAATAAAAAGGGATAATCAGCACTGACAAACAGCAGCTAGTCATATGATTACTAATCACTCAACATGACTATGTTCAAACAAGTAGTAGAAAACAAGGGAATAAAAGGATTTTAGTAAGCCAATATATTTCTAATTCAAATCAAACATTTGAAAAGCAGGAAGATAAAAGGAACTCCTATTTTTCCTTTAAAAAAAAAAATATTAAAAACGTTATTCAGGGTCTCCAAGGTAAAGTGTGCCATCGAATTACATTTCTCTACTAAAGCAAAAGAGCTGAACACTGATGATATTGCTGGGTAACCAATGCCATGGTCACAGCTGAAATCACCCAGTCCTGTCTGAGGTCTACCAGCGTCACTAGGAAGCTGAGATCATTCATCATGTCAAAAATAAATTTGAAGTTGATAAGAAAGCTGCAAGCTTTTTATGGAAACAACTTTGGCCCAGCACAAAGTGATAATTAAAAAAAAGAAAATGAAAAAAAGAAAAGAGAAGAGATTGAAGATTGCCAGAAATGCACTCTTCCAGACAACTTTAAATTAACAGTCTGATCATTATATCAAGCAAGAGCAGTGGAGGAAAGTTTAAACAAACACTGATATTAACTAAAGACAGTAACATGAAAAGTGACCCAATGCTGGTTTACAGGTATCCATATAAGAAGAAACATGGGCCTATTGCTGTTATTAAATCTATAACCAAAAAGAAAAACAGCAGATTGTTGCATCCAAATTGTTCAGGATTACTATACAAATAAAGGGTGAGAAAAGATTATGGCATTTGCCCAGACAACAAAAAATCATGAAGCCAAGAATGTCAACAGAATGAATAAATCCAAACTTCTGACAGGGCGGATTTGTTTTAAATCAAATTGATTTATATCACGATTTAAATCACTGGTCAGGAAGCCTCGATTTAATTATTGCTTTCTATGAAAAGTACATTCTTGTTGTTTAATATCCTTTATTCATTTAACTTCTTGAAACTGCATTTTCAGAGAAACTTGCAGAGACAAAAGGGCTGGCTGATGGGTGGGTAAATCAGGTCTGTTAGCTCATCTCCATATACTGCTGTTAACAGAGCCGACCCTAGGGGTGCGCGGCCAGACCGAGTAGTGGCAACCTCAGCACATGCCTGTACGGCACTGTCTGCAGGGGCTCTTCGAAGTGCAGGGCCCAGGGCAGTCACCCCAATTCAGGACTCCCCCACCAGGGACAGCTCTGGCTGTTAACAAGAATGTTCTCTCTGGAGACAACAAACTCTCCCTATGCCTGAAAAAGGGAATTTATGCCCAAAAGCTTGCAAAGAACAATTTTTACAACTATTTAGTTGGTCTAATAAAAGATATCACATCTACTCAAAGAACCTTGCCTACCTATGATCTCTGGAGATACAAACCCACAAGGTTGAGAACTGAAATTAAGCATCACAGAGATGCTTAATATGATCTTCTAGGCTGGGGTGGACTAACTACAGCCTGCGGGCCAGATCTGGTTCACAGCAGGTCCCTCATCCCCTGGCCCAGGCACAGTCCAGCCATGGCACACCCTGCTCCCCCTGACCACACAGTGGGGCTGGGGTGGCTCCACAGCTAACCATTTTCATTGTCTTCCATACAGCACACACAAACCTTACGGAAAATGTAGTAAGATACCTAATGCAAGCCTAAAGCAATGAGGAAGCTTACGTTCTTAAACAGCTTTCCTATCAGTTCAAAAAAAAGCCTTCCACTCTTGCCAACACCCTAATGACTGAGCAGTCAGCTGTGTTACTAGATACAGGAAGAGGTAGCTGGAACAAGTCATACTTTGGGCAATAATTGAGTATGGCTAAAAGAATTCCACCTTGATTTGCACTGCCTCACAGGTAACATCATACAAACATACACTACCCAGGTACAGCTGGGACATGAGATTTTTGGCCAATGAGTTTTTTTTTTTAAAAAAAAAAAAGCTACTCTAGTTTTCTGCTACAGTCTATAGTCTAATTTACTTAGGATAAATAAATATTTTTTCTTTTCACAAGTGTTCTAAGACCCTCTTCTCTCTATCATGCTCCATATAAAGACTCTGCCTCTAAGAAACGCAGTTTTTCATGAAATATCTATTTACCATGCTGGTGTTTTAAAAAAAGGAAATACAGAAAGTTAAAAGGCTCTCCTGTGACTTTTACCCCGAATGTGTTAGCATGATGCAGCAGTTACAGATCCGCTTTGCGGTTGAATTTATTTCACCATTTCCCTATTCTGTACTCAGAAGGAGTTAGCAAAAGTAAAATGCAAGCCCTTTTTCTATTCAAGTGAAATGCATATAAGAACTGGTCTAAACTTGACACACAGCAGTATTCCTGACACCTGTGTGTGCTGTCTGAACTACACAAGGACTTAAATTGAGCAAATTCAATGAACGTCCTCTGCAAAGAGGGCAAAACTCAAAGTGCATACAGTTTACAACCACATGGGGTGTGCAAAATGGAGTTTGAATCTACATCTTCCGCCAATAAGCAGGCCGTAATCAGCAATGTAGACAATTCATTAAGAATTTAGGTTAGATGAGTATAAATTTCTAATGGCTTACAGTTATTTATTTGGGGAGTTATCACTCAGATTATACCACAGAACTCCTTCAAAATATTTTCAAAGCATCAGAAGGATCATATGAAATGCATTAACAAGCCTAATTTTAATCCAGGGTGGGCAATTATTTTCACTCGAGGGCTGCTTAACAAGTTTTGGCAAGCTGTTGCAAGGCTAGCCCCACCCCTTAACTGGTGCCCCACCCCCTGGTCACAATCTTGGGACCAGAAGTCCTACCCTCTAACCCCTGACCTTTGACATGGGATGTCCCTCCTCTTGCCCCCGCCCCCCCAAAGTACTCCTTTTGAGAAGGGGGTTTGCCATCTTGGAACCAGAAAAAAAAGCCAAATCATTATATACTAAAAATCAAACACTGACAATAGCATATTTTAATGTTATTTTTAAAAATATTTTTGTCCTGATTTGTGTGCGTTTTGTTGTGTATATAGATGTGATCGTATAATAGCTCAAAATGAAGTCTTACTCTTGTATATTGTGGGGGGAGCACCCTCACCAGACCCAACGCTTCCTAGTGTAGCCACCCAGAGCCTGCGCCAGGTTGCCCTGCACTACTCCATGTCACTGCCACCTCTGGGCTGCCCAGCACAGTGGCAGCACAGAGTAGACACAGGGCAGCCCAGCATGGCACGGGCTCCAGACGACTATGCCAGGAAGCGCCAGCAGCAGCAGAGGGTCACTTCCCCCCCTGCACTGAGCAGCAGCTTCTGCCCTGCACTGCGACATGTTAAAAGTATCAACTTTTTTTCTCTAGACCACAAGATGAGTCACTCCAAACAAAGGTCTTCCTCCCACTCAGATAGGGTTGGTACTGATTTATTTAATAGATTTTATATGTGGCTAAATTTTAAGAAGGACTAAATTACTGCTAGCGGTTATTACTACTAGTTTCTGTGTTACAGCAATAACGTGATAAAAGAACTGTAGAACAGATGCATTGCTTTCCCTTCCTTGATCTCAGCCTTTGGGCTCAGACCAAGTGTGCAGTTCCTTGCATTCCTTTACATGCATCTGGGCCTACCACAATACACCCCCAACCCCGCCCCCCCCAGGTGTATTATGTTCCAATGGATGCGAAGCCACCTTCCCAACTCTAACCAGACTGTCCCACACACTCCTTTCCCTTTCAAGAGCCCATGTTTTCCAATTGTAGCAGGCAAAGGTACATCCCCCCTAACAAACTAACTCCTGTTTCTTAAGCGTGGTCTCCAAAAGCGGCTCCACGCCCAACTGGGGACTGTCCCAGCGTGCCCCCCTCCACGCCCAACTGGAGACTATCCCAGCGCGCCCCCTTCCACCAATACCAGCACACCTCTCCACATCCAACCAGGGGCTATACTGGCATGCCCCCCCCCTGCCCAAACGGGGACTGGCACATCCCCCAAACCCAATCAGGGACTACCCCAGCACGCCCCCTCCATGCCCAAACAGGGACTATACCAGCGCACCCGCCCAAACCCAAACAGGGACTACCCCGGCGCGCTGGGCTCCCTCCAGAAAGGCCGACCCGACCCGACCCGCTCTTCCAGTTTCCAACCTGCCTCCAAGCCGGCACCCGGCAGCACAAGCCGAGCCCGAGCCCGGGCCCGGCGGGGCGGAGGAGGCGTGGCAGCGGGGCAGGGTTGTCTGCGGGGCCTTGCGGCCCGCAGGGCAGGGCAGGCGGCGGGGCGCACCCGGGGCAGAGGCACTCACGGAACTTGGAGGCGGACGTGTTGATGCTGATGGCGGCAGCGGCGCCCGCCTTGGAGGCCGCGTCGCAGGCCTTGAGCAGCCCGTTGGACTCGGGCAGCAGGGGCAGCGCGGGCTCCGCGGCGGGCGACGAAGCCAGGCCCGGGCCCAGCGCCTGCCGGTAGCCGCCCGCCGTCGCGGCCTCCCAGTTGTTGTGGTTCTGGTCGTCCATCATGGCCTCATAGCTGCTGCTGCTGCCCCCCTCCTCCTCCATGCTCTCCTCCTCCATCCCGCCGCGGGCTGAGGGGGGGGGCTACAGCCGACGGCCCATGCCAGGCGTCACATCTCCGGGCCGCCGGCTCCCGGCGCAGGGCAAGGCAGGGCTTCAGCCGCAAAGCAGCACCGCCACCGCGACACCTCGCGACATCCCGCCGAGAGGCACGACGGGAAACATAGTTGTTTGCCAAAGGCGTGGCGGGGAGGAAGAGGTCAGCGATCACGTGGCGCACGGCGTTGTGACGCAGCACGTAAAGGGGTAACGCTCAGGAGACAGACATTTCGCAATAGGTTATGAAGAAGAGGGATTGGCTCCTGCTGATGTGGGGGCGTGGTCAGAGACTGAGGGGCGGTTTCCTACCTTGGGACCCCCTCACAGCCCTGCCTGGGCCTGGGGAGCAGCCATGCTGCCAGGGGCCCCAGCTGTCAGCCCCTCTGCCCCCCTCCAGGTTTTAAGGCAGACCAGGTTATCTGCATGAATGTGATATCGTTTATTAGACCGACTTAAATAGTTGGGGAAAAAAAATTAAGTAAGCTTTTGGGTTTAAAAACCCTTCGTCAGGCTGAGGAAGTCACTGCAGTTGGTGCACATTCTTCCTGGGTGCAATGAATAGCAAGGAAGCGAGGCTGGTCTGTGGGCAAGACAGGCAGTCAAAGATGTAAACTGAGGAGTCAGTAGGTGAGAGACAGGCTGCGAGGCAGGGGGCAGGGAGAGAAAAGGGGGATGAATGAAGCAGGTAAACAGTGGAGAGGCACCTGGGAAGTCAGACGTTTGTTTATAATGTGTCATAAATCCAATGTCTATATTTAGTCTGTTGTTTTTTCATAACCAGGAGGTTGATGAAGTGAAGTTCGTGGGCTCGTCTGTGAAAAGTGTTTTGTAAATTTTCTTTGAGGATCAGAACTGAGAGATTGGAGAGAGAGTGGTTTTCTGGTGAGAAATGTGCCCCCACAGGTAATTGAGTATTGTTGTCTTCGATAGAGTTCACTGTGGTGCACAGTTGTTGTTTGGTTTCTCCTATGTATTTTCCATCAGGGCATTGTATGAGATGTATTACCTGAATCCTGTCAAGGCACCATGGGTGGGGAGCCAGGCCTCCTAGTGCCTGCCAGCTACCTCCTTCCACCACTGGGTACTTAACTGCCTTAAAGCCCCAGCTCCTGGAGTCCTGGGACTCGAGCAGGTGTCAGCTTGTTGTTTGGTTTTATTTTGCTTAAGTAAATGTCTGGCTCAAATACTGGAAATAAAAATACTGCTGCTCAAATCCTATCACATGCTGTTCCACTAATTAATTTGACTATGTGATGATATAAAGCCTTGCACCCAAGTTACCTAAGAAACCATTTTTATCAGCGTGTCACCTTATATGTGGCATAATGGTTTGGCTCTTGGTTTTTTCCTTCAGCACCGGCAGAAGGGGAATCACAAAAGCTCCTTGGCTCCTAACAACAGCATTTGCTGCAGGGCTTATACATAAAATACAGCATTTCTAACCCACGACATAATATTCAGAGCTGAGACAAGCAGCAATGATTCTTACCCAACTTAGAAGTGGCTAAATATAGACCTTTTGAGTTATGTAAGTGTACATTCGAAAGGGTTTTTCTCTTCTACAGCTGAAAATTACATGCAAGTTTATTACATGCTCTTTTTTGGTTCGAAAGCAAAAAACATCTGAAAACTAGCTGCTATGTGTTTATGCCACACAAAATTATGTTGCACCAATGCAAATATTATATTTGCATAAGTGAATAGTGATTCCATGTCTGTTTGCAAAATAGTGTATGTAACCATATATTCAGTAAAAACTGCCACAAGAGAACATTCTCATTGTGATATCTGAGCAACTACACATTCAGCTCCCCAAACAGTGAAAGAAACACCTCAGTACATAATAACCCATGAACAAGAACAGTTCTGGGGCTGTTCCAGGTGCATCACGTAAGTAATGCACACATACATATTTATAACTATGAAATGTTTCTTTTCTAAAAGGTAGACTATCAAATCCAGCTTTGAATTCCTTGCCTCTTTTCAGAATGTGGCATAACCTTAAGTTATTTCATATCAGGAATGGTTATAAGAGAAGCAATTGCATTTGGTTTCATATTGACTGTTGACAATTTTGTTCATGCATTTTTTCCACTGTAAGAAGTCTGCATGGAGAACTTGAAAATACGACTTTGATAAGAGTAAGTAGGGATGAAGAAGAAAGGTGTTAGGCTATAGGATAAACAGACAAATGATTCTATGTTGAAAACATGAGCGGATTACAAATTTGTTCAATATAGTGATCGACAAGGAAATTATTTGAGAGCATAAAATACAATTGAAAGCCTGACTGTAAACCAATGTGAATGATCTTGATTTGAAGTTAAGAGGATTAAAAGAGTGTAAATAATTCAAGTCCCAGGGGCTGCATTTAGAGATTATTTTCTTACAATTTATACATGTATCCACTCGGGGGAGTGCTTTCCATTTGGTATTCCTTTTAATGTGCATTTTTGTTCATTCACTCTTCCTTGATCATGATGTCAGCTTTCTACCCGGTAGACAGAGTAGGAGATAAGTATTCAGGAAACCAAATACAGCCAAACAAGGATGATAGAAGGAGACCTGGGAACTCTGCTGTCCCAAGAGCTACTAAGTCCCTTCCTAAATTTATGGAAAGAAAAATCTGAATACATGTTAGAAGTTCAGCACCTGCTTGGATACCACATTATGTTAACTCAACAATGCTTCTCTCTCATATAGATTTGTTATTAGTGGCAAATTAATGTGTCAGAAGTCTAAAGAGTCTATACATTTATCTGAATTATATTGTTAATTTTATACAAACGAAACTACAGCCCCTGCTCATGCCTATACACATAATATTACTATATCTAAGCTGTCTTTCCATTTCCTTTCAGCATTAGTTTCCTATCCAATTTTTATTCATCTTTTGTCAGACTATTACAGAACAATGCCAGTCATCATACTGAGATCATGTTATGCCTCTCCCTTAGCTCAAAATAGCTTGAATGTCGCTTTAGCTGTAGGTTGGAACATTTTTGATGCATAGAGGGCTCCTTGGATGACACAGAAGCATTACAGGAATATGGTGGCCATTGCAGAGTGTGGCTGAAGGACAGTGAGAGAGGCTGAGTTTCATTCACCTGCAATTCTACCAACGTCATACACACCATCACTCGCTCAGAGTACCCCTCTGCTGTCTACATTGGACCAACTGGGCAATGCCTACATGACAAAATGAAGGAAGGCCAATCTGACGTACAGAAAGATACACAGGCCTAGGCAGAATACTTTAACCTCCTAGATATTATATTGCTGACCTGACTATTGCAGTTTTCAGGCAGCAAACCTTTAAAAACCAATTTGAACAGGACATTGCAGAGCAAGAAATCATCCACAGGATGATTGTGTTAAGTACAGTGAGCAGACATGGAAGACAGCATGCAACGTGCATCGTGGAGACCAACTGGCAGCTTCGGGAATGGGGTCTCGGCAGGCTTTGGCTTCCTGCTAGCCGACACCAACCCAGACGTAGTGGGGATCACTGAAACGTGGTGGGACCCAACACGTGACTGGGCGGTGAATATCAAGGGCTATGGGCTGTACAGGAGGGATAGGACAGGGAGGAAAGGTGGGGGTGTGGCGCTCTACATTAAGGAGGAATACGTCAATTAGCAAAGAATCAGAGACGGGGCACTCTGAAGTGCTCTGGGTTAGAATACGAAGTAGTCATGGCGAAAGTGACTTAACAGTGAGGGTCTACTACAGACCACCCAACCAAGGGGAAGAGCTAGACCAGGAATTCTTAAGTCAGCTTACGGAGGTAAGGAAGTCAAAGGATGTGGTCATCATGGGGGACCTGAACTTTCCAGACATCTGCTGGAAAGAGCTGTAAGCCAGATCTGACTGCTCACGTAGGTTCCTAGCCCAAATGCAGGACCTCCATCTAACCCAGGAGGTGCACAGCCCCACCAGGGGAGATGCCTTGTTGGACCTGGTGCTGGCCACAGGTGACGACCTGGTGAGGGGGCTGAGGGGGCTCGACCACCTGGGCAACAGCAATCATCACCCGCTGGAATTCACCGTCCAGCGCAAGGTGGTAAAGGGCTACAGCAAGGCAGCAGCCCTAGATTTCAGGAGGGCGGACTTCAATGAGCTAAGGAGAATAGTTGGGGAAGCACTGAAGTCCCGGAGGGGAGGGGAGCCAGGTGTCCAAGAAGAGTGGTCACTTCTTAAGGAGACAATCCTCCAAGCCCAAAGGGAGGTAATCACAGCACGGAACAAAGGGGGCAGGAGGGCACAAAAGCCCCTATGGCTCACAAAAAGCATCCGGGAATGTGTCCTAGCTAAAAGGGAGGTGCATACCCAATGGACAGAAGGGGCCATCACCAGGGAGGACTATACTGCAGTTGCTCAGGGATGCAGGGGGACAGTCAGGAACACCAAGGTAGAGATGGAACTGGGACTAGCTTCCTGGATCAAGGGCAACAAGAAGTCCTTTTTTAAATACATGGGCAAAAAGAAGGTTCCGGGTAATGTGGGGCCCCAGCAGGACACACTAGGAAATTTGGTCGTCACACCAGATGACAAAGCCAACATATTTAACGATTTCTTTGCCTGCATTTTCCTGAGCAGGGACTGGAACAGTCACCGCCCCCTGTGGGCCCCCCCTTAGACCCCAGGGGAGGTGCATCTAGGCCAAGAGTTAGTGAGGAACTAGTGAGGAAACTTCTGGAAGGACTGGATGTATTCAGATCAGCTGGTCCAGACGATCTCCACCCTAGAGTACTGAGGGAACTGACTGAGGTCATTGCGGGACCCCTGGCACAGCTTTACGAGCACTTGTGGTGCTCTGGTGTGGTGCCAGAGGACTGGAAGAGGGCCATTGTGGTTCCCATCTTCAAAAAGGGGAGGAAGGAGGACCTGGGAAACTACAGACCACTTAGTCTTACCTCAATCCTGGGCATGTTTTTCGAGAAAATGATTCTGGCACATGTCCACGAGGGGCCAGCAGGGGAGATTTATGCTTAGGGGCAATCAGTACGGGTTCATTAGCAGCAGGTCCTG
>NW_017728951.1:13715378-13744714 GCF_001723895.1 Crocodylus porosus | reverse complement strand
TTGCTGGGGTCGTTTGACCCCAGTACTCTTTCCTGCCATGGCAGGGGGTCAGACTCAATGATCTGCTCAGGTCCCTTCCGACCCTAGAAACTATGAAGTATGGTTTAAACAGGGACTATGGATTCTTAGCCCATTACCTGGATTAGTTTTTGTGACTCCTTTGTCCCATCAAGTGTGTTGCTTATATGTTGCCTCTCCCACCTCTCCTCTCTGTGCTTCCCTTCTCTGCTTATGTATTCAAATTTCCCTCTCCTTATACACAGGTTTATGCCCATTCTTTTATAGCATCTAATGAAGTGAATTTCAGCCCACAACAGCTTGCTATAGAAACAAACACACATTCACTCTTGCACCCATACACACACTGATTAGTCTATAAGTTGCAAATCTACTCTGCCTTCTATGAGTACTTGTACCCTAGTGATTCTTGGCTGCCATAACCAGGATTGATGTACCACCAGGACTGCCCTAAATGGAGAAAGGCAAGAGCAATTTTGTGTCACATCTGGAGCTGAGCTCACAACCCTTTAGCCATAGTTGAAAACTGAGGGCACACTGTTGCTCATTCATTTGATCCTCAATTGTTTTATTTAATACACTGATGTCAGAGTGAGTCATACTTAATTCACAATCAATCAGTTATTCCAGAACTGAGTTTTTATACACACTTCAAATATATTATTTTCCCAACAGTATCAGTCCAAGAAGTAAATTTAAATGTGCGTAAGATTTATAATTCTATTTTCTGTTAGCAATATTGGAATAATCTGAGTGATTTGTGATCATGTCACAGTTGAAGAGGCAATAATAATAATGGCTAAGAATGAGTTCCAGTCCCTATTGTAAACCCTTATTTCACATCATAATTAATCATATGATTTATTTCCTCACTTCTAATATTGTACATTCACTAATACAAAGGAATATGTCTGTTTTACAGTTGTTTTATCACATTATTGTTTTAACACAAACTAGTAGTAATAACCGTTAGCAGTAATTTAGCCACATATAAAATCTATGAAATAAATCGGTACCAACCCTATCCAAATGGTGAGAAAACTGAGGCACAGGCTAAGTGGCCTGCTTTCACGCAAGGATTTCATAATGGGATTAGTCTATCATATACACTTCATGCAGCAGTGCCTACCGTTTTTAAAACTGACTTCTGAATTCCATTGTAACATCCTAGTTGCTTTTTTGCACTATTATCTTTCTAAATAAATTCCTTTTGGAATGAAGTTTTTCTTACTTCAACTCAGGCTCAGGTCACAGTTGTGTATGTTCAGAAAGTCTGAGCATAATTGGCCCTGTCACTTGACTTACACTTAAACACACACGTGCATGCACACCTGCTTCCAGGTTCTCATCAACTGTATTGTGTCTTGATAACGGCTGTAAGTAGTAACAATAAACTTAGATTTGTATAATTCATGCAGAGCGGGGAAACAAGCCAACTTGGAAGAAACTTGATTTAAACACTTTTAAAACTCAAATTTATAAATGTGCAAAAGGCTTCATATAGTGTGCTATTACGTTATTTCTGATCATACTGAAAAGTTGGAATGAGCAGGAATTTGGTAGTTTGGTTCTGAATCAGTGTAAGTATGGAGACAGTTAAACTGAATGGTTGAGAATTTGAAATTGCTGCACTCAGAAACTATTGTCGACAGCAGTCTGGTTACACAGGTGTCAAGCCAAGTAGCCGCAGATAAAAAACACATCTGCGCCCCTTATTTTGTAAATGATTATGTACATGCCTAGTTCTTTGCATAAGTACTTCCACTGCAGTCTTTGGAATGCTCTGTTCAGCAGTTAGGTTAGTATACTCACCTGGAAGGAGAAAGTCTTTGCTTGAAGGACTATTCAACATGAAATCTATAATTTGTCCTTGGAGTCTATGTGAGCAGTACTATTGACTTCAGTGGAATAACTCAGCTGGCGAAAGTTTTTCACATGATAAATATTTAAGAAGTTTATATCCCCACTTCCCAGCTTCCCCATGCTCTGACTGCGAACAAACATTGTCCTTATGCCTTTGCAGACATGTACCACAGATTGAGGCACAGCGCCAGGGACACCAGATTAGGCTCCTAAAACCCTGGGAGCTTCAGGCGCCCGACCCTACAAGGCAATGTCAGTAGACACCAATGAAGCAGATCAGCTGTGCCAGGATACATGATACAGAATAGATGATTCTCATCCAAAGACAACATCTGTTTATACCCTTCATGAACATTTCTGGAAATTTTTCAACCCACATACTGAGAACTCAAAAATTAAACAGTCAAGATTAGACTTCATAGACATTAGGACTGGAAGGGACCTCGGAAGATCGAGTCCAGCCCCCTGCCCGAGAGGCAGGAAGATATGAGCTGTTCAGACAGAAGGCTCCTCATTAAATCTGCATCCTCATGCACATATCTGGAAATGCAGTGAAGCAGATCCTTTGTCTTGTTCTGCTCCCGTTGCGCTCCAGTCTGAACAGGAACCAAGAATGTAGCTAGGAATGGATGTTTGAGTGCACACCAAAGGGCTAGAATATATCACAGCAGATCAAATTATTACACCGCAAATTATTTAAGACAAAACACTGAATATTGCCCCCTGCATATCCTGGAACCCACAGAATACCAAACGAAAGGAAAGGAAAAACATTCCTGGATTGTTTAAAAAAATGGTATTCAACTTTGCTTATTTAAGGAAGGTTTCAAAATTAACTGAGTGGGCAGTAGCCTAGCTGGAGTCTCTCAGACATCCATTTTTTGGTAGAAATGGATGGAAACCATCCATAAAGGCTTGCTAGAGATTCTCCTAACGGAGTAATTCCCAGTGATCAAAGAACTAGCATGGTTTAAAGGAAACTGAGGAACAGGAAGTGTATGCTGCCATTTATCCCCTCAATCTAGAGCACATAGAGGGATGGGGGGCTAAGTGGTAACTGTACAGCAAGCTCAAGACAAAAAAGCTCTCCAAGCTCAAGCAACAGAGGTGAACGTACAGCTGCAGGGAGATGATGTGTAGAGACAACACCTCTTGAAAAATTCTAGTCATTAGTAAATAATTCATCTTTTTCTTCTTAAAGTCACTTCCATCTGTTTTTTTTTCTGCAATATGTCTTTGAAAATATGCCTCTATTGACAGAAGAAATCTTTTTTTTTGGTCTATGATGAACAACTTAATAATGCTATGTTTGTCAGAAATAAAAACCTACATAGCCTTCCTATACAACCTTACAGGCCTACCATATCTGCTATGTTACATTACGGTGTGATGCAGTTTCTGTATATAACCTGGTAATATAAGCAAGTGTCAGGTTCCTCTAGCTGTGATAAAAGGCTTAAAGATATTCCAAATGTTATTTTCGAGATGAAAGTAGAGATTTTAGTCGTGTCAGCACATGTTTTTCCAAGATTCAGACCACCCACATGCTATTTTCCTTACCAAGTAAAATGATCCCTGCTATGCTGTGCTTTCATTACAGCTACTTTTTCTCCCCATCTTTGGGCACATAGTAACACGTCATTTTAAAGAAGGAAAGGGATTATTATAATCGTAGCTTTCTCTGGAGTGTTCATGAAGGTGCTACAATGACCATAAAATGTATTTGTTGGTTTATTCACCATAAATAAATAAATGAACAGCAATGCCCACATCTCTCCCTACACTACATCCCAAGAGTGTGCTTTCATTTTCCAGGCAGAATTCCTTTAAGGTCAAAGTATCATTTAGTCTTCAAGTGCATTCACAACTTGCTAAAAGAGTGTTAGGAATTCAGTCTTCATGTCCATTCAGTCTTCACCCTTCATGCTAACTACCAGTAAAATGTCTTCCAAGGGATCCCAGATACTACAGTGCTGATGATATGAACATTGGATCGCATGTATAATACTTAAAGTTGTTTCATACAGGCCACTAGTTAATTTGGGGTCAATACCCGAACCGACAAATTCAGGTGAAATCCTTCATATTAGGTGTGAGAATAAACGTGTGAGTGAAAGACTTAAACATACAAAATTATACATTTAAAATACATTAAGGTTACAAAGCCAAGCACTCAAAAGTTAGGAAATGGTAGAGTGAATCTGTTGTCTGGGAGTGGGTACCTGTGATACCATTTTTGATTATATGACCCCTTATTTTTTCCACCAATCCATTTCATTCAATGTACAAAATGGCTGTGCTAATTTAACGTGTACACTCATTATTCTTTCTCTTCATTGCTCACTGAGTGGCCCTGAGTCTCTTTTTATTCTACAGTATCTACCCTCTGCTATGAAGACAGAATTATTTATTTCCTCATAGGCTTTGCTGTGGTATTCATGGCAGTACGTGACTGCTTTACTAATATCAATTTATTTTCACAATAACCTGTGAGATGAGGGCACAACAACCCATTTTACAGGCAGAGAACTGATGTGCAGAGAAATAAGGGTCAAAAGTATTCAGTCGTTTTGGACAATCAATTTGAGATGCCCAGGACCTGATTTTTCAGAGTCCTTGGCATTATATAGCATTTCTTATATTCAAATTATTGGCCCCGTGGTTTCATTGCAAGGGCAAAAAAGCATTTTCTATCAGACAGTTTTATTAATCTTGATATTTTTCCTTTTGAGGGAAAACTTTGAATTTAGTTTTGCATATCTCTGTTCCCAAGGCTCTGTCTACACTGTGGACTTCTGCCAGCATAGCTCTGTCATTCAGTGGTGATCCCAGATGGACACATCTGTGTCGGCAGAAGTCGTGAGCAGTGGCAATGTTACAGTGGCAACATGGAGCTTTTAGGATTAGAGCTTCAAGTGGCAGGAGGAACAGAGAGAGGTCATTTATTATGCAATACAAATTCTGGTTGCCAGTAATTAGTTGCATCCTCTGCTGTTCCTATCACAGCGAAGCACTCCTCCTGTATACCATTGTACTATACAGTCCATTCAGTCCCATATGTTGCTATCATAGGAGCTTTGCACCAGATGAATAATTAATACATTTTATTGTTTAATTCACTGTTAATTTTACCTTAATGGTTTCTTACAAAATGAATCTTCTTACCTTCTGCCACTTTATGCACACATTATCCATTGCTGCAGATCTTAAAAGTTACAGCAATTGCCTCTCCGCAACTCTGGGCTAATGTATGCTCATTGGAAAAGGCCTGTTCAAGGCATTATAAAAGCATCTGAGCGCCTACCAAAAATAACTGAAAAACTCAAGTGCAAAGGTACCTTGTGAACGAACATCAGTGCTTATGAATTATGGAAGTACAGAAATCAAGGAAGTTACCAGGGAATGCTTCTTGCTTCTAAAAGGTTCTGGGCTGAGCCCAAGTTTGAAATATATATAGGCATATTTTGAAAAGCCAGTGTATTGTTCAGAGCTCCAGTGTCCTTCTCGGCTTCAGCTTGATTAGATAAAGTGACTGTCCTTTATCGTGTACTCTTTGAAAACAAGATCAAGTAGGGCTGATAGCATGTTGGAAGTTAAAACATGTTTAAATATTTAATGAAATCAGGAACTCACATGTGGTGACAGTGATGCCTTACTAGATGAGCCTAAAGCATGCTTGGTATTTTCCGTTAGCTGGCATTGCCACCAGGGGGCCTTTACGTTTCACGACTGAAATGGAACATCTTTACACAAAATTAAAATTGTTACATTATGCAACCGGCATACACACTTCATTTAAATCCATGGCTTTAAACCCAGTCTGCTGTAGGTTTCTCATTCAGATTTCCATTCTGAAAGGCTAGCTGCCTGTCAGAAGCTTGGCTTCAGCTCACCCCGGCCTGATCAAAATGAGTTGGCCTGATTTCACTGCATAATATGCACCACCTGTGTTCCAGAGGAGCTGAACTGGCACCAATTTATTTTCATCGAAGCCAACCTATATATATCATTTTGGTTCCTATCACACATTTAGGCTTTTCATGAGAATCCCAGTAGGGCTTACATGACAATATACCACAGATAACATTTCAAAATTTGAAATGACATGATTTTTCATGGCATTACATTAGACATAGATACAGCTCACTATGGTGACCACTGGGTTGGCTAGTGCTGCATAAGTCATTAGCAGCTGGAAACCAGGAGCACACTTTTATGCTGTATAATTATGCTACGAACATCAAGATGGCCATGGTCTTATGAATGCAAAGGAGATAACCCAAACAATATGTAAATTTTGTGCTGTTTCATCATGTTTTCTAATTTGACTTGCTCCATTATCTCCTGGTAATCTCTCACCATTACTAAACCTTCATTTGTGTGTCCAGTCTATTGCAAGATTTCTAAAAGCACACCATTTATCATGCAAGTCCTTCTTGACTAAAAGCAAAAGAAAAGAGAAACCCTAGCCTTCTCAGAAACACAGTATGTTTCTTGTACCTTTAAGTATTTCATTACTTTCTCACAGTTTCTTATTTGGAGCCCACACATAAGTTCCTAACAAACAACTTCCATTCCAGTAAAATAAGGTTTAATGAATGGAATAAATTAGGTTAAATATTCTTTCTGGGAGTCTCTCAGTACTTTTCATAGTGGATTTAGTTGCTTGATTTTTCAATTTTTCTTTCTTTCTGCTTTCTATCTGCCAGTTAAGGTATAAACAGATTTTGGGTGCCAAAGCAAAACTGAAATTATACAAAGAAAAATGCTGAAAGCATTTGGAGTAACACTGCTGAGAATAAGCTTTTCTCACCTAATAAAGTATTCATTTAAAGGGGTACTGTAAAAAAAATTCAGCCAAAAGTTTGAGAGATTTTTTTTCTCTGATTTTCCAAGGTTATAGAAGCCCAGCACAAAGTAGTTAGTATTTGGTTTTTTACCAATAAAACAATTCATCCTTTCCCCATGCAAACGCTTGGAAAAGCAGTGTTGTGGTGACTCAAGAGGACTAAACAGTGAAACTGAGTCATCAGGTTTCATCTTCCAGGGCAAACTAAGTGTAAACAGCAGCAAAATCCACTAAAGCTAAACTACACTTTACCACTACAGCCGACATCATCATTCAACTACAGAGTTAAAGCAGAGCAATCTTGGCCTCTGACATAGGCACCAACTTTTATTTTTGCCCGGGGTGGGGCCCTAAGATGATGGACATGTGGAAAGTTTCTTTGATTAAAGACATTTGACGTATTTCAAGTGTAAGATCAAGTATAATGGTAGTAAATCAATATGTTTCGTTCTGGAGCACTGAACAATGAAGTCCAGAAGAAACAGAGTGATCCATGAACTTCATTCATGAATTCTGTATGTGATTTGTGGTGCTTCTGCACCACAGAAGACTCCAGGCTGGGAAAAAATACTTAATAGAAGAACATGAACAATGCAAATTGCAACAAAAAGCCTGATATACCAAAACACACAAGCTGAATAATTACATGACTTAAATGACAAGAAAATGTTTGCACCCAAGCATATCAGCAACCTATCGTGTCATCCCAAAATTGGTCTGAGACAGTATGTTAACAATGTGAGTATTACTGAAATGAAATTGGCTTGCTATTCAATCCCAACGGGCTTATGTTCATCAAGAAAAGATAATAAAATGGGAAGTCATATTATTTTTTAACTGCCATTTCTACTCACCCCCCAAACCGTCCCCAGAAGCAAACAACAAATTAAAAGAACTTTCTTTTATACTGGCCATAAACAAAAGTTCACTCTAGATGGTAACAACAACAACAATCATCAAGTCTGTACCCATATTTAAGTTACTTTTTAAAAATACATTTAACCTTTCCACAATAACCACAATAACAACAGCAACCTTCCAATATAAATACAACTCAAAAAGAACTGAAATAAGAGGTTTAAAAGGATGCCCCTCACTCCCAACCCACAGCCCCTTGGCCTGGCTGGTTCCCCACACTCCTGACCCACCAGGCCCCACCAGCCCTGCTGGTGCCCCTCACCCCTGACCTGCTCCCTCTGCCCTTAGCTATCTAGTTTGTGGGGAACAGGGTGGGTGTGGACATAGAGGGGTAGGAGGGGGCACAGGTGACACAGCGGAGGGGTGGGGGGGCACATGCCCCTTGAGATTTCTGTGCCTGCAGCAGGGCACAGGGCTGCAGCCAAGTCGGACCAGCTGCGGGCAGCAGCCAGCTCCACAGCCCAGCAGGTGAGACCACCATGCTGCCATGTCTGCCAAGGTGAGGCACCCCATGTCCACCCGGCAGCAGTGGGGACACAGCTCTGCACCACTGCTGCTCCTGCACCTCACCTAAGCAGCCATGGTGGCTGGGCTGGCTGCAGCCCTGCACCCCACTGTGGGCACAGAAGTCTCAGGGGGCATGGCCTCTCTGCCACATCACCTGTGCCCCCTCCCCCCCGCCGCCGCCCCATAGACTTACCTGGAGGGAGCTGTAGGAACTGCTTGGCTGCCATGTACATGTGCATGCACACATGCTTATGGCACCTCCTGCCTCTGATCGCTCTCCCTGTTCCCCGCAGTCCCAAGCAGCCCCTTTCAGGCTGCAAGGGGAAACCCACAGCTTCCCATGTTTTTCTCCTTTAAAAGAGAAAATCCACTTTTTTCCCCATTAAAGAAGAAAATACATTTTTCCACAGCGAACCAAAAACCCGGATCCCTAGTAATAGCTTAGGAACTCAGTCATCATTCCTAAGCATGTCACCTTACTTCCAGCATCCTCAACATATTAAATTAATTATCAAATTAATCCATCTTTCACAACATAAAACAATATAGAAATAATATAGAAATATTACATAATTCTCAGGTTTGGGCCCTGACAGCCATCTTCCTGAGGGGGGCCAGGGCCCTCAGGCCCCCACATACCCAGTGCCAATGGCCTCTGAGCAAAAAGCATGGGGACACGTTTAAAATTTAAATTATACAATTTTTAAAAAGAACGGGAGAAACTGTAGCACATTATGGAGTCACCTTTTGCTCCTTATCTCACAAAAGTACACTCATGGGGCATATTCAGACAAGTGCTCACATGCAGTTTGCAGAGCATCCAAACTGTCTGAGGTGCCACAAACCACACGCAACCCATGAGCAAGCATTTTCTATGCTGCAAATGTGCAGTGTGGTGCCAAAATTTGATACCAGGAACTCCTGATATAAAAAAAAAAAAAAAAAAAAAAGAACACTGCAAAGAAGAAGCAGTGTGGCACATATTCTAGGAGCCTGCACTGGAGCAACTGGAGGCTGGGTCCTCCAGGGAGATGCTCTGGCTGGTGGCCAGAGTGTTCCCACTGCTTTAGGTGTCCCCCAGCCCCTCCACCACCAAGAGTCTGGAGCAATAGGGCAATGGCAGTTTCCCCGAAGCACAGCATTTTGCTCCACAGCAAACCCCATGTGCAGGGGCATGTGCAGCAGCAAAAAGCAGTGGCACAAATTTGTGCCACTGCTTACTTGTGCTGCAACAAACAAGCATGCCTGCATATGGGAATGTGTCCAGGGTGTCTATCTTGAGCAACACCATACATGTTCAGCCCCATGTAACTTTTCAGTTGTTTCAAGAGTAGGTCGTTTAAGGACAATTCCAATCAATTAGAGAGAGTTTTATGGTACATATTTTGCAAACACTTATCATTTTTGTGCAAAATGCCCAGCTGCTCAGCAACTGTTACAATGGCCTGGGTTTGTATGAACTGCACATCAAGTTTTCTGCTATAGATACTTTCTCTGAAAATACAAGTTGTGTGAGATTCCTCCTCCATAATTGAGCATCAGTGGATACCTCAAGCTGGCAGGCAGTAAGAAAAAAGTGGAGCTTTTTCACATCTAGGTTTGAAGTTTGAGTCCTTACTCTCTTTTATTCCATGCACAAACCAGAGAGAGGAAATATTAATCACATCATATGTTCCCTTTCAAGAAGCCTCAGTGTTGGTGAGCCTGGGTCTCAGAATCAGGTTTTATTTCCAGTCTCTTTAAACTAATCATAAACATTGTATGTGATTTCCTGCTCCAGTGTCAATTTAGTATTTATACTGCTCAATGTTTGCTACGATCCAGTCCAAAAATGTAGCTGGCTGCACTAGTGTCCTGTTTGAAAAGTGCTGTAGGATGAAAGGAATTAACACAAATGCAAGATATTATACAGATACACTCTTAGAAAAAAAATAGCAACAGTAAATGCCAGAATAATTTTTCCACTATACTTTCAGAGCAAAGACGCATAAAAAAAAAAGAATCAGGCTTCCGCCTCTTGCATTCAGCTGAAACTGCTCTCTCCAAAGTCTCTAATGACCCTTTTTTCACCAAATCTCAGAACCATCCTCAAGTTCTTCAACCTGTCAGCTACTTTTGACACCATAAATTGCACTCTGATTGCAACAGTGACCCCCCTTCCATGACTGTTTTCACCTGGTTTTCCTCCTAGCAATCCAGTCGTATCCCTATGGTTCTAGTTTGCAAGGGCCTCTTTTCTACGTGGCTCTGTCCCCAGTCCCCTTCTCTTCTCCCTCTGCTCTTATATTTTACTAATCCCATCTACAAATGCAAAGTCAACTGCCATTGCTATGAGGATAACTTACAGATGTGCTTCTCCACACCTAACACATCTCTTTTAGCCAAACTAAAAATATCACTCCACCTCTCCTACATTACTCTGTGGGTGCCTACCCATCAGCTCCACCTCCACATGGATAAGAGGAAGTTCTTAGTTTTCCCTCTCATCCCTTCCCCATTACCTCCTTTCACTGAGAACAGCAGCAGCACCCTGCCTGGCACTCATACCTGAAACCTGGACAGCATCTCCAAGCCTAGGTTCTCCTATCTAGGAGTGGAAGTCTTGCAGATTTTTTTTCTGGGCAACATTCAAAGATTCAGTCCAACCTACCCATCCATCCACCTAAATCTTTTTTTCCAGACTCTGACCATCTCACATTTCTATTATGGTGACAAAAATGAAATGAAATATGAAAATAAATAGAAAATATGAAATTCCAAAATATGAAAATAAATGGAAAAATCATGTGAAGGCAAACCAAGAAAAAATCTGTACCATAACCTTATTTACCTGATTGCATATTTAGAAAAATACAGTAAACAAAACGTTTTCCATAAGTACAATTGATTGTTTGAAATAAGAAATTAGAACATTTGAAATTAAAACAGTTCCATCTGATAAAGTGTGTACACAGAAAAAGTACGGCTGGTTACTGTAATAGCAGGAAATCTGAATAAAATCTAATTATTGCTAATGTGTTTTTCTTAAAGTATTTTCCATTGAGGTGAAATGTAAAGTATCATACTGTGCAAGTGAGATTCCTGCTGCTTTATAAAATAAGGTAACTGCCATGCAAAAAAAAAAAAATCACTATTATGCATTTAATTTCCTTCACATAATTCAGGCAAGCACTTAATAAACTATTTACTTAACAGAAGCAGCCTGTGGCCAGTCACTTGGAATGGCTTCAAATACGAGACTGTCCCTAAGTTCCTCCTGGATTATTTGTATAAGCAAATGTTTTTTAAAAAATCTCCTGAGAAGAACAAAGTAAAATGGCCTGATTCCCATCTCCTTTTCCTTGGTATAAGAAGGAAAGCTCCAATTTGTAAAATATAGAGAAAGCAGGGCATTTGCTGCTGAAGCATGTATTCTGCAATTCCTCTGACTGCTTTAGGCATCAACCATAATGCTCCTCCCAACCACCAAACTCAATCCATCTACCCCCAGCTACTTGCTGTGTGCACTTTCAGACCCATATTTTAATGACTGTTTTCACTTGGGAGCAAGAAAGATTCTCCAGATACAGGCCGATGCATATGTTTACCCAGTCTACTCATAGAATGAGCCAAACTTGGCCAAATTCATCCAGAGGATGATTATGATGAGACTACTTTTATTTTTACATGTTCATACATGCTTAGCTGAATTTGGAACTTACACAGTAAGGGTCAAAAATTTCAAAACAACTTCATAAAAAGAAATTAACCCTCAACATACAACAAGAGGCAAGTAATTCTTTTGCTTTCAGATACAGGTGAAACTAAGGCAGAAGTTCAAAGCCACACATGGTATAGGCTTAGATTTCTGTTGATTCTGGCTCCCAGTACACCTACTTGACAATCTAGCTACCTAATCCAAGATTGTTACTCAGAGACCAGAATGTCAACAAGCACCTCATGACCCTTTGTCTTCCACTGACCAGCAAACAACATACAACAGTCATCATCAGACATCACGCAACAGCATAGTTTCTTCAGTGCGATCAAAGGCCAAGCACACAAAGAGCTGTCCCTCTGAGGTCTTAGGATGGAACAACACTTCTTAAAGACAGTTCTACCATCAACACATGGTGGAAGTAACCCTCCAAGAGCTTTTGAACTGATACTCTACTATCAAAATTAATACCACCAAAGCCATTCCACAACACCTCATTAAGGACTACCTTACAGATCCACCAACCTACCAAGAGGCCTTGAAAGCCATAGAGTGGATGAAGAACAACAAAGCCTGTGGTCTTGATGGAATACCAGCTGAAATGTATATGCATGGTGGAGAAAAAAGCTCCCTTACCAACTCCAAACCACTATTCTAAAAATCTAAAAATATGAACAAATTGCCAGTGCCTTGAGAGATGTCAGGATTGTAGCCATGTTCTAGAAAGAAGAAAGATTGGATTGCAACAGTTTCTATGGCCTTGCATTCCTATCCATAGCAGGGAAGATTCTTGCCTACATTCCTCAATAGAGTCACTCCTTTCACCAAGGAGATTTTACCCAAGTCCCAAAGTAGCTTCAAACCACTCAGAGACATGATCTCTGTTGTTAGACAGCTGCAGAAGAAGTGCCATGAATAATACATGAATAATAAAGAGACCTTCTCATGGCCTTCACTGACCTAAGGCCTTTGATTCAGTCAACAGAGAGGTCCTGTGGAAGATCCTGATGAGATTTGGATGCCCACCAGAAGTTTTGGACTCAATGTCAATCCTCTATATGAACTGGAAGGACAGCAGAACAAAAGGCAGCATTCTGGCTCAAGTAAATACCACCAGCATCGAAGCCATGTTCATACAGCACGAGCTTAGTTGGACAGGACACAGACACCAGCTCCTGAAATGGGTCCTGCACTCCAGCTCACTTTGGTTACCACTACAGAGGTAGGCAAAAGAGATTCAAGGACACTGTTGCAGGGCACTAAAGAAAACTGCCTAGGGCCCTAAGAGCCAGACAGGGAGAGGGCCCTAAGAGCCAGCCAGAAACCCCACAGGTGCAGGTTACTATGGCACCAAGCTAACAAGGGAATTAGCCTGCACCTGCACCCGGTCAGCTGATCGGAAGAAGTCAGGGCCTTGGGTACATATATACCCCAGGGCTGAGTTAGTTCTCTGGCAGCAAGCAGCCAGGGGAAGGAGCCTCCAGGCAAGAATTGCCCAGAGATGCTGATGGAAGCCTGATATACTGCCTATAGAGCTAATAGGTCTCCAGGAGCTCACCAGGTACCCTGGCCTATAAGGCACTTAGTGCTGGGAGGGAAGTTTGACTCTTTTAAAGAGACAGAACACATCCTGAACTGCTTGTATTATGTTATAGCCCAGGGGCTCACATTTTGGTTGCTGTTTATAAACTGGTGGACCAGACTGCAGCTACTGGGGGAGAAGGAGGCCTTATTGGGGGCCCACTACAGTGTGGAGACCCCAGCACTAGGTGGGACACAGTAACAAAGGGGGTGAGCAGACCCCAGTGCCAGGGGGCACAGAGACAGGGCTACGAAGAGCCCAGTGATGACTGGAGGCTGAGCTAGGCTAGGGTCTCAGAGAGACAATTTATGAATGCCATCTGTGAGGCTTGGGGCATGGTAAAGGGGTCGTTTTGGAGCCACGCATCTAGCCCATAAGGCTGACAGTGTCCTGTGAGGCATCCATTTTGAGCTGGACCCAAAAAAGAGTCCAAGAACCCACAGGGTTCAATGAGGTCCATCAGGACTGTGTCCAAACACAAATTCAAAAGCAGCCTCTCTATTTATTATAATTACTAGCAAGACGTGGCAGGAGAGGAAATGGGTGCCCATTCAGCAAGATTGGCATGGTCACGGAGCCCTAGAGGCATCACAGCCATCCCTGGGGACCCCATCCCATGACAGGCACCTAGAAGACTAATATGAAGAAACTAGCAAATTGCCCATCAAGAATGATGTGGGGCAGGCAGGGACAGAGCACTGCTACCCACCACACCACATTCCTTTCTTCTGGAACTGTTTGCTGTATCTACAGCTGAACATGCAGATCTTGGATTGGCCTCTTCAGTCATCTCTGGACTCACCAATGATTTCCCTTTCTACTGGAAGATTATCTTCTCTTGGAAGGCTGAAAGGGCAGGAGTCATGTAGATGGGTAGGAAAAAAGTCAACAATATTTTGTAGATTTTTCCCTTTTTCCAAGTTGTTGTCGCTCCTGTGCAGTGCTCAGACTACTAGGACCAGATTCTATTCTGCCTATTAGGCATCTAAGTGCAATTCTATTCCACCCTGAAAATCAAGTAATGCATTGACTTTTGTAACACACTCTTAAGATTGCATCACAAAAAAAAACAGTGAGGAAGAGGAGGACCCATCCATTTTTTATGACTTGTTTTTCAGGGACTCAAATTAGATGGAATAGAATCACACTTAGATACATAACTCTACTTACGTAGAGTACCTACAGGTGCCTAACTGATGGAATAAAATCTCGCCTCTAGAATCTACCCCTCTCTACAAAAGCTCATAATGTTAAATGTTTCCAGCGTCCCTAAAATGAGAAGTCCTTTTTTAATTTTCATAACACAATAAAAGAAACAGGGTGGACTGAGAATCCAGATCTTTGACTTGCTGGGCATGTTCTCTTACAACAAGGCTATTGGTCAGAAACCTAACAGTTATGTTCAAGAGGGAATGATGGATGCTGTGCCTTATTGTAAACTATGCTGTGTTGGTATGTTAAGTTTTAGATCTGCTTGCTTTCCTTCTAGCCTATGAATCTTTCACTCTTAGCTGCCCAACGGGCCACCTTCAGTAAGTGAGGTGGAGTCTCCCAGCCCATATAGGGCAGTTTCCTGGGAAGTGGGAGATGCTTTCTAAAATCCTGCAGAGAGAGATGAGTCTAGAGCTGCAGTCCCCCACTTCTGAAGCTCTTACTGCTGGACAGGTAGAGAAAAGATGGCCACATCTCATTATCTTTCTACATTAGGTATGATATCTAGCCTCATTAGGTATCAGGAGGCACTACTTCACAGTCAGGATGACAAGGATTTGGAACCAACTTCCAAGGGAAGTGGTGCTTGCTCCTACCCTGGGGGTCTTCAAAAGGAGGCTAGACAATCACCTAGCCAGGGTTGTTTGACCCGAGCATCCTTTCCTGCCCATGGCAGGTGGTCAGACTTGATGATCTACTTCGGTCCCTTCCAACACTACCAACTATGAAACTATGAAGAACCAGCCAAAGCGACCAGGCATCCTTACTAGCTGACAGCAACAACCCATTAAGGCAACCTTGATCTACTGTGCACATCTTGAAACTGGAATGTAGTGTAGCTCTGTCCCACAAGGCTTACAATGTAAGTAGTACCAACAAAACAGAGAAGCAGGATGGAGGGAGTATGCTCATTATGTGGAGTATGGTAAAGTTTTGGGATACTTCAGACATTGGCACACCAAATTAACTATTCTGATCTGAAATGGTGCGGTAGGCACTAAGACTAAAATGGCAATTAGTTACATTTTATCCACTTATTTTCATATCTGGTTCTTCATCTTTCAAAATGAGTAAGTAACTAATATGTGCAGCAGCAGCTGCTACTCCTGATTACAGTCCAACTGGCTTCATTTCGAAGAGAGAAGTATTCCCTTCAGGAGCTTGGCATCCAGCTAGGGAGGGCACTGGATTTGTTCAGAGCCACCTCCTGATCAGAGAGAATTAAATTTAAAAGGTCCACTTCTGAGGCAGCTGCTAGACAGGGAAAGCTATAGGAGACTTCACATTTTCACAAAGAAGAACCTACCCTTTTCTTACCAAAACGGACTTGATAGAGTGCAGAGTAGCTCTCCTGTTGATATACCTTTTTTCGAATAAGAAAGGAAAAATTGATATTCTTGTAACTGTGGAAAGAACTAAAAATGCATATTTCAGTTTCACAAAAAGCAAGTGAAACAAAGGATTTTATTTTCCCCTTACCCTCTTTCTTTCCACCAACCCCCCCAAAGATGCTGACATACACATTTTTTTGCTTTAATATCACAAATGCAAAAATATCTCTGCATTTTTTTCCTTTTGTTGCATCTTGACAAAAATTATATCTGCTTTTCCAGCTAGTAATAATGGAGAGGGAGCCTGAGATACATTTTCACAGAAGAAGACAGACATGTTATCCTTCAAAGTAATTGCTGCATGAGTTCTCTTTTTTCAGGATTAATGTTATATCTTTTCAGAAGACCTTTAGAGGGAAAAAACCCTGTTCTCCCTTCTTTTCAATCACACTTCAAAAACTAGTTCTTAACTAAACAGCTACAACTTCCACAAGAAAAGGAAAGATGGATCATTGGATAGTCATCAATATACATTTAAACTTCATTTTTAACGCACATTTTTTAATCCACTGCTTTCCCCATTAGCACCAACAGCATACAGAATATGTTCCCAAACGTTCACTCTCCTACCACTCTGTTTCCCCCATGCTATGATTTTTTTCCCCCAACAATTTGGGACAAAATCCAGTCACTTCAGTCAATGAATGAAGAGAAAAACACAATTAGAAATAAGGTGCACACTTTTAACAGCTTTTTCAAGGCTGAGATTTTGACCTGTATTTCCCACTAAATTTATTGGATCCAGGCATCCAAATCTCCTAGGTGGCTTTGCATATCCCAATCTTTATGTACCGAGGACATCATATTGCTTCCATTTGTGCTATGGATTATCCTGCTCAAGATTAAAATGGCAACACCTTGCTATGACTATGGATACTATTATTTTTCCTACTCCTGTTTGTCTCCTAAGGTCAGCAACATACCTGCCAGGTCTCAATGACGTTAATTCAAAGAGATTTTGTATCAAGTGAAATGTCAGAGTTTGTGCAGTGAAAATAGTGTTTATACCCGCTTGTCAACAGTGATTTATTAAGTCTTTGCTGGTCCCTTCTTCTGAGGAATGGCATCATTCCAGAATGAAACCCAGTTGATAATGCAACATTGCAGCATTTGGAAAATGAAAATGAACTCGCACAGGTTGGGTTTTTTTAAGTAAACAGTAACAGAATCCAAGTGACATGTCATTGCCAGGTTTCCCCCAGTGATACAACAAGCATAACACATCAATTGCCGATATTATCAGAGGAAACAGCACTTCCAGCCACATGGGACAAATGCCAGAAAAACAAATGGAGCCAAATAAACAGTATCACAAGGAGCATAGGATTATTGATTTGTAGCTTTTCATCTTCCGTTCCTTACAAAAAGACCCATTTCCAAATATCCACCAGTCAGGTTACTGTATGATATATACCTCCTCTGCTTCCTGGCAAGTAAATACTAGGGCTGTGCAAAGCTTTGGTCGCTGATTCAATTCAGCAGAGATTTGGCCTGATTCGGTGAATCCAAATTGAATCAGAGGACACTTTAATCTCGCCAAATCGAATCAGAACCCTCCGAATTGGTTCGGAAAGATTCAGAAAGATTCAGCAATTTGGATATAGACACAGCTTTAAATGCTTTTTCTACATACCTCTAGGTAGCAGGCGGGTCATGAATGCTGTGATGCTGGGGCACATGGAGAGTCCCACAGAAGTGCAGGGGCCTCCCCAGTGCACTCAGCACCAGACCCAGAAGTGGACCAGAAGCACTTCCAGTCCACTTCCAGGTCCACCAGAGAGCGCGCCGCCCCTGCACCCCCAGCTCAGCAACTGGTGCTTTCTGGGTCAATAGGAGACCGGAGAGAGTACCAGCTTCTCTGACCAAAGGCCTCACCCTGATCCCCTTATTCACCTGAGTGCAACAGGATCCTCCACGAGTAGGAGGCTGCAGGGGCAAGTCAATGTCTTTTTATAAATAAATCCACACCATGAAGCAGGTGAAAAGAGTGACTCCAAAGGTTGTTTTCCTTCATATGTATTGAAAAGGAAATCTAAGCTAAGGTTATTCCATACCCTCACACCCTTTCCATGAACACAGTCTTTTGACCCTCTCGCAAACACAGCTGCTCAGGGGGTTTTGCTGCCCAGGGACAGGAGGAGTCCCAGTCTGCTTGCCCCCAGGATTGGCCATCCCAATTAGCACTGATCCATTCCTGAAGGCAGAGGGGTGCAGCACTCCATGAATAACCAATAACTAGAACCCCAGCCCTAAACCACGGTCCACCTGGTCCACACGCCCTGTCTCTCAAGCACAGTTTCAGAGAAGAGTGGCAGACTGAGTTTGCTGCTGCTGATGCTAGCATTTTGCTAGCTGATCTTTAAGAGCTTGCACATCCTCTCTCCAGACACCCTCTGCCCCTTTACTACCATAGGGAATGTCAGCCCGACTCCCTGAATAACTGCCCCCGATGGATTTAGGGAGCAACCATGTGTATGTTGAAAGCAGACGTCATTAGCAAGTATCTACAGTGGCCAGTGACAGCTGAAACAGTGGAAAAAATGATCACTTAACAATAGTTAAGGTTAAATATATTCCTCCAGTTTATCATCATTCACTTTCTCTAAATGCATTACATCAAGAAAGAAATGTTTGGGAAAAGGACATTGTGAATTACACAGTATGGCAGGCATTACCATCAACAGTAGACTATGCCATCAATGCCATTCTAAATGGGAAGTGTGATAAACAATCCCAGGGATCATTGTATTATATTAATGTCCTCATAATACCAGGCTCTCATGGAGGTGATGTATTGGAGGCTGCTCTCTGAGTCAATAATAGCGCACCTGCCACCATAATGATATATGCAGCATATATTAAGAGATTGGAATAGGGGCTATGCATGACACATCATTTATTTCACTAGCACAAATTTTTCAGCACCATGTTTCTTGCAGGGACAAATAAATAAAGTCCTTATATTACTTATCAGTTTTTATCTGTGGGTTCCTAAACATCATCTTCACTTTTTTAGATGGGGAAAGTCAAGGCATGGAGAATCTATATGGCCAAAGTCATGCACAGCTGAAGCCATGTACAGAGTCATACAATCAAAGGACCAAAAGGGACCTGCAAGATCATCAAGTCCGGTCCCCTGCCATAGGCAGGAAGTTATTGGGCTCAAATGAGCTCAACAAGATGCAAGATCATCAAGTTTAGAATAAAACCCAAGTATCCCAATTCCCTCATCAAGAATGTATTCACTTCACCATTCTGCTACTGATAAATCAAAAAGTATTTTATATCAGATTTCAGTTTGCCTGGGTATGGATTTTTCTGCAAACGACTATCCCTGTGAATTACAATGAGGCACACTGAAAATTTCTTCTGTGACAAGATTCCATTTAATATTTTTTAAAATACCTTTTATATTTGCATGTGAGCAAAAGCAAACATCCCATGGCTCTCTCTTTCCCAGACATTTTCTTTTCCCAATTTACATCTGTGATGCCAATGAGATTTAATGTAGCAAAGCACATTAAAACGTAATAGGAAAAAGAAATCCAATATGTTGGTATAAGGCTCAAATTCTGTCAAGCAAATGGAGTTAACCCATTGGGTCTCTCAATCTGACACAAAACCTATTAAGGCAGGTGATCAGAATATATAATGACTGCCCAGGAAGCCAGAATCCAACAGCCTTCCTCACACTGAATAGTACTGTGTAGTGCTCCAACTGACTTCAGCAGAAATATCTGTAAAGCAAAATATTAGTATGAGTAAAGCCCCTGTAATAAAGGGTAGAAAATGGGGCAGTTTACTGTCTTTTGTTAGGCAAGTAAGAATTTTGCCTGAGGGAAAATGGAAGACTGTGTCCTGCAAGCTGATTCATGAAGGCGGATGTCTTCACTTGGGACTTTGATGGGTCTCCATGAAGACAGAAGGCTCCACCCACAAGGACTACCTTGAAGGATAAGCAGGGCCCATCTCTTCCCCACACATATCAAATGACTGCCACATTTGGGGCATTATTGCAATACAATAATTCATTTGTAAGACTTCAGGATTTGTGGCTACTTTCTGGTCGGTGCCAGATAACCAAACTACGAGTGTTCATATAATTTAAACTGGCCATCCTATTTGCGCTCAAGATTTTGTGCAAGAGCACGAAATCTAGAGATTAATTTGAGAAATACTTTGCAGAGGTAAAACTTTTTTTTTCTAAAGAGGGAAAAGATGCAGGGTCTTCCGTCAAGCTCATCTCTAGCTTCTTTTTTTCAGAACCTCACTCAAAAACTCATCTTAGACCCAATGGGGCAGTCTTGCTAAGGCTCACAAACTATTTTTTAAAGCAGCTCGGAGTCCAGTTCCAAGACGGCACCCTCATTAAACTAGCTCCGTAGCAGGATGAAGAGGCACATTGGCAGTGTGCCAGGAACTGTGTGGCCACATCTAATTTCCATATAAATGTACATAGTATTTTAATCACAGATAAAGGCCCACAGTTATTTCTTTTGTTATTAGAGAGAACTGAATGTGCTCACACGCTTTACAAAACAACATCAGGGACTGCACTGTCCCACTACCTCACCCCCTGCACTGTGAAACCTGTTCACCGGGGTGTTAAGTGCTACCAAATCAGAAATGGCAACATCCTCGCCCTCTTATGGGCACCGAATAGCACATTGCACAGGTTCAAATGACCACACAAATGGCACAAGGCGGAGGAGAAACAGACCCAGAAAGACAAACTTGGTTTGAATGGCTGCAGAGGGAAGCTTAGTGGGAAAGCTGGCTCTTGTTCTCTGACGCCTTATTTATTCTTGTGGTAGAGTGTGAAATTCGTGGTGAATCTGCATGAAAAGAGTGAGTCTAATTTTCCCCCTCTTCCAAGCTCTGCTCAGTGGGAGGTAGAAAGTGGGGAGGGGGGGAAAAGAGCTAAAGGAAACTTGTCACAGCTCCCTGATTCAGTACCAGCCACGATCCAATACTACACGCAGCAGCTATGAGGCTGCTGGAGCTTATTTCACTGATCATTAAGGCATCCTGTACAAAGAAAGCATCAGCACAACAAATTCTGCTCTATGACACCCCCAGTCTGCACTCAGCCCAAGAAATTTTGGCCAAGAGGCTGTGGGATGGACAGCTGCAACAGGAGTCAGCTCAACTGCCTTTATTCCAGCATGAAGTTTCCCATTCCTAATTATTTGTGGAGATGTTTTACAGCAGGGAAAGCAGACAAATATCATTACCATACTGACATATCCCAAACCCAACTTGCACTGGACATAAAACACTATTAACGGGGTAAGGCAACAAAGAATTGGGAACTAACTGTAAAAATCGAGAGGTCTCTTCGGGACAAACATTTGGGAGCGACTATTTTCAGCACTCATCCTCGCATATTTGTTACTATCAGCGGCATTTCTCCCAAATGAACAAATGTAGTTGTCAGAGGTTTGAATGTGGATTGAAAAGATAGGACTAAACGCTGATGCCGACAAGTAGAGGCTGCCTACTAGAATGCAATAGAGAACCTCAAATCATGAGAGGACTTGAATCCTCAGATCAGCTCACCTTTTGTGGATCTTCTTCCCCTGGGGAGAAGCACAGGCAGGCTCACGCTTTGTCTAGCACTCCACAAATCTGCGTCTGTCATTCAGAATCTGTGCCTTCCTATTACATAACTGACAAAGTGACGGCAATAATTAATCTTACTGTGTACGGAGCTGATTGATATCAAGCAGAATTAAGCTACAGTAATCAAGTTAGACAGTCGCAGATGTGTAAGGTGCTGGAGTTTATCAGATTTTTCAGGCACACAATTTGAGTCTGTATAATGAGGGGGAACTATCCTAACAAGATAGGAGAGGGGCATTAATATGACGCATGATTTTTTTAAAAAATGTTTTGCTCTTAAAAAGTGTCACATTTGTCAGCTGTACAAAAAGTTGTCATGCTATGTTATTACATGTGATGTCAAAATTGTCAGAGTAGGAGCAGCATATTTTCTCCTTGGGAATATGGTCTGCATTTAACACACACACACACACACACACACACATGCATGCAACACCCTTATTGTGAGATGCTGGAACTTCAAAAGCCAAGCGCTGCCGAACAGCAATAATGGGGGTAAAGTGTAGATCTCTAAAGGTGTGAAAAGACGCTGCTAAAAGGGATGTTGAAATAGAAACAAGATTCAACAAGGACACTTATCATCCCCGTCAAAGGCTTTCAGTGATCAGTGTCAGCTGCCATCTCAGCAGGAGGAGGAAAACCTTTCTACATGAATATTTGATTAAATTAGGCCAAGCTGAAATCTCTGGCAGAACATTCAAATGGTGCAGGTTTCCTATCAGCAGAAGGGGTAATTCTCAATTCACATTGGATTTTTTTTTTTTTTTTGATGCTGCATCAATTATTTGATTGTTAATTTAAGTTAATTTAAGTTAAGTTAATACTCATGATAAAATACTAGTTTGACAGTTCCTGAGGCACCAGGCCTACCGTGCAGGTGCAGCAGCAACAAGGTGAGTTTTTCTTGCGTCTATTCCCCTTCCAGTAAACTCCATGTCACATTTGAAGCATGGGACTTCACTCTCCTTATTGTTTCTTTTGCAAGTCACTTGGTCAGGACTGCCAACACAAGAATCAGTTAAAGCCATCTTGCTTCGTGCCATTTAATATCTAACCTCAATGTTAAGATCTTCATGGCAAGGGCCTGTTATTGTCTCCTCAACGTGCTGAATGATTTTCACTCTGTGCCATCATCAGTATGATATTAAACAATCATCATCCTGCTGGTAGCCTTTGCAATGTGGACACCTACTTGCTAAGAACCTGTTTCACATGAGTCACAACATAGTCTTAAAGTAATGATGTTCTGAGCCCAAGTAACATGAGCTAGGTTTCACCAAGGGGGCTGGAGGTGAAAGACTTTGTATCCCATCTCAGACGTGCCACCCAGTCGCATATGTTAAAGGAGATCCTAAATAAGTGGAGTATTTTCGTGTAGGTCTGATCGATGTAACTATACTGGGAGGCCATTCAAAACATTCAAAAATTATCAACAAAAATGAAGTTGCTATTGAAAGTTTCAGTTTTTCCCCTAGCTATTTTCCACTGAGAAGCTTTTCAGCTGCCTCTTCTTTGGGTATATGTGTGGGGGGGGAAGGAAAGGGGAGGTCTACTTTTCATTCTTAAAATAAAATCAATTAATAGAGAAAAGAACGAGTATCAGTCTCTCCACTGACCTCATTGGAGTTGCTTCTGATTTACAGCAGTGTGATAAGAGAACTAGTCCCTAGAGTGCCAGGCAAGAATGGGAAAGAAGATCTAGTTAGGAATAGTTCACTTTCCCTAAGGACAAGTGCAATGATACCTGGGTAATCCTGGAGGCATTAATTCTATACCCATGACACCAGCTCTTTATGGAGTGACTCCACAGATGCCTGGAGTGGGGATTCAGACCAGGTACTCTTATTCATTCCCGGAAACTGGAGCTATGCTGTGGAAGAGTCTTTAGTACTCTTGCCTATGAGCATGACAGAGAAAACGAGATCGGACAACCCCACTGGGTTCGGCACTCAGCAGGGGATGATCTGGTCTACCTAAGAACTTTAGCACACCCTTGTTCACAGTGATGGTGATATAACCCTAGGGGTAACTCAAAAACTTCACCATTAGGGAAGAGAAGCACAATGGGCCCAATTAAAGACGAGTGTTGTGCCTGGTTCACATCTGCTAGGTAGTACCTAGTGATACTTAGCAAATTTGGGGGGATGTAGGGGGAAGGGGCAGAACCATTTTATCCAATTATATATATATATTTGGGCTGGCTGAAATAATCTGTGAATTGAATGCAAGAATTGCTTTGGCTGAAAAAGAAGTCAACATATAATTTTGATCCTTCCAAAACAAGAGCATTTGATTTTTCATGTCATGCTTCATTTTGAAATGAGTCTTCATTTATTCATTACAAACCAGAAGAAAATAAAATATTTTGTTTCAGATAAAACAATGATCTATTCAACTCGAACTGATTTTTTTGTTGTTGTTTTAGCTTTTCCTTTCAGCAGCAAAACTGAATTTGCTGTTTATCCAAGTTGATCCAAAGTGAATATTTTTCAATTTTTCAGTTCAGCCAGAAACCAAAAAAATCAATTATTCACACAGGTCTAGTGTGCAAGTTCACTAAATGTGACATGCATTCTTCTCAAGTAAGTCATCCTTATAAGAAAGGCATGACACTCAAAATTACCCAGTAAACAAATGACTTTAGCCTAAATCTGAGCCATGCACAAGATAAAACGAAACTAACACCTAACATCCCTTCCCTCTCCAGTCCCCCCTCCCATCCTCCCCAAAATAATAAACAGTAAAGGAGAAATATTTGTCTGGGAACTGGTCTATTTTGTGGACTAAGAAGCTCAATGGATTTTAGGATGATTTTGCTCCTCTAATCAGTATAAATGGCAACTTACTACAGCAACTTCACCATATACAGACGCACAGGGGCTGTGTCTACACAGGCACTTAACTGCCAAGTAGACTAATTAGCTGTAGAATAAAGCACCAGTGTCTACACCTGTAATGGTATTAGATCACAGTAAACTAATTAATGCTGCAGTAAGCTAGTACTGTCAGGGATAGTACTATCTTATGGCAAGGTAATTTTCTGTGATTAAATCCATGTGTAGATGCTAACTGCGGGCATAAATTGTGCCTGGTCAGCTCAGCCAACAAGGGGCCAGACTCCTGCCTACTGCCTAGCCACACAGCACCACACTTTCAGCACCCTTGTGCCCCAGCCAGCCCCTCTACCACCCATCGCCAGAGCCCAGGGCTGACCCCGCCATTCCACCTGCCAACCCGGGCCTGCTCTACTCTAGCTAAAATTGCTGCTGTCCCAGGCACATATGTAGATGCTGCACCCAGGAGCTCAAACTGCTCCAGGGTTTATTGCTTTGTTTTAATTGCACATGTAGATGCACACAGGGCAGGCATGGGAGCATGTATTTCAATGAAACATTTTTGCCAATCTTCAGTATTTTCACATTATTTTAAGAAATAAATTATAGTAGCACTTCATCCCTATTCTTTCTTTGTATTCTAGTTGTATTTTGCACAACAAGATAATTTTAGAAAAGACAGGTGATACTTGGTTGGGGAGAGAAGACAGCAATAGGAGCACTGGATCCAGCATTTTTATTCTCTGTGGCTATAACCTGTACTGTATATCTGTATTTCTACAGCAAATCCCAATATCTGGATGTCCACACTGTGCCAACTAATCTAGTATACAAGCACAAAGTAGGATGTTCTTAGTAGGACGTCAACAGGGTCCCAGTGCAATGCCTAGTGGGGCATGTGGCACAGCTAAGAAACCCAAGGGGAGAAAATAAATAGTTCACAGCCTGCTCTTCCCTAGCTTCCACCCTCTAGCAAATCAAAATAAAGTTACTTATCCCCACCCCCCTCATTTCTCCCTACTATAGAGCTGAGTAAGGATGCAGACAGACATGATGCTTAAAACATTCATGTTAAACCCCAAGGCCATTTTTACAAGTGCCTAAGGGGGTGGGGAGGAGTGCTTAAAATTAGAGTGGCTTTGAGAGCTGCTCTAATTAAAGCACCCAGAGCACTTCGCATATCGGCATCCCCGTACTTCAAAATGGCAGTGAGAGCACTTTATCTAAAGCCCATTGAATGAGCTTTAGATAAAGTATCCCCACCACTAATTTGAAATGAGGGGACACTGATACACAAGACGTGGAGGCTGGCTGGGGCACAGTAATTACTACATTCCAGCAGACTTGATTAATCAAGTCTGCTCTGACGCGCTATAATTACAGTGCACCAGAGCAGCCTTCTGGCTCGTGTGCAGGCACCCCAAGACCCTAGATATGCATGCCATTTAAGATCACCTTAAACTTCCTGAAATGTTCCAAAAAGCACACCAGGAAAATCAAGTACTGTTTTGAGTCAGTCCTCCATGAATTGGCTCAATTCTATGTGGGGCACTCAGCATTTCATGCCTAGTGTCTGGTCAGTCCTCCACGTATCCCAAAATGCACCACTCCTCACTCTCTTCCCTTCCCCTGTATCTGGACTGCAGCCAAGACTTTACACTCTAAACCCCACTTCTACCTTTCCTGCACACTGGGGCGGGCAGGCCATGCAGCAAAAGCAGAAGCAGGGACTGCTTTTAAGTCCCCAAATCAGGTAAGAGTCCCCCTTCACACACAACACCTCTCACCATCCCCTCCTTGTATCTCCTATTCCCCCTTCCCTTGTTCATTGCTACCACCCATTCCCCGCCTCCACCTGCTCCCAGGAACAGTGGCAATAGCATACAGGTTCCTCGTCTCTGCCCAGTCCCACCAGGCGTTCCCTGCCAGCCCAGGGAGCAAGCACGGGAAGTGACCACCACTGCTGTTCCCAGGGAAGGAGTGGAAGGGTTGCCAGGTGCTGGGGGGGCTGTGTGGCTTGCCGTCCCCTTGCCCCACATGAGCCTGGCACCCCAGAGTGCAAGGTCTCTAATAGGGAGGTGAAATTGAGGTTCAGCTTTCAAACCAGGGGTTGAAAAGCTAGAGATCTTGGGGGACCTCCAGAGCATATAAACCCCCAAAAATCACAAACAGGGGAGCGCACACTCCCAAAGTACCTGGCAAGCCCTCCACTCCTCCCTAGAAGGCATAATGGTCAGGGTCCCCTCCCACTCCCTTGTTAACATCTCAACAGCAGTGCAACCCCTGAAAAGCAAGGGTTCTACGTAGAACACTTATTAGTCCATGTGCAAACACTTCTGTCCAGGGACAAATGTGAACTGGTTCCCAGTCAGTCCCATGCTTGGAATGGCTGGAAAGTGTTATGGCTGTCTGCAGCTCAAAAGGAAGCCGCACTTCCAAAGGAACTGGAGAAAACTTCTACAGCCTCTTCAAGGAACAGAATTAGGTATTATATCACTAGTAGGAGAACAAATGCTCCCTATGCCTACTGTAAGTCACCCATTTCCCTCTACCATCCCAATTAACTCCACACAGAGTTCCTCCCAAACTTCTGCTCCCAAAAAGTCATGCAACTACAAATATTATCTGCAGAGCAAATCCATAACTATGCAAATCATCTCTCACAATTTTGGTGGGCAATGGAATAAGGTCAACACTGAGACTTCCATGTCATCCATTACCCTGATATGGAGATGGAGAAGACCATAAAATCTGATATCTCCAAGATATCAGAACATCCTGGAAGCAGATCAAGAACTTTGACATAGCTCTTTGTTCCCACCCCACTTCCAGAATTGGGGCCGAGTATCAAATGGATGGTCAGCTTTTCAACCAGTGGCACCTTCCTGGCAAAACAAAAGTTACAAAGACTGGCATCACCTACCTACAGTATCCTGACAATTGCATTATCCTTGCACACATCAAGACCAATTTGCAATCTACTCTTGACCTTTTCTCAGGTGCCTAGTATAGCCTGGGACTCTCCCTTAACATTGGGAAGACCAAAGTGCTCCAGCCTGCCCCAGCACAAGCTGACCCTCTCCCCCCACAAATGACTATTGGTGGAGAACCCCTAGAAAATGTTGAGCATTTCCCATACCTTGGCAGTCAACTCTCCCAGTCAGTCACTCTTGATGTAGAAATCAAACATAAGATGTGCTGTGCCAGCATATCCTTCGGAAAGCTGTTTCACCATGTCTTTGCTGGCCAAGATCTGTAGATGGAAACTAATATCCTGGCCTACAATGCAGTGGATATCTCCACACTTCTGTATGGGTATGAGATGTTGGTGACATATCAAAGCCATTTTAAGCACCTGGAATGGCTCCATCAGCATTGACTTGGGGAGATCCTCCATATTACTTGGGAAGATCACTGCATCAATGCCAGCATCCTCCCTGCAGCCAATGTAACCATCATTGAGGCAAAGATCATGAAACATCATGGCCACTGTGTGCAGATGGCTGACACTCATCTCCTGAAGCAAGTCTTCTTCTCTCACCTTAGTCATGGTAAGAGGACCTGCAGAGGACAGAGGAAGTGCTACAAGTACACCCTGAAAGCATAGCTTAAGAAGGGTGGCACCAACCCTACCAACTGGGAAGTGCTGGCTGGCAACAGGTCTCACTACACCATACATCAAGCCACAGCCCAGTTCAAAGAGAACTGTCTTGATCAGGAAGATGAGAAATGACAGGGGGGAAGAAAATCACACAAAGTCCTGGCCAACAGTTGTGCCTCCCCCAACGCACCACCTCTCATATCTGTGGAAAAACTTGCAGAGCATGGATTAGACTCCTCATCCACCTTAAAACTCAGCAGTAAACCCTGCCTCTCCCTCCTCCCCTGGCAGACCATCCTCATATCAAGGGATAGCAGATGAAGATGTTCCCATCCATGTTCCCTACCTGCCCATGTCCTTATCCTCTAACCTGCTAGATACATGTCAGTTGTCTCATACACAAACAAAGGTAACATACCCAGCATCAGTTCTTGGGGATTTATGTGGACAACTTCCATTGAGTTCTACAGAGTGACATGCAAAAATTTCTCCTAATAATTGTAATTCTACAGGAAAGCTGTCACAGTCACTAGTTCAAGAGAGAGAATCCCAAAATGCCTCTTACATTTGGGCAATCTCTGCTTTGTATGTTAATTTACTGGGTCAGCATCAAAGGATTTTGCTTTTTTTGAGCATGCTGCTCACTAGACTCCATTCTTTGACATCCATGTAAGGCTCCTGTAGAGAGCATGCTCAGTCCTCATCAAAGCAATTTCTTTTTTCTATCATGACTGAGCCCTGGACAGTTTGTTATTCTTCAGCCCCAGTGCTATATTTAACTCACCCATTTTTTTCATTCTTCCTCTTAACTCTAGTTTGGTTAAAAGGAGGAAATTGCAGTCATGAATAAAATACCAGGAAGAAGTCAAATTGCTAAACCTGCTCTTAGGCAAATTATAGCGTCATGGAAAAGGCCAAATTTCTAAAGTGTTCTTCAGTACTTAGGAGGGATTTTTATACAGTTTGCATTTCAGAAATGAACTGCAAAACACTTGCATTAATGCAACATTAAGGATGTAGCATCAAATACTCAGAAGGAAAATAAAATAAACAATATTAGGGGAGTAATGTTAACTCCTAACATGCCATATCTTTACGCTGTTCATTTAAATGGGGACCCTCACTGTGCAGATTTCATAGTTTCATGGTTTGTAGGGTCGGAAGGGACATGAGCAGATCATCAAGTCCGACCCCCTGCCATGGCAGGAAAGAGTACTGGGGTCAAACGACCCCAGCAAGATG
>NW_017728951.1:13712289-13714598 GCF_001723895.1 Crocodylus porosus | reverse complement strand
GCCCCTAAGCATAATCGCCCCTGCTGGCCCCTCGCAGTGAAATCACTGAATCCTATTTGTCTGTTTGCCCACACTGGGATTGAAGCCAAGATGAAGTATTATATAACTACACCAATATCTCTGCCACAGTCCACTGAAGGAAGAACGAGCTCCCATTACATTTACACCTTGAGACTAGTCTGACCAACAGACACTATCAGCAAAAGAATGACCTTTCCCATAGCTGCCTAGCAATCCATGAGAAACCTGTCCTTTCAACTCAATCTATGGATTCCCATTCTCAGCTGCAATTTGTGATCATACAAACCTGCTCCATATCCCCAGAACATCTTGATGGCCCCACTTCCAAAGCACAGTGTAACTATTACGGCCCTTGGCACACTAGAACATCAAAAAGAAGCTGATAGGGAACAAGCAGCCAGGCACCTCATAGTGGCCAAAGAAGTCTGTAGGCTGAGTAACAATAACTTGTTCATAAACAAGCAGGGTGGGAAAAGAGCTGTTCCACTGCACTAGCCAACATGGTGGCTGGAGCAAGGCCAGCACCCCTATTGTTCCATAAAGCTGCTCACAAAGCCTCTTTCTTTTTTTTCTTTTTTTTGTCCTGCGTCCTTTTTGTTATGCCAGGCCTGCTCAAAACAGGCACTTCCT
This sequence comes from Crocodylus porosus, assembly GCF_001723895.1. NCBI lineage: Eukaryota > Metazoa > Chordata > Crocodylia > Crocodylidae > Crocodylus > Crocodylus porosus. The sequence goes on along the minus strand of NW_017728951.1, from coordinate 13,713,947 downwards.
TTGCTATCAATGAAATCTGCTTTAATTTCAAAAGTTCTGCTTGCAGTCTGTAATCTCAGCCCCGGTCCAATTTAAATAGCTGTTGTTTTGGTGCTGGACTTCTGGACTACATCCCTCTCACTGGCTGCCAAAAACATAACTGAGAGATTTTCACCCACTGTTAGAAGCCATCTGGTTATGCTGCTCTGAAAAGTGAGACAGATAAGGGGCCGTATGATACCCATGTAAGGCAATTTGCTGGCCTGTTTATCATACCTGACTCTGGGGTGCGCGGCTTTATATCGATTTGATAAAAAGGAAAAGGAGTACAGCTGCAGTGCACTGCTGCTTCACTAAGCTGACAGATGGGCATCACTGTAAGAAAGCCACATGGCATTTTTTGTTAAACTCAGCTCATTAGGTTTTATCTGCAATATGTTGCTGTATTGGCAGAAAACCTTTAGCAAGCAGAAACATTAGCCAAAGTTTGTCAACAGCCATAGGAAAGATTCTGTTGCAGAAGAGTATGGGCAGAAGTGTGGTTTGATTGCTTCAAATGTCCAGAAATCTGCTCCTCAAACTTTTTTGGTTCCATCTATAATTTGTATCGTAATGGTAACCCTGACTAGCATATTAATAGAGCAGCTGCTCAAACTTTACAACTGTTGGGGCACTGCAAAACAATTCACAAATCACTTTATCTGACTTGGTAAAGGTTTGTCAGCAGAACCTGGAAAAAGTATTTCCCCCTTTTGCCCTGGAAAAAGTATTTCCCCCTTTTGCCCAAAACATCCCATTGAAAAAAAAAAGTCTACTAGTCATGAAGATACCTTAAGTGATGAGTGCATTTCCAGCCTGAGAATCAGGTCTAACTTTATGCACTTTGTTGGCATTGGACATTTAGAAGTCTACCCCCCTAATTCGGCTGATTGGTTTCTTACAGGCATACCAGTTTAATTTATTTTCTATAAAGGTCAAATACAGCTGCACACATCAGGAAGCTCAAAATAGTAGGAGGGACTTCTTAGAAAATAAAACAGAAGCATTTTCAAACCATAAAGAGAATCTGGAAATCTCCACTCCTGGCAAAGAATAGCCCAAACTCTGAGATGCCAAGCATCGCACTGCTCAGTGATTGAGGATCTGAGACACGCAGCACTTCAAGGGTCAGAGCATAAATGGAGTATTCAACAGAAGAATCTGCAGTCTAACAAACAGGGTTTGACTTTTCCTGCAGAGTCTTGAATCTGTTTACGAAAACCAGTTAATTCAGTGCAACTCCTGTGTGGACACATTGATGTCAATGACTTAAACCTAATGGCTGCATCCACATGTGGTGTGTACATTTGGTTCTCCAGGGACAACCAGCAGTGTCCCTGGGGCACACCTGTGCCCTGCACACTCTGGCAAATTACCCCGGGGCCAGTAGGGGAGGCTGGGGCTAGTGCTGGGGGCCTTCTGGGGCTGCAGCAGCAGCGATTCTGCCATACAGACCCTAACTGGCAGCTGCCATGGCTCTGGGTGGCCCAGCTCCGCTTTTGAGCGGCACACGCTGTCCATGCGTGCTCTACCCTGCTTTTTTCCTGGATAGCCAAGGGTCAAAAAACCCCTCCACGCTGCTCCCTTGCAGCGCGGAGAACAACTGAATGTGTGGTATGTGGTCCTACATACCACACGGC
>NW_017728951.1:13707989-13711459 GCF_001723895.1 Crocodylus porosus | reverse complement strand
GATGAAAATGTTACCCTGACTTAAATTGTGTCCTAGTGCAGGAGAGGATACACTGTAAGTGTGCTACATGGTTTTGGCCTTTTGTTTCTAGGAGGATTTGAAATGAATGACTAGCAAAACAAGAAAGACTACAAAATAATAGAAGCATGTATTCCCCCAGAAATAGCCCAGTATCCCAGTAGTGGTTTTGATACTGAAGTTTTCCCTCCAGTACAATCACTAGGATTTCTTTTCTGTCCTTTTCAGCTCAAGTCTGGCTGGAAAAATACAATGCTATCTGGTCACACATGAAAGAGCTAAATTCCATGACAATTGAACCGCATACACTTGTTCTCGTCTCCAGAAGTGCAAAAGTGTTTGTGAATATTGCTTTTCAAGGACTGACAGAGGAAAAGAAATGCCTTTTACTGACAATCATTATTATAGTTATACATACAGTGAACAAAACAACAAAAGGCAAAATCACCAGTATAACTATAGCAGGGCTGAGGGGACAGGTGGGAAGCTCAGCTCAGGACAATGCCTGGTTTACCTAAGGGAGGATTTAAGAAAGATCCTCAGATCTACCAAGACGTAGGAAGAATCTTCTGGAATCCAAACTGCAATTGATATTCATGAAAATGCATGAGATGAATGTATTTCTTCCGCACTGCCCCTCAACCTTATAATCAAAGCAGGCAGGTCTGAGAGGGCATGGAGGAGAATAAGGAACAGCAAAAAAAGGTAAAAGAAATGAAAAAAGGGAGGGAGAATAAGAGAATGGAACTGATGCCTGAAGTCATCCCTTTTCTCCAGCTCAGAGGCCAAACTGCTTTTATTCGCAACAGCTGGATTTACACACATGAAAGCAGAACACAGCCAGGAGTCACAAACTTGACTCTGAAGCGTCCGTGATCACAACTGGATGCTCAGCAAAGGTAAAAAGGAAGTCAGCTACAAAGGCACCGTTATACCCACAGCACATAGTACAGGGGTGCACAATTATTTGGGCTGGAGAACGACTTAAGGAGTTTGGGTGAGCTGTTGAGGGCTGGGGTGGGACAGGGATTTGCTGACCCATCCTTGGCCCCTCATCATGGCTGTTTACACCATGGCATGGCGGCTGGTGGGGTGGAGGGGGTGGACAAGGGGACAGAGAGTACCAGGTGGGCAAAGTCTCTATGGAAACCAGGAGAGGTGCACCAGTACGTTGGTCCGATATTGGATTGGCACCGATATAAAGCAAATTGTCTGTATCAGAAATCAGCTTGATACGGCTGATAATTTGCCCATAAATAGCCTGTGCATGCGCACAACCACAGCACAGCGTGTAGGCGGTGAGGAGCACAGCCCAGCAGTATGGAGAGCTGCTTGCAGCTGGTAAGTCTGGTGTGGTGGAAGGGGAGGGGGTGGAGAGATCAAGGCCCCTGCAGTGAGAGAGGAAGGGCGGCTGGGGCAAGCACTGCCCTGCCAGGCCAGGGCAGGCACAAGACTCAGCCACAGCTCATCCAGGAGACACAGGGAGGGAGTTGGACGGTGGCTCTCACCGTTGTGCACCGCTCATCCAGGAGCCACTTGTCCAGCAATTCATCTAGTGCTCGTCCACTTGTCCTGCAGCTCCCACCACTACTTTTGCCACTTGTCCAGAAGGGCATGGGGGGGCATGTGACCCCGGATATGTGCAGGGCAGGGCAGGGCGGGCTGGGGCCAGCTGCACTCAGGGCGGGCGGCAGCAGTGTTGGGTGGGGGTGTTGGGGGGCTATGGCGAATTCTGAAATGGCTGCAGCCCCATCCCCCCATAGCCTCCCTCCCAGCACCACCACTGCCTGCCCCAAGCACAGCCCACCCAGCCCTCACCAGGAAGACTCCAGCACAGCCTCAGCCCCAGTCTGCAGCCGCAGCTGCCCCACCCTGTGCAGATCCAGGGGCACATGCCCCCCCATGCCCTCCCAGAGTGCACGCAGTGGTGGGAGCTGCCCCACCCCTGTGAACCCCAGACAAGCTGCTTGCATCTCTGTCCTGTGCCCCACCCCACCCCAGCTTGGGGTACTGCCCCCAGCCCCTGCCCTAGTCCCACTTCCTCTCTCACCAGAGGGACCTCTATCTGCCCCTACCACACCTCTTCCCTTCCCCTCCACTTCCACCACAACAGAGTTACCACCCAGACACTGCTCTTTAAGCTGCTGGGCTGGTATTGGAAATCAGATTGGTATTGGCTGATATGCCTCCTTAAAAATCAACTATTGGTATTGGACCCAAAAATCCCTATTGGTGCACCCCTAGAAACCAGCCCAGAACCTCTGCTGGAAGGACCCGCTCAGCTGGGAAGATGGGATGAGGTGTCAGGCAGGCAGGAAGAAGCATCCAAGAACAGGGTGGACGGGCAGAGCTGGGGCCAGGATCTTGGGGCAGTGACAGCTCAGGGCCAGAGCCCAAAGCAGAGCCATGATCTGCTCTCCACACATTCCTGCAATGGGCACCAGACCTGCAGGAAGTAGTTCCTTGCCTGCCCTCCCTCCTGCTCCATCTGGTGCCCCAGCAGTGGGTGTGGAACAGGTGGGCAGGGGCCCAGGCAGTGGGCCTGGGTCCAAGGAAAGCAGCAGAGACACTGGAAGTGGCAGCCAGAGTACGAGGGCAAGAGCAAGCTGCTGTTGGGGGGGCTGCCAAGAAACTGAGTCTGACCACCATGGCACCCCAACCCCATCACCACACTGCCCAGCCCTAAGGACTACAGCTCCTGGCATGCTTGAGAGTTGCATGCAGGGATAGGGTGGGCTGTGCTCCACACCAGGCAGCACCTCCATGCCAAGGTAGTGCCTTGCTCCACAAATGACTCCTTTTACATCAACAGAACCATTCACAAACTAATAACCTTCAATTTTTCTTTAACTATTTTTTAAATCATACATCTCTTCCAAACATTTTTCAAAGGGAATTTTGCTTCTTGTTTCCTCTGTCCCACAGTCTAATGACTGCAGGAACAATCATATGTCGTGTTTTAATTCTCCACTGTGCTCCACCTTGCAATTTGGCATATAGCATCTCGGGTTCCCCAGCTACACTATTCTTTCATGCAAGCCACTTTCTGCATGGCCTGCCCCTCAGTCTGCTTTCTTCTACCAAGCCAAAGAGCACAACCTTTAGCAGGTGGTCACCCTTCACCAACAGATGTTCCCAAACAGCCAGAATTTCCTCCTCACTGTTGTACCAGTGGCAGTCTTTCACATTGCTCCTTGTCCTGATCAGCCCATTTCTCATGTGCTCTCACCGCTGCCCTCAAGCAACCACCTGTAACATTTCATTTCAAAGACCAGCACTCTTAGTGTGTCATCCTTTTTAAAGTCCATGTTCCTGCCACATAAGCAAAGATTGACAACAGCACATCTTGAGCAGCCTGATTATAGTGCCTGGAGAGATTCCCTTATCTATTTACACTGACTTCCAGTCACCCAGGCTAGGGACAGCTGGTTTGCATGATCAGGAACTGGTTT
>NW_017728951.1:13704551-13707474 GCF_001723895.1 Crocodylus porosus | reverse complement strand
CGGGGGAAAGTCTTGGAGGGCTCTCATCCCTTTGCCAGTGTCTGGCAGGTGTCCTTCAGTGCACCCTGGATTCTGGCTTGAGCCACTGCAGGCATGTGCCTGCATTTCTTGAATCAAAAGTGAATGCGTGCTCATTTTCTTATCAGTTCAACCTCTGCAGCTTAGACTAACCTGGAATGACTAAATCAAATCAGCCTCGAGCATTTTGACTGCCTGTACTTAGCCCCAGTGTTACTGGCACCAGCCTCATGATCCCTTAAGAGATCTCACATAACAAGGCTTCCCAAATAAATGAACCTGTCCATGTTGTCCACTCTTCCTTTCTTCTATAGAGGACCATGATTTTTGTCTTGTCCCCAATCATATGTGGCCAGAATTGTTGCCAGGCTTGTAGAGGAAGTCTGCCTGGCTCTGACAGCCCTTATTCCCTGGGTCCAGCAAATCAATGTCATCAGGAAATTTCAGATTGTTGTCCTCCTTCATTACACCCTAGGAAAGGAAGGGGAAAAAAGAGAGGGGCAGCAGGGAGCCAGGTGGGAAAACTGTGTATGAACAACTAGAGCGGCCATGTAAACAAGAATATGTGCATATTGAAAAATAAATTGGATTTTTCTCAAAGGAGTCTCACTTTAACTAAATCCCATTTTCTCCTAAGGATTATAAAAGAATGCGGCAGCTCAGAAGCTCAAAGTTAATCCAGAAAAGATGCCCTTCTAACTCTCAAATGTAAGGCGCACACTCAATTAAAAGTGAGAGAGAGAAAATTATTCAGGGCCCTTCACACAATGCTGTATAACTAACAGTTAATCTGCTGCTCATCGGTGCTATGAGCAACTGTTCTCAGCTGTTCGGTGAAAAGAAAACAGGTGGATTTCCTGTGTGAGACTCTATGGGAATTAGGGACCTGCCTAAGACTGAGCATCCGCAACTCCTATTGACTTTGATGGCAGTTGAGGGCACTCAGTAGCTCAGCTAAGCAAGCCTTTTGCTTTGCTATGGTATTGTGCTGAAAAGGTTATGTTAGCATTCTGAAAACAGATACAAAATCAGAGGTAATCTTTGCCAGTCCCTTTGTTGTTGAGGTGGATTAGCAAAAAGAGGTTTGTGTCTCTTCCTTGCATAACAATAATGCAAATGATCCTTCTCATGGTTAATTTTCCTACGATCAAAGAAGACAGCTGAGCTGCCCACATCCTTATTTGAGTTAAATCTGTAAATTTTCACTTGGTTATTAGTTCTCTCCCACCCAGAACAGCATGGAGCCTATGTACTCTTAGATTGTTTCCTTTGTATTTAGAAACCAAATCTACTTCCCTGCTTCTACGGAAAAGCCTAAGGGAAAGCAAAGCATTTTTTGACCTCCTAAGTATTTTCTGAATGAAACTGATCCTTTATTCTGTAGCCCGCAAAATAAAACTGGTAATGATACGTCTTAAGGAATGTAAAAGATACTGGAACCTGGTTTGATTTCTGGTGTAACACAAATTCACTGTGCAATTACATCAGGGATGTAAGTCCATTTTATTTTCCTGGTTCTACAGCTGCTCTATCCCCTAAATCCTATGTAGTTATTCAACACTAAGAGTGGTGAAAGTGTTGTCTTAGCTGATCGACAACATATGAATGCCACTGCTGTGCACAGCCATGAGGTCACTCCTTCTGTAACTTCGACTTCTTAGGTCAATGAAAATTTTATTGGGCAGTTTGTTTTATCTCAAGGGCAACATTGCACATATGGCATGGGGACATTTATATCCAGCTTCAGGAATGGAGAGTGAACTATATTTATCTTTCTAGGCATTTGTGCCAGACTCATCACCATGGTATCTGCAATGGAATGACTTACACCATGGTCTCTAGATGTGAAAGCAATTCACTTGCCTTTTACTTGCATCTGTTGGAAGTAGGAGTGAGTCTTGGTGTCATTAGTGTTGCATATTTTTTAATAGTAAATATATTGCTAATTAATATTTTTAACATCCTGCATTGTAATAGCTAACAATGTTGTACTCTAGTGCATCAACATTCCCCTGGTCTGAAGCCTAGTGTATTATTACTCACCACAACATTAGATAACATAATAATAGTGATAGGGAAGAGAAGGGAAATAACTTAATTCCTTATGATCCAGAAGATGTACTCTAACTGATGTACTTCCCCACTTCCAATACAGGTCCTGGCCTCTTCCCAAACCAGTTTTTCCCTTCTCCAAAAGAAACAGCCTTACCTTTTTTAACCCTGTCTCATCCCGTCATTCAGCAATCTAATACCTAGGGACACAAGTAAGGAAAAAGGATGGGGAGCATTAAAAACATAGGGAAAATATACTTGTTAAAATTTTGCCTTATAATAATAATTTAGGAAACAATGTAGGAGACAACTGTTTCATGCAGTTTGATGGCAGCATAATTCCCAGGCTAAAAGCCCCCAAGATTAGAATAAGACTTAGTCTAGGGTAAACACTCAGCAACAAACAGCAACCAAAGCCAGAAACAAACCTGATATTCTGGAAAACAAAGTAGCAGTTTGAGAGACTACCAGTGTGCCAGATCACAGGCCATAGCTTAATTCAAGCCCAGCGTAGAAGCTGTCCAGTCCGTCAGGAAACGAATCTTTTTTAGTAATAACGAATTAAGAACAAACTAGCCAGCTCTCTACCAGGAGCTTTTCCCAATTTAGTGATGTTGGTTACTGTATGATGTTCAATGACATTTCAATACCCGCAAAAATGCTTTTGTCCATACAACTTATCTTGTAAGTTATATACCGGAGAATTTGCTGGTATAAGGCTCTAGTATAGCTCTAGCAGTAAATCTGTTCTAACTTAGACCAGACCTCCCTGACTGAGTTTTAGGATCTTCTTTTGGACAATAGATGGATACAAAACAATAAATCTGACACTGGACTACTGTTTAAGTGTCTA
>NW_017728951.1:13697735-13703143 GCF_001723895.1 Crocodylus porosus | reverse complement strand
CAGCAGCATGCTGTCATCCCACATACAGATCCAGGGGCCTACACCCTCCGGGAGGAGTCTGACACTGCCCTGCAGCCCTCCCAGGGGATACAGGCTCCCGGATCTGTGTGCAGGATGACAGCATGCTGCCGCTGCCAGCTGGGGTCAGTGCCAGCACTGAGCTCTTCCTGGCGCTCAGTGTGGGCTGTGCTGGGCAGACTTGAGTACTGGCACTGGCCCCAGTCGGCAGCGGCAGCATGCTGTCATCCACATGCTCTGCAGCTGGAGAGTGCGGAGCTTTAAAAAAAAACAACAACAACCCTGCACTCACCAGCTCTGGCAGCAGCGACTGAGGCCCCTGGACTCTCATGGCAAAGCGCCCCCCCACCCCTCATGTGGTAGCTGCACCACTGCACAGGTGCAACATGGCTCAGCAGAGTGCTGTGTGCTAGCTGGGACAGATCCACCTGCCTACCGGAGCTCCTGGTTCAATTCCCCAGTTCTCTGATCATTCCCCCAGCTCTTCCCGGGGGTGGGGCATGGCCCCCAGATCTGTGCACAGGGTTTCAGCAGCCTGCTGCTGCCAGCTGGGGAAGTGGCCCCAGCAGCCTTACCTAGGGCTCTGGGGTTTTTCTGGGGTCGCAGCAGCGGTGATCTGCTGGGCAGAGCCTGGCAGCCACAGGCCATGTCTCTGGGTGGCCTGGCTCTGTTTTTCAGTGATGTGCACTGCTCCACTTTTTTCCCTGCAGGTTTTCCCCCTTGATATTCAGGGATCAAAAAAATCCCTCAGAATAAAAGTGGAGCAGCACATGTATAGGCACTGCACCCTTGCAGTGCAGAGAATACCTGACTGTGCGGTATGTGGCCCTGCAGATGTGTTAGCAGCACCACATACCGCATGGCCACACTCATCTGGATGTGCCTAGAAGCTCCTGAGGGCAAGTAGCTCTGAGCTGCGCAGCTTTTTATACCTGTACTGGCCTCAGTCTCTAGTCCCCCCCGGCAGAAGATCAAGAAGGAGCTGGGTAGGGTCAGTTTGCTCCAAGTGGCACAATTTGTCCCACACCAAAATGCAAGTTCAGGAACATGTGCTGAGGCACAAATGTCCAGCACAACTTTGTGCTGCTACTATTTGAGCTGCTGCAAGTGCATGTGTGTGCATATGTGGACATGCCCCATGGGTCTGTGTAGGTTCCCTACATAAAGAGGAATTTCACCCCATACAATCTCATCCATTTAACAAAACACATGATCCTTCAGAGCCCAAATATGCAATGTTGCATTTTCGTTCTGCTGTGGTGTTTGCGTACAAATCTGACAACAATTTACTGATGACTGAAAGCTTGGCTGGACCTACACATGACAGTTAAATGGCCAAATTAAAATAACAGTGCATCTTGCACAAGAATGCAAGACTGTGACTGGAACCATGCAAAACAGAGTAATCCTAAGTGATTACCAGGATAGCTATTCCAGAATACCTATCTGGTGGGGACAAACTAGAAAAAGTGTGATTTTCTTCTAGGTTAATTACTTTGCTTTCAAAATGGAGCAATTATTCCAAAATAAAACTTCATTTTTATTTTAAGATAGAGTGTCTACATGGGCAATTATACTGGAATACCTGCAGAGGACTAGTTATTGCAAAATAGTTACACTGGTCAATCTCCCCAGGTAGACAAGCCTTTAATCATTTATCGTGCTGAACTGGAACCAATTTTTTCCCCATGATTTGCTTTTGTTTTAAGCCAAGCGAGTGAAGTTCCACAAAATGCCTGACCTAGAAAACCTGGACGGCCAGTGAAGATGCATGCTGGCAGCTTGCCTGGGTCTCAGGGTATTGCTGTGATTGCTCCCTAATTTTTTGTTTGTACAGTGAACTGCTTGGACTTTAAAATGCTTTCTTCTCCTGAAACACTGTTAGAGACATAATAGAGGTCAAACTTGGCTTTCAGCTGCATCAGTGCAACTCTGTTTCTTCAGTGGATTTGCCCAGCTGTACAAGAGCAGATATTAGCCCATTGTGTTCTTCATCTTTTCTCAGATGCCACCTTTTATTTTTATAATCCACCTCTGAGTAAATATTGCCCTGAGCAAAACTCTTCATAGAACAGCTCCTGAATCATCCATCTCCTGTTTTCTCAGAGCATTTGAATTACACCCAAAAAATCACCCTGTAGCCATATAAACTGTACATTGAGCATGCTCATTCGGTTACAATCATTTTTGTTTTCTGGACTAACATTTAAATGGGAAAAGACGTTTAAAATGAACCAACATTAGATATAGGCCTCACAGGCAAAACACTTTTTGTGCTGAAAACCTGAAGTAAAGCAATATGAAAGAGGAAAAAAAATCCTAGCTAAGTGTTTTATGCAAATTGTAAGAAAGCACAAAGAATAAAATCAGAAACAATAGTAAATCCCCCCACTTGGTATTCCTGGATGCTGCTCTTAAAGAGGAGATTTCTTTAAAGAAAAAAGTAGTACGTTATTTTCTCCACATCAAAAAGGGAAAAATGTATTCATAATGTAGTGGATTATGGCTTTGTGAAATATTACAGTTTTCTTTATTTGCCTTTGCAGGTAGTTAAATTTAAGTGCTACTTACGATTTCCCCCCAGATTTACAAGGTAATAAATTGTTTTAGTGTTTTCAATCTCCTTTCCTTCAGGAGATCTAAATTGATTGCCTAAATCTCATAGCAAAGTTTATTTCTATGAATACAGTAGGATCAATTTATCAGGCCATTTGCCCCATTTTACTGCCCTCCAACCCCATCTTTCCCTGTTCAAAGGCCACCACTGCAACACTTCACATCCAATGAGACAGCAGAGCAGCACCAGCCTTCAAAAACTAATGTAAATACAGTTCTGTAGATTGGATGATAGGGGCAGGTACGTGAGCTGCATACTACACCTCTCCGCCTAGTGACATGAAAATCAGAGACTGCACTCAGAGGAATAAAGGGATGAAACACACCGGGCTCAGAGATGCTTTTGGAACGAGTCCAAAATTAATACTCCTTGGGTTAGAACGAATTTCAGTTTTATCTTAATTTGAAATCCAACAGTGATCTACTCCAAACCCAGCTACTGACTGAGAAACAAAAACAGTTTTTGCTGAGAGAGCGAGAGAGAGAGAGAGAGCTGTGTGATATAAGAATGTGCAAGCTTAGGCCTAGCCTAAGAGGATGAGTGCCTACTCCAATCTAGTCTGTAAGGAAAAAAGCAAATTAACCCTGGCATCATCTCTGACAGGCTACTATCTTCTCCCTACAGAACTCCTATTCACCTGCTTCCAGTCTCTGCACGTGACTGAACAGAAGCAGCGGTGAGAATGCCTAAATCCCTTCTTTGCTTAGGTTACCAAGGAATCAGTAATGTAAGTGAGAGCAGTGAATGGGGCAGCAGCCGCAGACGCTGCCTTTGTGGTGGTGGAGGGGAGGTGCAAAAGCAGCCATTGCTGCAAAAGCACTTGAGCATGCCTCTGCAATCAGCACAGCAGGACCCAGCACTACCCCAGGTGCCATGAGGCTGCCCTAGATGCAGAACTGTGTACTTACACCTCTACAAGAAACCCACGGTTTGCTCGAGATAAGGTGAAAATATGGGTGTGCGAAGCAGGCCCTATTTGATTTGGATTCAGATTCGGCCCGAATCAGGGACAGTGATTCGATTCATTGATTCAGATCACTGTCTCTGATTCAATTCAGCCAGATCTGAATCTGAAGATTCAATGCTGATTCGGAGAATCAGTGATCTGGACACAGACACAGTTTAAAAGTTTTTTCTACAGACCTTGAGGTAGCAGGTGCAGCTCATGATTGCTGCAATGCTGGGGCACATGGAGAGTCCCACAGGCATGCAGGGGGCTCCTCCACATGCTTGGCAGTGAACCCAGGTCTTCTGGGGAGCACACTGGGCCCCCCACACTGCACCTCTCCAGCTTGCCGATCAGCCACAGGGGGACACCGGGTGCCTCCCCCAGACCCAGGAGGCACCAGTCACTGGGCCAGGGGGGCACAGCCCCCCCCCCCCCGCACACTCCCCAGTGGACCTGGAAATGGATCGAAAGTGCTTCTGGTCCACTTCCAGGTCTGCTGCTGAGCACACTAGGGAGCCCCCTGTGCTTCTGTGGGACGCTCCAGGAGCCCCAGCATCACAGCAGTCACGAGCCTCTGCTACCTAGAGGTATGGAGAAAAAACATTTAAAGCTGTGTCTGTGTCCAATTTGCCAAATCTTTCTGAATCGATTCGGAGGGTTCTGATTTGATTCAGGGAGATTAAAGGGTCCTCTGATTTGATTTGGATTCAGAGATTCAGCCATTGAATCAGGCTGGTTCTCTGCCAAATCAAATCAGGAACCAAAGCTTCGCACAGCCCCAGTGCACAATCCAATCACAGTAGGACCAGCACTTTATCCTAGACTGTGTGGACACACTTTTATAAAGAGCAGTTCCTGACCTTTGGTGCTGATTGGCATCTGCAATAGATGGGCACATGTGATCAGACTTCTGACCAGCAGTGTTCATCTGTGCCTCACACGCCGCCTGTGCTTCACATTCACATGAAGAATGGAGTGGCCACGACTCTCCCTTGGTTTATTTACAGCCCAAATCCTGCAACTACTTATGACTTCAAAAAGCAGAGATAGAAGCTGGTTCATGGGATCCACAGTGAGCATCATCTCCAAGTACCTACAAGCACAAGTTACATGCCAGAACTCCACTGTGCAAACAAAACAGACAGTGCCCGTTCCAAAGAGTTTACAATCTAGCTAATCTCAGGCATATTCTCAGATACAGAGACAGTTGCCTGTGATGTGATTATTCTAGTTACAGCTTAAAGGTATCTTGTTCTTTGAGGCTAGGGACACAAGTTACACGTAAACCAGTTTCATAGATTCATAGTCCCTAGTTTAACTCTTCAGAAACTGACTTAAACCTGTAACAGAACAGAAGCTCAGTGCACATAAACCAGTTTCAAAACAACTGAAACTGGTTTAAAATAAGCCAGACTTAAGTGATTTAGGTCAAACCGGTTTATGAAACTTCTGTCCCAGACCCCTTCCTGGTTCAAGTTAAATCAGAGTCTTCCCAGTATCCTAGCATAGGCTGTATGTTCACTTCCTCTTCCTGCTGCCCCCAAGGTCTCTGGGATTTGCAGTCCAGACCCAAAGCAGCAGCATTCTGCAGGGTTGTTCATCACTTCTTCCTGCTTCCAGGTGCCTCTGGGATTTATAGTCCATGATCATGTTGTCCCCATCTTTAAAAAAGGGAAGAGGGAAGACCCGGGCAACTATAGGCCCGTCAGTCTTACCTCTATCCTTGGGAAACTCTTTGAGAAGATCCTCAAGGAGCACATCTGTGATGGGCTGGCTTCAGGGATGATGCTCAAGGGCAACCAGCACGGTTTCATTAAGGGCAGG